>NW_022995749.1:3182225-3545219 GCF_900245975.1 Drosophila guanche | reverse complement strand
TGACTTTCCATTGTGGAAGTGGCCAGGCCAGAGTCTAGTCTTAGTTTAAGATTCGTGTCACCAGAGGTGTTTATGCTAATTCCTAGCACAGAAATTGCCATATGCCACTGCAAAAACAAGAACGCTTTGGCCTATGCAAATTACAGCCAGCAAAGGCAATTATGACTGGCAAAATATGTTAGGAAGGAAGCCTCAAGGAAACTGATGGATAGAGTCGGGTGGGCTAACACGGGGCTGTAGTTCCTGGTAATAGATTAGTTATACTAAACATAAGATTAAACATAAAGTAAACTAAATGTTGATGCTACATTTTCATCTAACTTTAAGGAACAAATCTGTGAAATCTTTTAGTAGAGTGTCAGCTATGTGGTTCGATGGTTTCTCCTCCTTACCACTGATGCAGATCCCATAACGATCCCATAATTCCTAGCACAGAAATTGCCATATGCCACTGCAAAAACAAGAACGCTTTGGCCTATGCAAATTACAGCCAGCAAAGGCAATTATGACTGGCAAAATATGTTAGGAAGGAAGCCTCAAGGAAACTGATGGATAGAGTCGGGTGGGCTAACACGGGGCTGTAGTTCCTGGTAATAGATTAGTTATACTAAACATAAGATTAAACATAAAGTAAACTAAATGTTGATGCTACATTTTCATCTAACTTTAAGGAACAAATCTGTGAAATCTTTTAGTAGAGTGTCAGCTATGTGGTTCGATGGTTTCTCCTCCTTACCACTGATGCAGATCCCATAACGAATGATATGGTGTGTGTCTGTAGGCAGAGACAAATGGCACGGCGACCTCGTACTCCACCTGCAGATTGGGTGGCGAATGTGGACGAAGGGCCAGGGCAGTGCGCTCAAGCGCTGGATTGGAGCTGGTCAGCGAACGCTGCCGCATAAAAGGATGCTGTTGATGCTGCTGCTGCTGCGGCTGTGGCTGCTGCTGGTGATAATGATTCGATGGAGCACCTCTGGGATTGTTGTTCAACAGCTGAGCAACTCCGCCGGCGGGAGCAGTTGTGGTCTGACCCATGCCGAACCACTGCTGGGTACTTGTGTTGAACATGTCGCTGGTCGAACAAATAACATAAACCTCACTTAAAATTTATAAAAACACTCGCACACACGTGAAACAATACGATTGATAAAAATGCTTTCCCTGACAGTATTTTCTGAGCCGGGAAAACCCGTACCGAAGGCAACAACAACAAGTATACGCGTCGCGAGCCGAGGCAACGTTCACCTGACGACTCAAGGGTTGTACACCAACTGACCACGGAACTGGAACTGGACGACGCGTCCACAACAAAGAGGTCCAACGGCGACGACGCTGCTGTGTGTGTGTGTGAATTCGAATTGAGGTTAAAGGAAGTATTGCCTGCTTGTTCCGCTGCTTGGGGGCGGTTACAATCATACATAAAGTATACATATATGAATGTATGCCCATAGAGAGGGTATAATAACTTAGAGGAAAGCAGGCTGGACATCATAGATAAGATCGAATTGATGGGCTTGATTGGGCAATGATTTTGAGCTGAACTTTTGAATAGACCTTTGGTAGAGTTCCCTCTCGCTTAAATATTAATATTCAAATTGAGTTTTTTGCCATACAAATTTTGCTAAAACATTTTTTTTTTCAGCTTTCTACCAGATGGGAGTTTTTCTATAAAATTTCGAACATTTTGGTTATGTAAATATATATATTATTCTTAGCTAATACTTATACTAATGTATATTAATTTATCCTTTATAATAATAAATAGAAGACAAATAAATAAATAAATAAATATTCGATGTGATTGGGTACCAATGTTTTTTGTTGGTTGTATTACTCAACGCTTGGGCTGGCGGGCAGTGGTCAATGCACGCTAGGGCCTAGCTGAAGATTCCATCGATTTCTGTGGAAGCGAGGCGCCACACACTTAAAGTGTGATGTTTGTGTGTGTGTGTGAGTGTGTTTTTATCCACTCAAGTGGGAACGATTTCTTAATAATTTGCCGGCAGTGTAATTTAATGGCTGGCTTGCATGCCGGGTTTTCGTCTCAGAGAATTCACATTCAGAGAACCGGGGGGGGGGGGGGGGAAAATGTAGCATACATTCGAGCGCAGCTGAAGTGCTCCGTCAACGGTGCTGAGAGTCTGAGCAAAACGACACCGAAGGTCGCTACGGACACATACTCATAACAATCTGCAGAAGCAGGCGAAATCAGCTGCAGACGAGATAAAAATCGATGGCAGAACATACGCACTCAGGCGTCCACGGCACGGGGCTCCCACACTCGCAACCCAGTCATGGCCCGTTGGAGTGCACCGGCACGCCCGTCTCAGGGCTCCCACATCCTTGGTGTAGCCCCCCTGCTCACTTACCTAGTGGGAGTCATCGCGGGCAGGTAGGACGTGCAATCCACAGTCCGGATGGTCGTGTTTCCACGCAGCACAATCTTCTCGCGCGTCGTCCGCCTGTAGGTCGTCTCCTCGCCTCGCATCTTGGGTCTGCACTTCAATATTTCTTAACTTGAACAATTTGGAATTTTCAACACAATTTATAAAAAGAAAATAAACCAAATATGTCCTTGTTTACTTTAATCCAAAATGGTGTGTGGTGTGTTGGAAAATTTTCTATATGCTCTTCTCACAGCCAACAGCCGAATAACGAATAATAAGGAATGAGAGAGCGAGCGAGTGGATGCTGTGGATGGATGCTGCAGAGCAGCTCTGACGGCTCTCTCTTGCACAGTTTTCTCATAGCTTTTCCTCTCTTCTCGCTGTTTTCCTCTCTCAGTCTCTCTCCTCTCGGCGTGGCGTGGCAAAACAATTGCGCAATTTTCGACAGCAGCCGCGACGAGGACGATTACGAGGCTGTTGCTGTTGCTGTGTCGGCTGTCCTCCACTCGCATCAATGCACAAATGGTCACTAAAGCGTCGGTCTGTTGTGGCCACAGGCCAGCCTTTCGGCCACATTGCAACGGTCATACAAGGGGGTTGATATGACATGCATGGGTGTGTTGGGGTATTTTGTGTTGGCTTAGAAAAAACCCCCTAAAAATATTATTTCGCTGTGAAGCAGTTGCTGAAGAAACAACCAAATTGTTGCACACCTATGGAAAATGCTCAAATATAATAATTATAATTTCTGTTAAATTTGTTATAGAATTCTGTGCGGATAACCTTTCCCTGGTTTGTAGCCATCTGACTCCTCCAGCCGGTTCAGCACTGCTCCATAGACTAGCCCTAGTCGATGTAAAATTCTATTCCAATTTGCAAAATAATTGCTTAAACAAATTAAACTCTTAGGCGCACGTATTTAACCCACTCAGAAGAACAAATGTATCTTTATTGATCAATTGTTAAAAAAAAACTACTTAAAAATTCGGAGAACAATTTACGATTCAAAAAACACTTTAAAATTGACTTTAAAATTAAATTCTCCTTCGTTTTTTTGTCTTTGATTTGACTGTTACATTACCACACATCATATTATTGACGATCAAAACTGGATAAACTTTGCTTCTTATGTCATTTGCATGTCAGTTAAGTATAGTAAATAGAATAGTAGTTGTTCGGGCAGTTTCACATACCTCTCGACACACTCGACACACAGGCTGATGCTGTGTGCTCAAAATCAGTTATAAATAATAGCGAAATGAATGAATAACGAACGGATGCGAAAGTCGTAGAAAAAGAAGACTAACTAAGACCTAGCGACGAAGACGAAGTACTCATCCATAGACATGAACATAGATATACATACATATGCGTGTATATATTATATACTGTATATATATATATATAATTGTGTGTAAATATATATAAAACGTTTCTAACAAACACGAGGCACGTCGAAATGTAAGTAAGCAAAAAATGAAGTTTTTTAAGATTTTTTTGGTTTTGCTTCCGACTCGGGGAAATTTGGTGGCTTCAGTTGCTTTTTCGTCTTCAGTTGACTTCACTTCACTTCACTTCACAAGGCTGCGTGTGCACACATTCGTTCAGGGGTGTGAAGTGTGTGTATGTATATGGATAGTGTCTGTTTATTTAATCTTTGAACGGTTTAACTCTCAACTAACAATAACTTTAACGTGATTCTATTCTCGTTTGGCTTCGAAAATATGTGCTCCTCTCCTTTCCTCTCCTGTAAGACTTAAATGTGCGATACCTTAACAGCTGCATTAACTTCGTTTAGTTTACTTTCTGTACGCTTTGTGCACTAGAGATTTAAGTTTAAGTTCCAAATTATTTACATCTAGCCCTACAGCGTTTCGCTTTGACGTTTTAGTGGTTTGGTTTGGCGAGTATTTAGTATTTTCTCCGCAACCTCGACTCGACCTCGATGTCGAAATTTACTGGAACTTGCGAGTGGCAGTTCGGGCCTTCCAGACCTTGACCAAATTGTAGGCAAAATAGAGCGTGAATCCGTGAACCTGGAAGCCCACAAAGCAGAAGGCGTACCAGAACACTCCATATGGATAGCCCTGCAAGCAAGAATTTCGTATTTAATGGGATTTAGGGTTGTGCCTGGACACTGGATCTGTTCTCCACTTACACGCCAGATGAAAATGTCCGTCTCGTCCAGCTCCAGGGACTTGTCAAGGGTCGCAAACTCCCACACGTCCGAGAAGTAGTAGACGAAGCAGTAGAGCAAGGGCAGGATGGCAAATACCAGAATGGCGATCATGTACTTCTGCATTTCGCGCACCTTATTGCCACGTGCCGCGGACAGGCCGAGGAACGAGGTGAGCAGCGAACCGGCCCATACGTACTCCCACCAAAGCGGCGGAGGCACCTCCAGTTCCTCAATCTCCAGCACAAAAATGTCCAGGCGATCCAAGATGTCGGATGTCAGCTTGGCCAGCATCACGAAGAAGAGAAGGGCATGGAAGAATATGCAGTACTTCAATCGTGATTTATTCAACAAACTGCAACGACAAGAAAAGGTTTCCACCGTGAATAGCGCTATTTGGCTTACTTCCTGCTGCGACCCTATGCTCAAACATGTACACAAACAGTGTTACTGCCAAAGGTAGCCAGGCTCATGACATGCCATGCTGGCACATTGCCCACCAAGGTAGCGTAGCCGTCTGGTCCGTCCGAATGTGTCTTCCGTCCACGGAGTGGTTGCTGGGGCCAGCGGCCGCATCTCTCCTGCTGCCTGCTTGGCTAGGGTAAGCTCCGGCAGTCGCAGCTACTGCTAGTAATTAGATAATTTCCTGCCATTGGGTGTGGGTGATCTGGGCAAGTGGTGGTAGTGGTTTTCAAGTGTAGTGTTATTAACCTAATTTGATATGTGCCAGCTACGCGCTGCCTGAACTCGAAGTCGTTGCCGTCGGTGCCCGCGACCGTTGGACCGCCGCGCGTTGCCATTTCGTTGCCGTCGTATTTCGTTTTTACACGTCGTTGCTCTTATTTTTATAATAATTCCTGGATATTTATTTATTTTTTTGTTTTTTTTTTTTTGGTATTTAATCGCTACTTGACGATGAATCCGCATTGACCAGGTACTTCTGTTCGATTTTCGGTGTTTCTGTCGATGTTTGTTGCTATCGATGGTTGTTGATAAGGGCATGCAAGGAAATGTTCTTATAATTTAAACAATATGCTTGCTTAACTAAGCATTGTCATTTAATGGATCGATGTGTAGGTGTAACAACAGAAGGTTGCTCCTCAAAATGACTTCCGATGGCACCGAGTTAACACGACCTGAATTAATCCAGTGTTGTTCGATTCACAACTGCAAATTAGCCTCATTAAACAATTTGGCCAATTCTCTAACACAATTTAAAATTGTTCGATGGTATTGATTGATGAATACATGTTCTACACCAAAGACTAAGATCAAAGGCTCTCTTTATTGTATTGTTATTGAAAAATGGTTCAGAAAATGCAGGGCATACATAGACTTTCTGGTAACTTTACGGTTGCTACATAATTGCTAACTACATATTTAGTTTCTACATATGTATAAACAACATATTGTGAGAAAAAGTAAGCAAGCATGGAATGGAGTAGGAAACAAGACTAATTTCTAGTGTAAAGTATATTCAAAAGTTTAGTCTGACAAACAGCTGCGTTCACTACGACAACACTTTAAACTCTGGTGGCGCTTACGATTTGGTATTTCAAAATTCAAGTAAGTTGACAGCCCGTTTTCAACAGCAGCAGTGTTGTACATGGCGTGACGACGAGCTTCAACAATCAAACGGCCATTCCTCGAAGCGCCACTGTGCAGAAGATTCCAATGTCGGTTATTTTTTATATTTAATTATTATTTTTTTCCTATTTAAGTGGAACAGAGCTCGAATTACAGATACAATTATTTTCTGTTATAATGCAAAATGTGGAATAAAGATTTTGATTTTAAGAAATCAATTATCGCAGATTATGAGATATGTAATATCATAGCGTTTGGCTTAAAAACTAATTTCCACTACGTCAGAGTGAAATTATCATAATTAAGGGCACTTACGAGTAGCATTTAGGCAAATTGCATTCAGCTGCAAGCTTTGTCCTCCAATCAGACCCAGTACGGAAAGAGTGCCCGCCCGCCCACTGGCTCTCGCTGAACTTAGGCCTATTTCCCCACCTGTTGCATCGAAATCCATAAATCAATCAGACAGAATAGGGAAAAACCATGGGGAAAGCAGATGGGCGGGTCGCTTGGGACATAATGGCGGGAGGGCGCATATTTAAAAATAAAAATAACGAATTTTGCATTCTTTCTCTGCCGCTCGCGGGTTTTCTTTTTCTTTATGCTCTGCGTCTACAAAAGACGAGCATGCGGACGTGTGTCATCATTTGAACGTCGCTGTTTCTCCCGGTTGGACGCGTACCCGCATGCGATCGGTCGAACTTCAGTGCTTTAGTGATTTCTGCGGTTTCTCCTTAATGCCCGTTGTTGATAATTTCTGTGCGAATGTTGACTCTGAGCTCGGCAGCTGAGAGTTCTAAATCAAGGGTTTAAAGTGCTCATTACCAAACGGATTTATCGGTAATTTCTCAAAATAGAAACGCGTTACATATGTATGTACATATGTATGTATGTAATTATGTAGTTCAGGCAATTAATTGCACTTCTGCGCCAAGTAGTTGATTATTGTTTGTCTTTCGCTGCGGTCGCCACAAAATTATATATTAACAGACTTTGTTGTGGGACGACACCGACCCGAGTTCCCCTGTCGGAGCTTCTGTGGCGGCGCATGTTGGCACCCTCAGCTGCTTTAGTGTCCCAAATATACATACATATGTATGTACATATGTCCATATTTACATACCGACAATATTTATATGCATATGCCTCGTCTTACCTAGTGAACCTTGTGATATTTGCCTAACTAGTATTAGAACCTGACATCGACATCGATCAACTGCTTTAGATAAGCGACAATAACTTACCCCTTTCTTCCTTCTTTTTTCTTTGCAGTTGCGTGCACCCTATCGCCGTATCGCCCTATTCCCTGTGATACCTTGAGACTCGAGATTCATCCAAGCATAAGTATATCCAGTCCCTTGCCGTCATGTCTGCGCACGCCGCTGACAAACGCGCCTCGTTCGCGCGTCGCGCCGAAAGCCTGGTGGAGCGGGTGAGAGTTATGAATACCATTTACGAGGTACCGGCATCAAGTGACCACAAATCGTGAGATATATGATTCTGTTCTGTTTGTTTTGGCTTCCACCGACACCCCACACCCAGTATAACTTTGTATGCATTGGTAGATGCGTTCTCCTCCTAGCTGCTGTTCTTTCCCTTCCTTCCTTTCGTGAATTTATTTGGCCAAAGTCATGTGCGCTTGCATGGCTCGTAAATCATCGCTCGAGGCGGAAAATGTATTTCACACATTCACACAAATCGAACAAAAAAAAAACACAAAACAAAGCAAAACGAAACGTAACGAAACAAAGTCCCGCAAGGCCAGGGGCGGACGGATAAGAACGGACCCGACCCCGCCCCTGGCACGGTGCAGACACATCCGTGCCATATCGATATTTATTTGATTAGAGGCAAATTGCTCGTGGGCGGGGGTCAGAAGCTCAGGTCCCGTCCCCTACTTGGGCCTGTCTCTGCTCTGCTCGGCTCGGCTCGGCTGCTTTAATTAATCTTAAATACATTATACACATCGGACCAATAAGTGGGGCCAAAATGTACTCGGATCAAGGTCACAAGAACACTTGCCGCTATCACAAGAGTGATTGCTGGCCTTTTACGGGTGTGTGCCTTTGACGCTAATGTTTCTGGGGTCTGTGGCTGTGGATGTTGCTCTAGTCGGAATGGGACAGAGACACTGCTTGTCTGGTCGACCCAAATAGAGGGGAGGGTATGTACATATGTTCCTGAGCTGGGAAACGCACCATTTGGTACACTCTCGCTCTGGCTGACTGGCTATTTATTGGGTTAATTGAATGCATTCCTTTCAGATAGAAAATTAAGTCTCGAATGCTTTTTATTATAGAAACAAACAAACATACGGAGGTACATATATTTGTACTCATCCATTAACGGATTTGAAACTCTTTATATCCCTGTTCGCAGGGTACAAACAAGTCATTGCTCGGTGTCTCTTCCATTGTCGGGCTAAAAATAAATGTCCCAATGCGAATAGCCCTCCGAAATTGTATGGTCATTGTGGCTGTGGCAGCACAGCATCTCTGTATTTGTGCATCTGTACATCGACTGAACTGCAGCACAATGGAATTCCAACAGAAGCACAAACAAATTTGTCAGGGACTGACTGGTGGAGTAAATTAATTGAGCTACAGCAAAGAGTTACATCGGAGTATGGAAATACATTTACTGGTATTACATGTCCATTAATTAAGGCACACAAAGATACACAACTGCGTGCACCCATACACCCATCCAATTCCAGAGTTCATTGTACCACCCAAGCAATGTCCGACCCATTTGCAATCGCCTCTGTGCGAGTATGAGCATTTTGTATACATAACATTTGGGAACGTAAAACGCCTGTGCGAAATATAAGTACTTATAAAGATTCGAACATTCATGCAAATCCCGTCTGCTGATTCATATGCCAAAGGGAATAAGAATTTACTCAAAAAATAAACCCGATAAGCAGTTTGTGTTCATATAAGAGTTAATCCAAAGCCACAAGCAGAAAGATTAAATGACGAATTTGTCATCACAATGTACATAAATAAATATATAGTTTCTGTATCGAAAGACCCAGTACATAGAACAGAATACGTTTACTTCTTTATGTTACCAAATTTTCTCGGATTAAAAATCCAAAAATAATAATTACAGATCCAGAAAATCAAATTTGTATTCTCTACGATCATATATCAATCAGTGCGGAATTTTGGATTTTTCCACTTTTAACATGAACACTTTCGATTGAATCGAGTTGAAAACAATATCTCAATAACAGTTCTCAGTAAGCGAACAAAAACGAGAGAACCACATTTGAAAAATGAGAATTTTGTTTTCATCATTGGCACGACAGACGAATAATACAAAATATAATATTATTTATAATACATATTTCGTCGCGACCAATTTTGACGATCGCATACCCTGAAAAGTCTTTTAAAATAATCCCCAAGAAATTAGTAAACAATTTTAATATAATAGAGGATATACAGGAAAATGTAAAGTCTGGTTTATAATGAGTTATTTGATCTGATATTCATGTGATTTTCCTCCGCCCAGTAAATACTCGATGCTTCCCCTTCGGCAAGGGATTGGTTTTCATAATTTGTTGATATCAGTATGTGTATTTCTCATAAGTATATAATTGTTGAACTTTACTGAAAACGAAATTAAATTCAGAACATGTACGCTTCGGCGGACAGCCGTTGTCCGTTGTACGTTTTCGCCACTTTTCTTATTGTTGTGGCTAAATATAGAACCGCAATAATATTCCCACTCACCCCCAGTTGGCCGGGGTATTCTTAAGTATTGCAAAGTGGAGGAATTAAAAATGTTAATTGAATTTTCGGGGCCAGAGAGCCTCGTAATTCGTTCAGCTTGGAGCACAAGGGCGGGGGAATGGGCATGGGAATGGGCATGGGAATGGGCGCGAATTGCCCTAAAACGGCTTTTGGGGCTGGGGAGTGAGATAAATTAATTCGAATTCCAATTTGGGCGAGTGGAATCCGATGGTGATGATGCTTATCAATCAGCTGAGGGATTTGGGTGACCAATAAGTTCATTTGCATTTCATTCGGATTTCACTTCCCCCATGGATGATCGATGTCTTTATCAGGCAAATGCTTGTACTCATACGGATGATTGTGTTTGCCTACTTATCGACAGCTTGGCTTGGGCGAATGCGTTGAACGCTCCGAAAATAGCAGCAAAAAAGCGCAAATACATGGGGGAGCAGAAGCGCGACGCGAACATAACGAGCAAAATAAATGAGCGATAAAAAGCTAATAAAGAGCGGCATAAATAAATGCGTAAATATCGAGCGAGAATACATACGAGTCTGTACATATGGACATCTTGAAGGCGGGGAAAAACTCGTCTCGGTGATTGCCTGCTGCGAGAGAGGAGGAGGTGGCTTGTGCTTGTGGTGCTGGGTGCCAGCACTTGCCACGCTGTCATCCATCGACTGTTTGGCCTTCCTAAGACGTGTGTGTTTGTGTTGCCATTTGGGCTTAAGTGTTCCTGCCTCCAGCCAGAGCTTCCACTTCCATCAACAGCCTTCTGTGCCGGTCTTGATGTTGCCGTCTGGATAGAAAGTGAAAATGTTTGCATACAGTTTTGTCCTTTAAAAGTCCCTGCACTTGAATCCATCTGAGGTCAGAGCTTAAGCTGTTGCAGATCCCAATTCCTCCACTTGACAATTTCAAGTACATAAATGAAAATTATGTGCAGAACTACTACAAGTGGCTAATATCTTTTTGGCTCAGAGTGATGTTGACATATAAGACTATAAACGTGGAATATTAATGGATTTATTTACATTTCTTAAACCCGCTTATTCTTACTGTTTGTCGGAAGCTCTTTAGCAGTCGAACAGCTCTTTTTTCCTTTGCGTTAACCGAATCTTGATAGGTCGCTTTTTATCCCGCGAGAATTTAATGTTGTCTGTAAGCTAGGTTTTTTCTTTCTCCACAGCACTTTAGAAACTGCCATAAATGGAATTCCCTCGCTTGACATATTCCAGTTTCAATCATAGTCCACCTGACACTGCCACTCCCACCTGACCTGTGTTTCCATACGGCTGACGCCTTCGGCAATCGGCTTACAGACTTTCAATTGTACTCATGCGTTCCCCTGCCATCCCTTTGCCTAGGGTGTCTGTGTTGTCTCCTAGCAACTTTCTCCATTGTTCTGTGAGCTGCGCTTTCCACACAGCCACATTGCCACACCTCCACCAGATTGCAGCCCCCACCGGCTAACCGCTTAAGTAACGCGTATCTTGTACTTATTCGCTTTTGTTTTACTCGACATTTTCCTTCGCGCACACATAAATCGCTTTCGTTCCCGCTGTTGTTCCGAGCACCTGCCTGGAAATGGCTGCTGTTGTTGTTGTTGCTGTTGTTGTTGTTGCTGTTGTTGTTGGCCTGTCACCTTTGTTTAATTCCTTTGTCGTTGTATGTCCTCCTCCGCTGGCTTTATGCTCTTTTTATCATTATCGCCGTCAGGGCGTTTGCTTTTTGTTTAATTAAAGCGCATGTGAAAGTGGAAAGCACAAATACAAATTATTTGACTTTTTATCCATTGTGTTGTTTGACGAGTATCGGAGGTAAATGAAAAGTGTTAAGCCATGCCATAAACAGTTCAAACAAATGCAGTATAAACTAAGTGCTTAATGGTGTATGGAATAAGCACTAAGGAATATTTATATTTCAATTAATTTATACATTTATTTGAAGTTTATTTACATATTTCCACATATTTATACATGTTGAAATTCAACGGATATAACGTATATTTCGTGTTCCTAAATGGCCTTCATGCCATCCCTCCGCCTGTCTTGACTGCATTAAATGTAGCTTAAAGTTTAAAGGACTTTTTCTCCTCCATTTGATTATTCCCTAATTGTTGCAGCGGTTACAAGTGCTCCGCACTAGACTAGTCCTCCCTCTTGGTAGTGTGGCGTGTGCTCTTTTCAATTTAACTTTAAATTACTTTGAATTAATTCAACATGTTCCCGCTGCATCAGCGCATCAAAGGACGATGTCAGCACATTCCAACGTAATCCTCACTGGCACCACAATCATCATTACCATCACCATCGTCATCATTGGCAGCAGCTCCTCGAGGACAGGGCCACCACGATGTCTATGCATATTTATTTTCATTTTTCTCAACCATTTTCCATATTCATCCCGAAATTGTTTCGTGCCAACGTGCCACGCCCCCGCATGCCCAGCTTGACCTAGGACACGCATATTTCTAATGCGCATTTAGTTTTGGTTGTGGCTGGTAGGGGTAGGTAGAAGCTGGATGGTTGGTTGGTCTGAGGCTGCGGGGTGTGCGCATTTCCCGCGCGCTGACAAATTAGCACATCAAAACAAAAAGGCGTTCGCCTGCTTAGGACACCCACAACAACGGACTGCAACAGAAACAATGAAGAGTCTGCTCAACAATACGGCAGGGAGCAAGGCTCTGAGCGAAGTGAACAAAAGATGGTTTTCTGTGCTATAGTGCTCGCATAAGCCCCACGAAAACACCCACATAAACATAATCCAAAACCCATACTCAACCCCCCAAACATACACACACGCACAGGCACTAAGAATAAATGGACATGGACAATGTGTGGGTGGATGGAAAGCTGCGCTCTTTAAAGTAGGCAACGGAATTGGATTGCTCTTGGAGTTGCCAGATATCAAATGATAGAGTAAAACACTATGAATACTCTTGATGCAAAGTCTACAGTATTTTGTTTCTTTTCATCTTTTCCAACTGGTTCACTGGTTGAATTTCGAAGCCACGCATTTTGCGTACGACTGTCTGGCAGCTCTGTAGCGGGCATCGGAAACAACACCTTCCCAGCTAACTGCCCTACGGCAACATTTCAACACTAACCCCACGCCGCAGCTCACCCTCTTATCTGGGCCACCAACACATCTCTTCTCTGCCAGAGAGAGAGAGAGAGAGAGAGACCCAGAAACCGATGCCGTTCTGCCATTTCATCTTCCATCATTTTGTTTTGCTCCCCACTTCGTCGTTCGCTTGACTTCGTTTCTCTGCGGCGTCGCACAGTGGAATTTTTTCCACGTACCTTTTGCATTTTTATATTAAAAGCTAAAGTATTTAGTTATAAATATTTGCAACAACAAATTGTTCAACCAAATATTTCTCATTTACTTGAACAAATTTACGAAATTTATAAACAGTTGCACATATAGATCTGTAGATGAATCGACACTTTTCGTGAAAAGCCCCATTGTGTTGCGTTGGGGCTTTCGGGTCTCGAATGATGCGACGGCGATGACTGGGCCTGGCTCGCTCGTTCGATACTGATAAAGCTTGGCACAGTCGTCGCTGTGCTTTGAACGTTGCAATACCGAGAAAACCAAAGCCCGTAGCCAGTGAAATCGGTGTCGAGTGTTGCTGTGCGCCTATTAGAAGCGATTTCAGGACACACTGTTTGTGTGTTGGCCCAAAGTTAGAACGCAATAAGACCCCAAGACTCCGTGAAAGAACCGCGTCTTCTCCACTGAATCATGTCGAAGCCGGGCACACCGAAACACGGCGGTAGCGCGAGCTCCTCCTCTGCGGCTCCCGAAAAGATAAGCGTAAGTTTTGACAGCTCATTTCTCAGACTGCAGACTGCACTCCTTTGCTGACTTGGTACTACTCGTGCTTTGTGCCCGTTCGCAGCATCGCTGCCTCCTGTCAAGTGCCCTAATGTGCTTCTAGAACTCTCAGTGTGTGTTTAATTACCTGCGTGTTTGAGTAGGTGTTGCTCAAACTCATGTACATACTACACACATCGGTAAATTTCGAGTTGTTGCTTCCAGAATGAACTGGCTCTAAACGGCCCGTGATTTCTTTTTAGGAGCATCGCTTATAGGCGATTATCGCATTTATGCATATAATGTTTAACAAAACGCTGCGGGTATATTTATGCGTGGAATTTCTAATGGAATATTTGTGTGTGGTTTGCCTTTAAAATATGTGTGCAGTTGTCTTAAACAGCAAATAGGAAAATGTTCCTTCTCTGCATTTAATTGTCATAATTGTCCCAGTCACACATTTACTTGCATTGGCTTGCAGTTATGTATATGATATATTAAAAACTGTATTTATGCATTTTCTGTACCTGCAACCTGCCTTCGTGTGCTGCCTCAAACTTCAACAAAAGTTACGGCTCTTACCTGGACTCTAACACTCTAACTCTAACCTTGTATGCCCAGCAGCCCAGAAGCATCCTCTGTGGCCGCTGCTGCTGTCAGGCTGCCATTTGCTAGTTGGTGTTATTTTCTGATGCTTTTTCCCCTTATTATTCGTACCTTTTCTCGCTCAAAGGGCATAGCCGTAGCATACTTTCTGGCTTGTGACTCATAAAAATTGCATAATTGTCGTCCTGCATGAGTTTGTGCTAGACTGTGGCACTCTGTGGGTGACCATTACATTGAATGCTTCTTTTTACGTGCCATTTGCGGTCGCATCTGGCACACAATAATTACGTGGACCAGGCCATAGATATTTAGGTGCTTAAATGGCACAAATTATGGTCTTTGCTCGTCCTTTATGTAGCCTTTGTTTTTTTGATTACATTGCTAATTGGAGAGGGCTGGTCTACGGCTTAGCGGACTTTGACAGAGCTGGAAAGGGCCAATTTCAGTCAAAGTGGACTACACTCCAGCAAGTTGAATTCTTAAACCCATCAAGCTACTCATAGTAATGGAGTTCTGCAAAGATTTCCCATGAGACAACAATGCATTCCACACAGAATGAGCTAAGCCATTGCAGAAAATTATAAAAATATGTTTGTTTTTTTGTGTTCCTTTGAAATAAATTCAAAAGTTATTTCAAGACGGGAAGCAAGAGAAGAAATGAATTAAGCTCTGTAACTTATCCAATTCCTGTACTTGGATTAAGTTCTGCCTCACAAACCCTTCCTCCCAGCAGTGAATGGCTTAAACATGATTTGATTTCCTCATCTGCTCTGCTCAGCCCCAGAGGCTAGGACAGGACGGAACGGACCGCAATGGGACTGCAATTGCAATTCAAATATGCTGAGGAAAGGACTTTGGCTGGCATCAACCGCAGCAATATTTTTTGCCAGATTCGCTTTTGTTTCTTTGTTCGCTTGTGTTTTCTGCTCTTAGTTTTTCGCTGCCTTAGGCCGAGTGCACTCATCCCTTTAGGGGAGGATGAATGCGAGGGGATTTAATTAGGGAAAACACATAATGTCGAGGCGGCTGAGTCCATGTCCATATGAGCCCATTCATTATATATGAAATTCTCCAGTTTCATTTCCCTGCAAACGCGCATTCCAACTGATTTTTGTGCCCTTTGAGCTTTTGGCTGAATAATAAAGGACAGCCCGCGGGGTTTCCACTTTCGGGCTCGAAGCAAATATGCTGTAATATGTCCTGGCTCACACGCTGCCCTTCGATAGTCCCTTTCAGGTTCATGTCATCAGTGGGCAAAGTCCAGCACATTGAACGAACTTCCATTCTCCCGCACGGCAAAGTTTATTTTTCTAAGTTTGTTTTTCTTTCCTTTGTATGGTATCCCCTTACGGCCGGACAGGAGGATCTTGTTGACATCGCCCCTGGACATTGCAGGCATCAGAAAACATGCGTTCCATTTATCTAATTGTATTTTGTATTATTTTTTTTTCATGAATATACCCAATTCCATTTGACAAAGTGGGTTTCGTTCGGTTCTTCAGCACATTGAGGCACATTGCTGCCGCTTTTGCCATGGGAAAAGTGTCAAAGTTTTCAAGGCAACGTTGCCCATATGCCGCGTGTTACCATGAACCTGTCGGCCTCTTCGTGGCTTCCTGCCTAACTTAAACAACATTTAATTGGTGGCTTTTAGCACCGGCCTGCACGCTCCCACCGTTCGTTTTTGTCTATTAAAAACCGCTCTCGCCTCAACAAAAACTTTTCGCATCTCTGCTTTGAAAACTTTTCCATAAATTTTCAACACTCTTACTAAGCTCTTCCAGCATTTAGTGCACAGGTATTGTTGGTCTTCCCTGCCTAATGAGTTTGCAGAGTTTCTTACCCTTATTGAGAGAGTGTCAGATCAGATACCAGCATTCTGATGTTATGATTTTATTCAAATTCAAATTATTCGCTGAAATTGCTTATGCAGAAAATGATATTTTGTGTGCAATTTGTATGTGCATTTATTATTGCAAAAATCGAATTCTGTGGCACTCTGTGCATGTCCAGAGCACCGCAATGCAACATGTTGAGCCCACATAATTCGACCTGCGGCATTTTGAAATATTTATTATGATTAATGCGCTTTCAATGGAACGATCCCGGATTGTGTCAAAATGCAGAACCATTAATATTGCAGGCCAGTGGCCGACCAGAGCTAATTAAATTTACATTACCATTAAGCATGCCAGCAAATTCCATCGCCAAACAAGCCAACATCGCAATCCTGGCCCACACATCCAGGGGAACTCCCAGCGGCACTGGACCGGCATAGAGTTACCGGGGCGACACATGACAGCACTTAACCACGAGTGGGTCGGGGTCGGGGTTGTAGTCGGAGGCAGCTGGAGGCTCCCCAAAGTGCTTCAGTGCAAGAGCGGTTATGAAGAAAAAATCCATTTACACTCGAATACATTTTTGGTCGAGTCGAAATAAATAAACGAAGATTTGCCTGCGCAGGAAGGGCAGGGCACGAATGACCACGAATTACGAATGCAATAAATGTAGCCAAGAGAGAAATCCCGGCGATTGAGTTAGGCGTGTCTGGCAAGGGAAATGTTGATTAGCCGAACGGAAAACCGAACACAGACTGGAGCGTGGCAAATGAAAGCAAGGCAGCAGGAAAACTGTGGCTGTGTCTGTGGCCAGGGATTGAATGGCCAGCACTTTGTTAAATATACTTTCTGTTGGAGTGGCGGACACCTCTTGTGGTGGACTTGACTCTCTCTCTCTCTAGAGCACTCGACTCATGGCTTGGCTTTGTTCTCCACCGAAGCTCGTGAGCTGGACAGCTGCGTTGCTGCTGTGGGGCCAAATCAAAGACAGATTTTGACCCATTTCCAACTGGCTCCCATTGAACAGGTAACCAAAGGCAAACGAATGAAACTGAATGAAGGGAATTATGAATAGAATACACATCTCCCCTCCGTTAAAGCTTTTCACTGTCAAAACTGAAACATTTTGTTTGTTTATTATGATTTATTTTGAGTACATTCACAGTCGTTTTAATCGCGTTAAACCTTTGCTAAACGATTTAGCACACAGTTGACAACATTCCAAGAGGATGACATAGATCACGGCATGAAGGAAATTTCAATAATTTGCATAATGAGCAAAAAACGAACCACTTATACACCCACAAATGTGTGTGTGTGTGTGTGTGTTTGTACAATTTAAAATAAACACGGATTTCAACTTAGTTGCAGCTTGACGGAAACGGGATCCATCATCCGTCAGCCATCAAAACCTTTTCACTGTGAAATCCATCAGGTTCCAGCAGAAATCCAACGGAATCGACCGAGTGACTGACTGACGGACGGGATGCCAGGGGCAAAACGCAAACACACACACACAAGAGTGGAGTGGAGAGGAGTGATATGGGGCTGTCGTACGTAATAGGCACTTAGGACTCTGCCACATGATTACGACAGTAAGCGTGGAATCATGATGGGTGGGTTTACGAGTCGAGAAAGGGAACAGGATCGGGGTTCAACGGCAAAAGTGAAAGCGCAGTCAGCCAGGAAGCTGCAAAAACAGAAAACTGGCAACGTCAGCAAAATCAGGGAAAATATGGAACAGTGGCTGGCGAGGGCGCGTATCCGTACTATCCATAGTAGAGCGACGGGGAGCGGGAACACGGAAGAGGGGTTGAGGAATTGAGGCAGGAGCAACGAGGTCAACGAGTTGACACGTACATAGCAGCAGTGGCAGCTGCAACTTGCAGTCAGAGCTTGAGGGCAATGCCTCAGTTATGCGATGGCCTACCATCTCCATGCTACACACACCCGTCACGCACCCCACATAAATCTCATTCCCCTTCTGGGCAAACAGCAAGAGCAAGTGGATACAGTTTCATGCATGTTCTGCAGGCATTCGAGCTCCGCTTTGGATGCAACAAAAGACAACATTTCGGGTGCAGTACACAACCTCACATGGTGGTATGGGAGTACTCATAATATGCAGATATTTGCTACCTAAATATGGGTACGGTATAGATACTGCTGCATCTGCTCCTGATACCCAAGAAAAAACAATTGAAATGATATTCCGACTATAATATACTCTTCACTCGGAGTAATCTGCAATTTTATGCACGTTCCCCTGATGCTTTTACTTTTCTTTACGAGTACCTGGATGCTTCTGCTTCAACTGAAAGCAAACTTTGGGGACAGGACATGAAAATGCAATTCGTGTAGCGAACTTCTTTGTTGCTCAATTCGGTTGATGGAAAAATAAGTTTCGTGTTTACAGCCCCAACCCACAACGAAACGTAAAGTAAAGGAAATAGCAGAGGAGGATGTTCCACTGACAAAAACAGTCAAATGAAAATGAAAACAGCTTTGGTGCGGTTAAGGTCGGTTAAGCTGAGATGTCGAGGGGAAGTTTATTTAAATAATTGCACAGAGTACAAATGCTGGTGGAGTACCCGCACTTTGCGAATGGGGATGCAAATATTGATTGATTAGCATCTGGCAGTTTTCAATTGAGTCAGCTGACGACCCATGACTACCAGACAAGTTCCCATCAATTCATCCATACACCAGCTACACGTGTTTCCGTCACAGGAAAGCTAGTAGTCAGCCGCCATATGTCTCAATCAGAACCCGAGATGCACTGGGACGGCGGGATCCAAGGCAAAGTGCAGCCATTAGCCCACTGGGTGGCAGTCAATTAATATGCGCGGGGAGCGAGACTTTTCCAACATAAATCAAACGATTGAGCCTAATGGTCTTTTAATTGACTGATGACTCTGATGCCTCTGACGATGTAAAGAGCCAGCAAACAAGCTGCAAACTGTCTCAAAAGCCCTTCTGACGCAGAACCATGTTCGAATTGGACCTACAGCAAAGGAGAACGAACCACCCAACCCGAGAACAGAATTTCACTTGAAAGTAAAAACAACTTTTCCTGCGTTCATGACATGTGTATGTACGGATGTAGACGGGTTTGCTGATGCTACATCCAGTCAGAGTCGAGCAGAGGCGCTCTGTCAGCCGCAAAACATCAATCATCAATAATGCGCCAGCAGGTAGAGGTTGAATGAATGAATGAGTATCGACATGTCGTAAAGTGCAGTCAGCCAAGTGGCACAGCAGGTGACGTACACTCCTGGCGCCTGTCCTCCGCTCGTTTATTGGCGATTTCGTTATTTATAAGCGATTTTCATGGCATCAGTGCATTTGTGAATGTGGTTCATATTGGATCTGTCAGTTCGAATGGCAGGTGCATAAATACAACAAATTCTGAAGGTAAAATTAGTAGATAGAACAAATAAAGATATTTCACTGTGAAAGTTATCGAAAGTTGAGATTTTCCTTCTCAATCTGTTTAAGGCAGCAGCGCTGTTAGCAGCGAACTGTTGCTACCAGCGGATGATTCGGCTCGCCATCGCTCATAAAGTAACTATATAGCATCAGCTCTGGCGCCAGCCATGAAGAAACTATATAAGGAGGCCTCGTTGGTGGCAGAGTTACTCGCCGATTTTTCTTGTTGTCAGTGCATTGTCGTTTCACTCACACTTACAACGAGAGCCCTTTCACTTGCACTTATTGACAGCATTGTCAGCCTCCCTAATTTTTGCCGACGAGACCTCCTTATATAGTTGCTTCATGCTGCGATCCATCAGCACTGGCGCTAGCCGTTAGCTTCGCCGAGTACTGTCTCTCGTTCCACCCCCAAATTGTAGCAGCAAAGTGATTCTTTTACATCATTTCATAATTTGCAATCTGTCCGCTGTGATAAGTTCCACTTATAGTAAAATTAGATACAAATACTTGACTTTGGCATCTTTACATTCGGATTGGATCTGCCTAAAGTATGCTGAGCTGATTCCATTCCACTTGTCCTTCACTCACTAACATACACACACAAAAACGCATTGAAACACACTCGCACACTCGAACATTCGCAATCAATTAATGCCAATTGATTTGTGACGACAATGTGCGCCATTTGGTTGTTGTTTGCTCTGCCATTATTCCGGACTGCCATTGCCAGACCTCCTCCACCCCAATCCGCCCACTCACCACAATCGAATAGCGCTGTCGTTGTTCGTTCGATTGTCGTTCCAGTGCAACTCTCTGATCCTGCATCCGGTCCCGGCTTTGTTGGACCAGCTGGCCTTCAGCTATGCAAATTCCGCTCAAGAGCCGTAGCAAAATAAGCGCATAATTGCAAAGCAGGAAATTTGTATGATTTATTTATGCTTTTAATTTGAATGCAAAAGTTTTTATTGGCATGTTGGACTCTCTCGCAGGTGGAGTCTCTGCCGCATGCCGTCGAGCACTCAACAAATGCATTTACATAATACGACGGGAACTCGTTCCGTTTATTTATCCATTTGCTTGTTTACACAGCCCCACTCCCAGGGGGGAACTAAACGGAAAAAACATTAAAGAGCTTAGGCAAAGTCTTAGCCAAAAGATATGCTCCGTAGCCTGACCAAGACATGGGCAGAGTTCGAGTTCTAACTGTGCTTGACACTTGTACAGTTTCACTAAATTTCAATAAATGTTCGATGGCTACACATACATATGTACATATATGCCGTTCGTATGTGTGGTCTCGAGTGTGAGTGTGTCTTCATAAAGGATGCCCAGCACGGCTGACAATGGACAGCTTACCTGGCAACCCCCCGTTGGGGGAAACTTTGTGGGTTTATTTGCTTTCCGCTTTAATAAATTTTGAATCGAGCTTAGGTAGAGCAAGACCCATCTGAAATTGATAGCCGAACACACAACGCATTGTTCCAATATACTGGGTCGTACAGTGGGCTGCGTAGCATTTGTGTGAAGTTTGAGTTTCAGCGATCGATATTGACCGGGGCCCCAGAACGAGTCAACTGTCGGAATAAGTAATTTATGAAGTTGAAGGAGCCAATGGCATCGATTGAATAGAAAGCCATTGAATGGAATTCTTCAAAATATTTAATACAATTGGTTAATGCCGCAAACAGGTTGCTCTGTTACTCTGAAAGGAATCTCTCAGCTGTCACTACTACTACAACAATTTAACTTCCATGAGCATTTTTCCTGGGTTCCTGGGGTTCCGTCATCAAGGACCTGCCAAAAGCAAACGCACATCAAGTCAAACACAGTCAAAAACATTTTTCGGTTCTCCTGTCTTTTTTTGGTCATTTCATGCCCGTCATTTTACACGCTTGAGTTTGTGTTTACAGCATCGTGAAAATGGTTATCCCCGTTTACGTTGCTTTCAAAGTTTCCGCTAACACATAGCATAGAGAATTCCAATTCTCTCACACTCTAATTGGTCTCACTTCATATATTGAATAACGCCTTTGCAGAAGTACAACATCAACACGGAAAAATGCGGGGATCTGACTGTCATAGTGCAGGTAAGGGAACGAGAAGAGGACGAGGACTCGGGCCAGACGAGTGTTGGCTGACAATGTTTTTCGTGGCATAATTTAGGGCGACCTGTCGCAGCAGGAGAAGCGAGCTGTTTTCATCACTGTTCATGACTTGGGCTGCAATCGTGAGTAGAGCAAATGGATGCTGACTGTCACTAACCGACACTCCCCTACAGATAATTCCTTCCAGGAGTTTGTGAGCAGCCCCTGCATGACCGAGATAAAAGAACGCTCCTGTTTCATCCATGTCGATGTACCAGGACATGCCGACAACGCCGAGGCCCTGGCCGAAGGATTTCCGTTTCCATCGCTGCAGTCTCTGGGTGAAGACTTGGTCACCGTTCTGGACTATCTGCATGTGAAGTACGTAATTGGCCTGGGTGAGGGGGCTGGTGCCAATGTGCTGGCCCGCTTTGGCCTGGCACATCCGAGCCGGGCTCTGGGGCTCATTCTCATCAATGCCACCGGCAGCGCTGCCAGCGTTCTGCAGTCATTCAAGAGCAAGGTAGGTCGAGGAGCCTGACTGCCCTGATTGGACTCATCAGTTGACCAATTAATCTGTGCGCACTCTGCCTTCCCCTTGCAGTTCATTAGCTGGAAAAGCGATGAGGTGGCCCAGTCGGCTGAGAGCTTTCTTATGTATCACAAGTTCGGGCATGTAAGTAGTTACAATTACATTTTCGGGGGCTACAGATGTTGTGACATACGTTCAAATGTACCACTTTTTGCGTCCCTGGAGTGTGTGGGTGTGTGTGTTGTTGTTGGTGTTAAATCGGTGTTGTACTCACTTTACTTTTACTCTATTTTATGTTCGATTTTGTAACAACCAACCAATCGATCCGAACTCTGTTCGTCTGCGCTTAAGGTCATGGAGGTAAACAGATCAAAACTCGTTTCGTTTCTTAAATAAATCTCTTCCAAAGCATACCCTACCTCAATTTATCAATTGGTACAACAATGCTTGTCTACAAAATTGTCCAAATACACAGCGTATTCCTATGTCCATTTTGTAGCATGTTCGACTATTTATTTATTTCTTAAATCTCCCCTTTACTTTCTTTTAGCACTGGGTACGTACTAGTTCCTATTCCTAACTTGATCCCACAAGAAATCGGCCTGAAGCTACATAAATTTGCCAACATTTTCCAAAGAACTATCAAAAACTCTCAAGTGCTTTCCCCATTTGCTTTTGTTTTTCTGCATTTTGTCTATCTTTGTGCATGACTGTACGCTGTAGCCGTTATGCTAGTGTTGGAATGGTAGTATCCAAGTAGAGTGGCTTGTTTTTTGTTCACGCTTGCTCAAAGTACATAAATAACTTTCGGCCACTTGTCAACTGTCTGTCTCATGCAAATGTTCTGCTTACTTACACTGCGCAAACAAACAACAAACTTTATAGCAAATCGTTGGCGAGAATCCGGACAAGGACAAGATCGTGGCCGAGTATCAGAAGCGTTTACACCGTTCGCTGAATAGCAAGAATGTGGGACTCTATGTTAAAGCATTTATGAAGTGAGTTTACATTTGCATTATGACCTTTAACACCCATTAACACTTTCCACCAATAGTCGAAAGGACCTTACCCTCAAAGGCTGCAAAGTGGATGTTATATTGATTACGGGAATGCTCAGCCCATATGCGTCCATGGTGGAGAAGCTGCATCGCGATGTTGAGAAGGAGCGCGTAACTATCCTGAAGATCGAAAGGGCTGGCGATGTCCTGGCCGATGCAGTAAGTACTCAGTGGATTGTCCTTCCTGTACACACTCTCATGTCTCAATATGTAAACGATTTCAGCCCGGTAAAGTGGCTCAGTCCATTCTACTGTTCTGCAAGGGCCAGGGTCTGCTAACCTCGGTGGTGATGCCGGGTGTGGATCGCGGACGCGCCTTCTCCACCGCCAGCTCGGGCTCCTTTGAGAGTGCCAATGGATCACGACGTCTGTCGCGTGGTATCTCCATGGAGGACTACGACAAGCCGAACATTCGGCGCCTGAGTATTATGAATAGTGAGTTGCCTAAGAAGGAGTAATCTCGACCACACAAATTGCTTCAGCCTCAGCCACAGCGAGAACCACAGCTACAGCGAGAGCCACATTTCAGCAGCGTTAGTAGATTACAAATAATTGCATATTTAATTACTTAAACTAGTGAAATATCTTTAGTCTGACCCGAAAAAACAAACATCTGTGTAAACATACAAAAGCCCAACAATCATCCCAGATGCAATCGTATTACCTTAGTCAAATGATCAACATTTTAAGCAACATTTTAATTAGCAATCGCTTCGAATCGCTTTGAAAAAAAGAACAGCAGTAAAAAAACAATATTATACATCCTAATGAAAAGTGAGCAGATGTATAGGTTTAGTCTTATGTACCCCCAAGGATCCCACCTGTGAAAACGAAACGAAAGCAAAGAATTCATATCTCGTACTCGTAAATCTTCCAATCGAACGAACTTAAACACAACTGCTAAAAACTACGAAGAAGCAATCATCTATTGTAATACCTCCGATTAGTAATCTGTACCTAACACGTAGCAACTTAATGAAAGTACTCTCAATGTGACTCCTTCCTAACTTATTTTAACCCAAGTTGTGTACATTTTTTTGAGCTGTCCCAAATCGTTGCTGTTTTAATGAAATGGAATCGTATACATACATACATATACAAGTTACATAGCGTAAGCACCACTGCGTAAGCGGCTTATATAAAGTATTTATAATAAAAGTAGGCACACACAGATTACACATTTGTAAACAATCAACACCAAAATCAATTTAAACACCAAAGAACAATTGACAGCTGTCAAGCTTTGAGGCAAGCAACAACCTTTTTGGAGCAAGTTTTCACTGCAACTGGTTTATCGCATTGGCTTTTAGCATAATTTTTAGTGTTTACAACTTCGTCAAACAAGCACTCAGCATAATAGATGCAACATGCAACAACACAGTTACACAATAAAGTTAATAAAGAAACAAAATAAATTATATTCTCTTATTCCGTTCACCGTTATATATTGTCTATGATCAAACCATCGAAACTATTGGCCAGTTTACACTAGGGCTGTATCTACATATCCACAAATAAATGGCATCAACTATCTCTAATCCATTTTCCCATTTTTTCCTATATTTTGGTTAATTTCCACCACTTGATTGACTTTTTCGTCACTTTTTCGGTTCTAACAACGCAATATTCGGACGTCGATAGCAATGGCGAGGTAGTGTAAACAGGCCATTTGACTTTTCCGAAATATCGGAACTTCGATAGTACGTCGATTGTTTGCTCAATCGATGGTTGAATTAAAAATGATAAGGTATTTCGATACTATTTTGTGGGTCGGGCGGTATATTTTATCGATAAATCCGCGGTCACACTGATTGCCAGTCCAATTTTGCTGATTTTTAACAAACAAATTTATGAACAATTACCGAACATAAAATGTTAATACAAAGCTAACTTGTGCCACTATCGTTCACCAGGAGAACCGCCCTATATTTTCAACCACATCTACATGGACGCCCCCCCGCCAACAAAGCCTCCTCGGGGCGTCAAGTATGGCAAGGATGAGGTAAATTTCTTCAAGCCAACGCTGAAAATTATCTTCGAAACATAGAACTGTCTCATAACAAGTAATCAAAAATAAATAAGAACTGCGAATCCGGCCTCTGGCCTATAACATTGTTTGTTAGAATATTGTTTTGTGTGCCCTACCAAGTTGATGACGACACCACCTACCTTGGACTGTGGGTCGCTTTTTGTTGTTGCACGCCCACTTTTGCGATTTATTGTTATAATAAAAATTGGGCCTGAATTGTGCGTGTTTGTTATTTCTTGCTTGTGTAGTCCGCAGGTTGTGGCTTTCTGGTCAACGTCATCAAATCCCTGGGATTCAGCGAGACGACTGAGGAGCGCCAGAAGGAGAAGCTGAAAATTGAACAGGAATTCAAGCGCTCAGACCTGCGCCTCAATGAACTGGTGTCTCGCCATGACCAGCAGCTCACACTAGTACTGCCACTCTTCAGCCAGGTGTCCACAGAGGTGACAGCCAGCAGGGAGCGAATACATGCCGTGAAGGAGAATCTGGGTGCCTGCAAGCGATTGCTCCAGTGTCGTCGTGATGAGCTTAAGAAGATGTGGACAGACGCAGTTCAGCACAAATACGTGCTGGAAATGTTGGAGCAAATGTAAGATTATCCACTTTCTCACTCAAAGGATTTAATGCAATTCCTCTACTTATAGTCAGGAGCTGCGAAAAGTGCCACAGCGTGTGGTTAGCTACACCGCCAAGCGTCAGTATTTGCATGCCAGCAAGGCGCTAACGGATGCAATAGCCACGCTCAATGGCCCTCTGCAGGCCGTCGAGGGCCTGTCCGACTTGAGGGCAGACCTGCAGACGCGTCGTCAGCAGCTTTATCAGCGGCTGCACGAGGAGTTGGTCACCCAGGTCTACACGAATTCGGCCAATGAAGCCTTCTCCTCGTTTCAGCGCACTAATTCCAGTCGCCTTAACTCTAGCTTCACGCGGGGAATAGGAGCTCGCCGCTCCACAGATCGCATCGAAGCGAATGCTCGTGTTCGCAAAGCTCTTGCCGAAATGGCCCAGTGTTTCGATCTAGATAAGGCCGAAATTATTGAGGATGCAGATTTGATATACCCGGAGCTAAGCATGAGCTACTTCGTTGCCATTATTGTGGAGTCATTCGGCATGCTGCACAAGGTGCCCGATTCCCTGGAGTCGCTGCGTGTTCAAATACAAACGGAGCTGCTCAACGTGGTGCGCCACACAACGCACCAGTTGTCGCTGAGTGCCACAGCCACTGGTGACTCCAACCCGCTGCTCATGCTGCTGGAGATCATTTTCAAGCAATTCAAGGCTATTGCCAAGACGCATGCGCTGCTGCTAAAGAATTATTTGTCTGTGGGCCAGAAATATTCTGTTGTTGGGCCACAGCCCTACGACTTGACGGACTTTTGGGCGCAAGCCCAGTCAGTGGTTAGTACTTGCTCGATTTGTACGTTTTGAACTTCATGCTAACTCGTAGAAACTCTTCTCCATATTTAATAGCTGCAACTGCTGCTCACCGACTATTTGGATATACAGAATGCAGCATCGGATGAGAGTGCCCAGACAGGGTTTACGGAGCCAACCAGCAACATAAACTCATTCTTCCTAAGGCGCAAAGTGCCCAGCACGAAGAGATGCATGTTCAAGTTTGACAAGTCCTCGCACGTAGGGAGCAGCGGCAGCAGCAACAGCAACAATGAACCATTTAAGGAGCATCGTCGCAACGCCTCGGATGCCTCTGTTGATGATAATCTGTCCGCTCAATTGGGAGGCAGCGGCAAAGGCTCCACCAGTGGCCTCTTTCCCCACGCGAAGAAGCAGCGGGAGAAGCTGATGATCTGCACCCCCGATCAAAACATTATAACCAAAGTTTACTTACCTCTAATGGGATATATTAAGGAGATAGAAAACTTTATGAAGTGCAAGCCAGGGTAGGTGTGCGGTGCACAGCAAAATAAGATGCGTTATATTTACAATCTGTGCTTTGCTTCCAGTCAACCGTGCAGTCTTCACGACTTTGTGGACAACTATATAAAGGATTCTTTCCTGTCGAAGGGCCACAATCGAAACTTGCAGCTTACCATCGAATCGTTGTCGAAAAATCAAGACGCCTGGCGGACGATCATTAGTCCCGAGGAAATGAAGGCACTGAACTTGAGTAGACCTCTCTTACAGTCGACTGTGATGGTAGAGCGGCGACTTATGGAGACAAAAAGCCTCATCCACGACTTGCCTTGTTATTCGGAAGACCTGCTCAAGATGGTGTGTGCGCTGCTGAAGGCGTACCGGGAGATATGCCAGGGCGCCTACAGAGGAATAGTGCAGCCAGACTCGGAGGACAAGCGAATCTACAGCGTGGCCTGGCTCAAAGACGAAGACATCAGCCGATTCTTAAAGTAATGAAACTAGATCTAGGATGGAATTTTGTATATTTATATAACTGTTTACTCTTCTTTCAGGACATTACCCAACTGGACGGACC
The DNA here is from genome assembly GCF_900245975.1 of Drosophila guanche. Classification (NCBI taxonomy): domain Eukaryota; kingdom Metazoa; phylum Arthropoda; class Insecta; order Diptera; family Drosophilidae; genus Drosophila; species Drosophila guanche. The sequence continues at coordinate 3,517,473 of NW_022995749.1, read as the reverse complement.
TTAAGACCTCTAGCCAGAGGTCGCGTAGCAATCGCAAGCTTCAGCGAGGAAGCTTTGAGCCCTCGGAGGAGGAGAGTCCCCTGCAGGTGCAGCAGCGAAACATTCGTGAGGCAGAAATGCTAACCAGTAATTTGGGCGAGGGTGGCATCACCCAACAGGAGATTTTGGTCGAGATCAGTGTGCTCAAGGAGCTGGCCATCCTTCAAGAGAGTATGGAATGGTTTTCCTGCCGCGTTTCAGAGTTTGCCAACGACCTACGTCGGCCTATGGTAAACGGACTGAACTCGGTTCCGTCTGAATGCAGCGCCGATGTAACCGTCAAGGATGGAACGATCAAAGTGATGACCAACTTGGCTCTAGAGTTCGATGAGCTGGCAAACACATGTCTGCTTGTGCTGCATTTGGAGGTTCGGGTCCAATGCTTCCATTACTTGCGATCCAAATCCAGTGTAAGGACCAACAGCTACGTGGGTTCCAAGGACGACATTCTTGAGCCGGATCGTCAAGTGCAGGTGCTGACCAAGCGACTCTCCGAGATGGATGAAGCCTTCAGTGCTACTCTGCATCCGCGAAAAACCAGGGTAGGTTCCGCATCTCCCTCTGTGTTCATTTTCCTCTAAACCATTTATTATTTTTCAGTACATTTTTGAGGGTCTAGCACATCTCGCGTCGCGCATACTTATCCAAGCGTCCAACTACTTGGAGCACATCGACCAAATCACCGTGCAGCGCATGTGCAGGAACTCGATTGCCCTGCAACAGACGTTAAGCAACATAACCGCATCGAGGGAAGTGGCTTTGGATCAGGCTAAGAACTTTTACGAGTTGCTCTGCATGGAGCCAGATGTAAGTGAGAGACAATTATGCTGAGACAACTGAGTTAATAATTTTCCCTTCACCCAGGAAATACTGAATGCACTGCTGGAACGTGGCACACAGTTTTCCGAGATGCAGTTGCTCAACGCTTTGCACTTGTCCTGCAAGGCCTACAGCATAACCGACGCCAATTTATTGGCTTCCTATCAGCAAAAGCTTTCGGACATACTGGGTGCCAAGCCCTCTAAAGGTGTGGTTGTATAATGTTCGTTAAAAAACAAACACAAATTTTAATATGTGTTTAAATGTGGATCATCCATGCACATACACACACACTCACTTAAGCTGTAGTGTAAGTGCAAAATGTCTTAGTCTTAAACTAAAAATGATTATGAATGTTTTGAACATGTTTGGAAAGCACTTGGTGTTACGATGTAGCCGTTTCTATACATATATATATTTACATATTCTAGAATTCATTAATTCGATATTTTAATGGCTTATACACAATAAATGAAATATTAACAACGAAGTGTCTGTCGTATAGCAGGCTTCGGGCTGGTGTCACTTGAGCATATCCCTTGCAGATAAAAGATAATATCGTTTTCCATTATTTGATTGATTTCAAAATTTATCTTTCCACAATACTGTGAAACATTCGAAGGAGATAACCGCTTACGTTTCGCGCTGTTATTTTTTGTTGAACCCTATTTTGTAAATAACAAGAAGTCATGTCAACTAGCCAGTCTTGTGGAGAATTTATTGATGAACTGGATAAAATTTTAGTTCTACCACTGACAATCACTAACTAGCTAAATAATATTAAATATAACATCAAAATAGTGGAAAATTATTTATAATTTACGGTATATTCTAAAAATAAGAATGTATATTTTGGTATATGTTCGTGCGGTATGTTTTATCGATGAATCCGCGGTCACACTGCTGCAAAGTAGATGCAACTCTGTTTTGTAAATATTACTATTTAAAAGAAATATTATCGCTTATAAAATCAGGGAGAAGATCCGTCAAGCCCAATACCTAAGGAAGGTAGAAATTCATTTTATACCCGGCCACGCCAACATCCCTCAGAACACGGCAGTAGACTCAGCAGCCAAAGAAGCACACAGACTGGGAAAATATACAGTCGTTAAATGGAATCTTAAAGATGCAATATGTGAGATACACCGAATACTGAAAGAAGAATGGGAGAGAGAGTATGCAGAGTTTGCCAGCGTTAAACGCAGAGGATACTGCTCACTTTTTCCCACTACCTCAACAAAACCATGGTTCCTAAATAGAAATAATGTAAAAGCCATTGACGCTAAAAGGATCAATAGACTGCTTAGCGGCAGTGCATTTGATAGGCACACACTTGCCAAAATGCACGTAGTCGCAAGTAACATTTGTGATACCTGCGATACTATCGATGACGCATCGCATATAATTTTTAATTGTACCAAGTACAACGCAACAAGACTAAACTACCCATCGCTAAGGAAATACAATAATATCTATAAATTCTTCGAAAAAGAACAAATCAGCTCGTACCAAACTTTAATCGAGTTCATCGACAAAATTGGAGTAAAACTGTAACAAGTTACATATCTCGACGTGGCGATTTCCACCTTGCAAAGGCGGGCGGCCAAATAATCCCCCTCTACCCAAGGGTAGAGCGGTAACATAAAACNAAAATCAGGGAGAAGATCCGTCAAGCCCAATACCTAAGGAAGGTAGAAATTCATTTTATACCCGGCCACGCCAACATCCCTCAGAACACGGCAGTAGACTCAGCAGCCAAAGAAGCACACAGACTGGGAAAATATACAGTCGTTAAATGGAATCTTAAAGATGCAATATGTGAGATACACCGAATACTGAAAGAAGAATGGGAGAGAGAGTATGCAGAGTTTGCCAGCGTTAAACGCAGAGGATACTGCTCACTTTTTCCCACTACCTCAACAAAACCATGGTTCCTAAATAGAAATAATGTAAAAGCCATTGACGCTAAAAGGATCAATAGACTGCTTAGCGGCAGTGCATTTGATAGGCACACACTTGCCAAAATGCACGTAGTCGCAAGTAACATTTGTGATACCTGCGATACTATCGATGACGCATCGCATATAATTTTTAATTGTACCAAGTACAACGCAACAAGACTAAACTACCCATCGCTAAGGAAATACAATAATATCTATAAATTCTTCGAAAAAGAACAAATCAGCTCGTACCAAACTTTAATCGAGTTCATCGACAAAATTGGAGTAAAACTGTAACAAGTTACATATCTCGACGTGGCGATTTCCACCTTGCAAAGGCGGGCGGCCAAATAATCCCCCTCTACCCAAGGGTAGAGCGGTAACATAAATCCTCAAAAAAAAAAAAAAAAAATAAAAGAAATATTAAGATTAAGATGGAGATGGAGAATTCAGAGATCAAGTCACCGACATATGACATTTCGAAGTTCCGGCTTAAGCGGATACTCAACAACAATAGTGTTCGGAAGAGCATTTCATTGCTAGGCACGTTTCCAGACCTCTCCGAGACCGACGAAGCCATTGTTGTTTTTGAGAAAAATGGTTTGTTTAAGACGGTAAATTTGCTGGAATGTTTAACACTATATATTATTATTTTCTGCAGCATATCAGGAGAGCGACATTTCCACGGAGGCTGCTTCCAAAGAATCACCGGCGAAGCCAAGTTACTTTAGCGCGGAGTTGAAGGTTAACACGGAGTTCATTAATAACATATACGGCAGTTTTCAGGTTGTGCCCAGCCTGGATCTATGCGGCAAGTAAAATTAGTTCGCTTTGCTGCTCATGTAATTAATTTTCGCCTTTTTTATAGCCGTCAAGAGCACAGTTATCTATCCAGCCACAGACAAGCACGTCGAAAAGTATTCCATTTGCCAGAAGTATCTCATAAGAGAAACACCAGATCTCTACGAAAGTACAACTCTTCCGTACATCAACGAGAGCCAATTCTCGCTGGAGTGGGTTTACAACATACTGGAACACAAGAAGGAAACCGAGCGAATCGTATTTGAGGATAAGGATCCGGAAACCGGTTTCATCTTGCTGCCAGATCTGAAATGGGATGGTCGGAATGTAGAGAACCTCTACCTGCTTGGCATTGTGCACAAGCACGATATTAAATCAATCCGTGATCTGAATGGCAGCCACCTACCGTTGCTGCGGAACATACGCCAGTCCGCAAAGGATGAAATTTCGAAACGATATGGCTTGAACCCTAACCAGCTGCGCATGTACTTTCACTATCAGCCCTCCTTCTACCACTTGCATGTGCATATCAATCCCATTAGGAACGATGCCCCAGGCATTTGGTGCGAGAAGTCACACATGCTGGACACTGTAATAAGCAACTTGGAACTCTTGCCGGACTACTACCAGCGCGCCACATTACCATTTGTTTTGTATGAGGGTAACAAGCTGCTGGATTTGTATGAAGAGAAGTTAACAGTTCGCAGTGTGGCAGCTCCCATAAGTGAATCTAAAGAGCGAGAAGAGGAGCCAGCGGTGGAATCGGCTGTCGATGTTTTCAGTGATGATGATCCAGAAGAAAGGGAGTGCAAACGCATCCGATTAGCAACACCAGACCCAAAGGAAGCCGAAGCCACTGCACAGGTGTGTGCATAGTCGAAGCCCACGGGTGTACGAAGACATACCACATTAATGGTTACCTATTAACGAGTACGCTATTACCTTAACTGCAGAAAAAAGCTGACATTTTATCTATCAACTTAGTATAGTTTTTAAACTACGTTTATTAAAAGCAAACACACGAAAAATAAAACTACTCTATTTGGTATCATAACTGGCTATCAATTTGGTTCATTTGCTTCACTATTCCCAGATTCTATAACAATTTATCTTTATAATTGATTACATTTGGCTTGACTTCTGCCAACGATCCACACAAGAAGCGAATGGGACTTAATTCAATTAAATTGACTGGCTCGAGTACACACATAAGTCTCTTCTTTTACGCTTCGGTTGCTATGGTGTACATCTTATTTAGTCGAATCTCTCGTAACTAGGCCACCTACTAAGCTAGGCACTAGGCTTTGGACATCTGGTGATCAACCATCAACGAAAATGGCTAATCAAGTCAATTGCCAGCCAGCACGATTAAATGAAATGAAATGCCCGAGAAACTGGTCTAGAGTTAGTCAGCTGTTTGCCTTTTTTATTTATTTATTAATAGTGTAGCTATGTCTGTTGTGTATTGTTTTCGTATGCGCTCTGCCTGTGTTATATATTTTCTTGTTTTTTATTTCAATAATTTATTTATTATTTGTTTGTGGCCTTGCGTATTTGATCATATTTGTAATACATTGAAATACACGCCACTGCTTTGAGGATTTTGTTCTCGTCTCGGCGTGCCTAAACTATCCATTTTATGTAATTCTAGATGTCAGTATATTGGCGCCGCACAGGCGCTACCGCTTTTCGTTTCTGGAGAACTGCGAATTCGATTCGAGTTCGCTCAAAGGAGCGGAGGGACCTACATATATGTATGCTAGGCGAATGCTTGGATATTATAAGCTCGTTTAGCAGCTGCGTGTCGTGTCGTTAGTGTCGTGTGTGTGGGACTGGGAGTGTCTCAAAATCATCAGCATGGAAGCCTGGTTCAACATCTTTTATGGTACATACATACATAAATATTATTTCGAATACATACATACATATACATATACATATATAGGTATAGGCATCTATATATAAAAATAACAAATAATCGTAGTAATAAAATCGTAATGTGTAATTTCCCAATACATATAATAAAAACAATACGATAAGCGCCGGCTTGCCCTGAATACTAATCCATAAACTCTCCTTCTCTCTCAATTGCTCGTCGTGCCCGATTTATCCACGTCCGTATCCAGGTGCTGATGCTGCTGCTGATCCTGTGGCACGTACATCATAGCAGTTGCTGGCGAGGATATGCTGCTCCCCATTGTCTTATCCGCATCGGAAATTGACCAGTTACGCTCCAGCTGCTCCAATGCAGCCATTGTGGCTGTCGTGGTCACCCCAGCACCAGAGCTCTCGGCACCAGCCCCATCACTCATAACACCAGCCTTCAAGGTCTCCTCCAGCAGAACCTCGATTTTGTCCTGGTCGTCGAGATGAACAAAGCCGAGACGCACCAGTTCGCTGGTGAGATCTGCCGCCGTATCATGCTCGGTCACCTGACAAGTCAACTGGCGATTCATTTTGTCGTCCATGCGTAGAAGTATTGTCATTATTATGTCATTGCTGTCCTCCTTGATCTTCACGCTGCACATCATGTTGACAATGCGTCGCGACTCGGTGTCCACCGGCTCTGGGGTGGCAGACTTCACAGAGTCGGCCCGTTCCGGCGAAGCTGCTCGCGAGCGAAAGTTTGGCGGCTTCTTGCCGTTGTACGTGATCAGCGGATAGACCCCATACTTGACGTCCTCGACAAACTTCTCCAGCTTGTCGGCTCCGCCCACATCTGCCAGTCGGTACTGACGCTCCTGTCCGCCAGACATCAGCTGGGCCATTATCACATCTGGCTGATAGTAGCGCTGCATCAGTCCATCGAAGGCAGTCTCCGAGAACATGGTGCGATTGGCGGGTGAGAAGACCAGACAGTGGGCGGTCAGAAGCTTCAGAGAATGAACCTGCGCACAGGGGACAGAAACGATTAATTCGATGGACTGGCTGGACACTCAGTGTGCCCCAGAACTCACCTCAAAAAGCAGTGGATGAAATAGCAGATCGTTGGCGCTGGGCCGGTCCTGGGGATGGGGATTGAGACACTTCTCTATCAGATCCCTTTGCAGATCGCTTTCCAGGCTGCAGATTGTGCGCTGTATGGTCTCTTCGTTGATGGCAGTCGATTCGCTATTGCTGGGCTGAATTTCGAGAGCTGCCATCTCCAGGGCGCACATGCCGAAGGCATAGATGTCCAGGGCGGCAGTCAGCTGCTCGGCGGCTCCGTACTCCGGCGCCTGGAAATAGTGAGCGCCTCGCTCACGCTCCTGCTCCCGATCCCTTTCGCGGTCCCACTGCCGGCGAACGCTGTAGTGAACAGCGTCGGGCACCACGGAGCCGATCTTGACCAGACCATTGTGCTGGATGAAAATGCTATCACAGGTTAAATTTCCATGGATGATGGGCGGTGTGCAGGAATGCAAATAGCTGAGTGCGGACAGGATCTGGGTGCACCAGCGTCGCCACGACTCCAGCGGCAATCGCTTGGCGTTGCGCTTGGTGCGTTTGAGGAACTGTTTTAGAGACCCGGATGACATGTACTCCGTTATGAAGATCACCCTCGGCCTCTCCGCCTGTTGCGTGTCCGTCCAGTAGCGATGGAACTTGACGATATTCTGATGATCCAGCTGCAGTAGATTGTCAAAGACCTGGCGCATCTTCTCCTCCTGAGACTTGAGCTCCTGCAGATTGGCATATTGCACCTCATTCCAAACGACCTCGACACCCTCCTCCGTGTCCATGGCCAGATGGACACAATCGATCCCGGGCACATCCCGCTGGTCGACCTCCTCGCGCCGCTTCAGCCACCGGCCACACGGCGACTCCTCCAGGATTTCGCTCTCATCCTCTGAATCGTCGCCAGATTCCCTTGGCGATGAATCCAAATTGACTCCCTCGCTCCCCCCTGCAACGACCACACCAACCCCGCCACCCGCATCAGCTGTTGAGGCTCCCACTATGTGCGGTGCTGGCTGCTGCTGCTGCTGCTGGGCAATTGTTGATGCTGGCGTTGCTTGAGAGGATACATTCGTCGTCGTAAGGTTTGGGTTGGGGGCCAACGTGGCCGATCCCGACGGGTTCTGGGTCGGTTCATCCGCGCTACCGCTGCTGCCGGCATTCGCTTGACTATTTGACATTAGGGTGCGGTCACAGATGCTGCTGCCTGCTGCTATTGCTGCTACTGCCGTTTTCCACCTTCAAAAAAACTTCAGTTTTGCGGACCAATGTTTGTTTTCTCTCGCTCTTCGCTCTTCGGATTCGTCGATGTCGTCTATGTTTGCTTTTCGTGGTATCCGCGGTGCCTGTGCTCCAAACTACATCCGCTGCTACTCCACAGCCGCCACCTCTGCCCACTCACAAGCACACACATACACACAGGCACACGCACACACACACACCCTCCTCTGCGCCCCCGTTGTTCAATAACACTCTGCGCTACGGCTGCGGCTGTCGGCTGCCAATGAGCTGCGGCTGCTATGGCGTTTTTCGGGCTCCTAGCGTTTTCGATTGCTCTATTTTTCAACTGCAGCGCGGACGTCAATCAATTTACTGCACTTATTTGGCTAACACGCGGTCGTTTGGTTTATTTAGGCGTTTTTTTCACGCTTTTTAAAACACACAAGAAATGTGAGTAAATCGATGCATCGAGACTATCGATACTCACCCATCCACTCATCAGTGTTGCGAACTTTGTTGCAGAAAAAATAGAGGTCTTTGTGTGAAAAGGAGCTGAATTTTATTTTCTCCGTGAAATTCAGCATGAGTAGAATGAAATTGAGTAATATTGCACAACTTTAAAATATCTTGTATCAAAATGCATTTTTATCTTACAAATTTAAAAAACAATTGAGACTATATTTAGGCAGTCAACTTTAACAGCCTGAACTGGCTATAAAAGAGTGGGGTGTCAATACTACCGCTAATCGCTTGCAGCTGGCGCAAATGTGAGCACTTTGTTATCGATAGAACCTATCGTTTTGTGTCATCTGTGCCGAAAGATCAATCAAATAAATAATTTAAGTCTAAGTTTAAAGAATAACTAATAAGTATCTTTAAAAATGGATAGCATAATTGGGCGCAGTCAGTTTGTCTCAGAAACGGCTAACCTATTCACAGATGAAAAAACCGCCAGCGCACGAGCAAAGGTAACGCACTGTTCACGACGCCAACTCCGCTTTGAATTGTCATTTTCCTTTATATTTGTATTTCCAGGTGGTTGAGTGGTGCAACGAGTTCGCCACGGCTCCAGCTACAACAAAATGCGAGTTGCTGGTGAAAGTGCAGGAAACCGTTCTCAGCTCCTGCGTGGAGCTAGCCGAAGAGTTCTTGGAGCCAGTGCTATCGTTGGCCCATGATCAGAACATGGAAGTGCGAAAGCAAGTGGTTTGCTTTGTGGAGCAAGTATGGTAACTATTGCCAGAAATCATACTAGTGCTCCACTATAATGTCTCACTTACAGCAAGGTTAAAGTGGAGCTGCTACCATACGTGATCAACATCATTTCCATGCTCTTGCGAGACAGCTCGGCGCAGGTCATTAAACGAGTGATTCAGGCCTGTGGAAGCATTTACAAAAATGGTTTGCAGTATTTGTGCAGCCTCACGGATCCCAGCGACAGTGCAGAGCAGGCATGGAATATTCTTAGTTTAATCAAGGCACAAATTTTGGATCTGATTGACAACGAAAACGATGGCATACGCACCAATGCAATTAAGTTCCTAGAGGGCATCATAGTCTTGCAGAGCTTTGCCGACGAGGACAGCCTCAAGCGGGAGGGCGACTTCTCCCTGGCCGATGTTCCCGACCATTGCAAGCTCTTCCGTGCCCAGAAGTTACAAGAGGAGGGCACCAACATATTCGACATCATGTTACAGTTCCACGGCACAACGCACATATCTTCTGTGAACCTGATTGCCTGCACCAGCAGCCTGTGTACGGTGGCCAAGATGCGACCCGTTTTCATGGGAGCCGTTGTGGAGGCCTTCAAGCAGCTCAATGCTAATCTTCCGCCAACGCTCACTGACTCCCAGGTTAGCTCTGTCCGGAAGAGCCTCAAGATGCAGCTGCAGACGCTGCTGAAGAACAAAGGGGCCTACGAGTTCTCTGCCACTATACGAGGCATGCTAGTGGACTTGGGGTCCACGTCCAATGAGATACAGAAACTGATACCCAAGATGGATAAGCAGGAAACGGCTCGACGCCAAAAACGAATTTTAGAGAACGCCGCCCAGAGTCTGGCGAAAAAAGCGCGAATTGCCAGCGAGCAACGAGAGCAGGAGACGCGGGAACTGGAACTCGACGAGGAAGAGCTGGAGCGCCAGCGACAAAAATCCACCAGAGTCAACGAGAAATTCCTGGCCGAACATTTCCGGGCCCCAGAGACGGTGGTCAGCCTGGTCGTCGAGTTTCTGCCTGGGCTGCCAGCTGAGGTGCCGGAAAGATTTCTTGCCGAGTACACGCCCATCAAAAAAATGTCTCTGCAGCAGCAGGTTAGCAACATATCGCGGATCTTTGGCGAGCAGTTGACTGAAAATCGCCTGGGTCCAGGCGCGGCTACATTCAGTAAGGAGCCGCCCATGAGGGCCAAGGCGAGTCGAGAAGTAGCTTCTGCCACTGAGATCCCCTTGGTCACCGAAATGGAGGTGGATGAAGATACCGAAACGGCCCGTAAGTTGAACGAGGAAGAGCTGCAGCGCAAGGAAGAGGCCACAAAGAAGCTGCGCGAGACCATGGAACGGGCAAAGGGCGAACAAACTGTCATTGAGCGGATGAAAGAGCGGGCGAAGACGCTGAAGCTGCAGGAGATCACCAAACCCCTTTCCCGCAACGTAAAGGAAAAGTTCCTGTTGGATGCAGTCAAGCGCATCCTGAACTCGGAACGGCAGTGCGTCAAAGGTGGAGTGTCTTCCAAGCGCCGCAAGCTGGTCACTGTCATAGCGGCCACATTTCCAGACAATGTGCGCTACGGCATCATGGAGTTTATTCTGGAGGATGTCAGACAGCGCATAGATCTTGCCTTCTCCTGGCTCTTTGAGGAGTACTCCCTGCTGCAGGGTTTCACCAGGCACACCTATGTCAAGAGGGAGAACCGACCCGATCATGCCTACAACGAGCTCTTGAACCAGCTCATCTTCGGTATCAACGAGCGCTGTGAGCACAAGGAGAAGATAATTCTGCTGCGCCGCGTGTATCTGGAAGCGCCAATTTTGCCAGAAAATGTCGTGGGGGACCTGGTCCAGCTGAGTCTTGTCGATGAGTTCTCACATCATGGTCTGGATCTGATCAAAGATCTGGCTGTACTGCGGCCACCGAGGAAAAATCGCTTCATACGCATTCTACTCAACTTTTCTGTACACGAACGTGCTGATCTGCGGGAGCGTTCTCAGGGCCACTTGGTCAGCCTGTACCATTTGCACAAGATTCTGCCGGCAAGAATCGATGAATTTGCCCTAGAATGGCTGAAATTTCTTGAACAGGAGAGGCCTCCGGCGTCCATTTTCTCACAGGAATTTGGCCGGCCCACCGCAGAGACAGACTGGCGCGAGGACACAACCAAAGTGTGCTTGGGCCTGGCTCTCACACTGTTGCCCTACAAACCGGAAGGTAAGTGAAGACTTTGATTATTGAAACAAATGCATTAACAACGAATCTCCTCTGGGTTCTTCTTTTAGTTTACGTTGAGAAAATATGCCAAGTTTTTGTGACTACCTCCGCGGAGCTGAAGCGCACGATCTTGCGCAGTCTGGACGTTCCCATAAAGAAGCTTGGCGTTGAGAATGCCACTCTGATGCAGTTAATAGAGGAGTGCCCAAAGGGAATGGAGACACTTGTGATCCGCATCATCTATATACTGACAGAGCGAGTGCCGACACCTCCTGTGGATCTAGTGCGACGAGTGCGAGACCTTTACCAGAGCAGGGTTCAGGATGTGCGTGTAATGATACCAGTGCTGAGTGGCCTATCCCGCTCCGAGCTTATCAACGTGTTGCCCAAACTAATTAAACTGAATCCGGCTGTTGTCAAGGAGGTGTTCAATCGACTGCTCGGCATTGGGGCCGAGTTTGCCCACCAGACGATGGCCCTGTCGCCCACTGACCTCCTGGTGGCCCTACACACCATCGACACGAATGTTTGTGATCTAAAGTCTATAGTAAAGGCTACGTCCATTTGCCTGGCTGAGCGGGAATTGTACACACAGGAGGTACTCATGGCTGTGCTTCAGCAACTAGTGGAAGTTGTTCCGTTGCCAACCCTGATGATGCGTACCACGATCCAGAGTCTGACGCTCTATCCGCGACTCTCCAACTTTCTGCTGAATCTGCTGCAGAGGCTGATAATGAAGCAGGTCTGGCGGCAGAAGGTCATCTGGGAGGGTTTTCTCAAGACGGTGCAGCGCCTCAAGCCGCAGTCTCTGCCGATTCTGTTAAATCTTCCGCCAGCGCAGCTTCAGGACGCGCTCCAGCAGTGTCCCGATCTGCGACCTGCTTTGCTGGAGTATGCAGAAAGCGTGCAGGATGAGCCAATGAATGGCAGTGGTATTACACAACAGATAATGGACATAATCTCAGGAAAGGCGGTAGATGTATTCATCACGGTAAGAATAAAACATATTGTCACCTTTCAGAACGATGATTTTGATAATCTTGTGTTCGCAGGACGAAAGTGGTGGCTACATGTCGGCGGATATGATCAAAAAGGAGGTGCAGGACCCCTCGGACATCTGCGTGATTTCCACAGTACCGGTGCTGACGTCTCTGACGCCCTTGCCCGTTCCAGCGCCCGTCTCGAGCGATCTTAACCAGCCCTTGCCGCCGGGCGAGGACTAGGGCGAATAGGCGTAGGGGCGAAATAATAATTGTTTTGTTTGCATTCAGATAAGATTCTTCACTTTAATAAGAATAAGACAAATATTTCACTTAGACTGATACTTCGGCTTCCATTTTTGCTCCCGTCAGAGCTGCTAGAATATTTCGCGCCGTGATACGCGACATTTCCTTGCGTGTTTCGATATCGGCGCTTCCTATATGCGGCAATATGACGACATTATCCAATTTGAGCAGCGGATCATCAAGAGGCAGGGGCTCTGGAGTGGTCACATCCAATCCGGCAGCCAGGATACGTTTGGATGCAAGTGCTTCATGCAGAGCCTTCTGGTCAACGACTCCACCACGCGCAGTGTTTATAAAAATGCAATTGGGCTTCATTTTATTGAATGCCTCTGCGTTGAAGATTTCCTTGGTTTCCGGGGTCAAAGCACAGCAGGCCACGATAAAGTCGGAGTTTCGCAGCATCTCGTCAAAGTCCACATGCCGTCCGTTTACCGCTGCCGCCTCTTGCGGTCGCGCCGTGCGGGTCGTGTAGGTTATCTCGGCTGGCTTGAAAGGGAAAATTCGCGCAGCTATCTCCTGACCAATGCGTCCAAAGCCCAAGAGCCCCACCCGCGATCCCTTCAGCCCCTGGCCGCACATCCACATGGGCGCCCAAGACTTCCAGCCACCGTTGTAGACCTGCTTACTCGCCTCAAAGAGACGGCGATTGGTGGCCAGCAGCAGGGCGAGCGTCAACTCCGCCGTGGCGTCGGTCAGCACATCCGGGGTGAAGCCCACTCGTATTCCACGTTTCCTGCACTCCTCCACGTCGATATGCTCATAGCCCACTGAGATTGTGGACACACATTTCAGCTGAGAGCCAGCAGCATCCAATACCGCCACATCGATCTTGTCTGTAAGAGCGCAGTAAAGGGCGTCCTTTCCAACAACCTCACGCAGCAGTACTTCGCGGGGTACGGGCAGAGCTTCCTTCCATGTGCTCACATTGCAACTGAAAGATAAATATACAAATAATTAAATATAATTTTATCGCAGCCGGCGACTAGACTAAAAACCACCTCTTGCGCAGCAATTCCAGACCGCTGGCATCAACATCTGGTCGAGTCACATAGACACTTGGTTTTGAGCTCATTGTTCTCTGTCCACGTAGTAATGCCGGCAACAGCTTTCTGCTTTGTGACAGTATCCATAGTGGTCGCATTACAAAGAGTGTCAATAAGTAACAGGTTTCAGCGCGCTACAGTGCTGCCAAATTGGCTTTTTTATGCCACATCTAGCCTTTTCCAAAGTATATGAGCGGTATATTCAACCCTTTGGAATATGTTCTTACACCTACGCCAACTGGCAAATATTCCAATTTAATATTTCTGTAATCGACTCTAATATGTTCTTATTCTTTCAAAGACTGGTGAAAAATATTTGTGTTCGTCAATCTAGCTTTTTCTCAAATGCCAGTGGCATGAAATTCGATGTTCGATGTTTTGTCAGTTACAACACTGCTGGCACGAGTAAACACAAACAAAAAATTGCGAATTTATTATTGCCGGTGTTCAAAAAGTTCTCGATGCATGGCATTCGTAATATTGCAAAGCTGATAAAACGTGTTCCTGTAACCATTGGTTTTGCGTTCCTTCAGGGAAGTCGTTCTGTGATAACAATCGCTAGCCGAATGGGTCCATCTACTCCAACAAAGGAGCTGTCGAGCGAATTGGTATCACAGCTTGGAAAGCCACCGAGAATGCGTGAGGATCCAGCTTTCAAGAAGGTGGATAGCCCCGAGTTCCATGGTATTTTTACTTCGGAAGTGGACTCGCTGGTGTCGCTCTTCAAGCAATACGACTATGAGTTGAGAATTGCCGGCGGAGCCGTCCGGGACATTCTAATGGGTATCAAGCCAAAGGACATTGATTTTGCAACCACAGCCACGCCAGACCAGATGAAAGAGATGTTCACCAAAGAAAACGTGCGTATGATCAATGCCAAAGGCGAGAAGCATGGCACCATCACTCCGCGCATAAATGGCAAGGAGAACTTCGAGGTGACCACTCTGCGCATCGACGTCCGCACCGATGGACGACATGCAGATGTGGTTTTTACCACTGACTGGCAACTGGATGCAAACCGTCGGGACCTGACCATCAACTCCATGTTTCTGGGCTTTGATGGCACAGTCTATGACTACTTTTATGGCTACGATGATCTGCAGGAGCGCCGCGTTGTTTTTGTTGGCGATGCCGACATACGTATCAAGGAGGACTATTTGCGCATTTTGCGCTATTTTCGATTTTACGGACGTATAGCAAAAGATACACAAAGTCATGATGCTACTACCTTGGCCGCAATCAAGGACAACGCCGAAGGCTTGGCAAGAATCAGCGGCGAGCGAATCTGGTCAGAGCTGCAGAAGATAATTGTGGGAAATTACGGACCCGAACTGGTGCTGGAAATGCACCGCTGCAACCTCATTCAGCATTGTGGGCTGCCTGTTCAGCCCAACTTGAAGGAATTTCAACGCCTCTGCGATGCATTGAAGAAGTTCGAGAATCCCTCCATATTGTATATGACGGGATTGCTTCACTCTGTCGACGAGGCCATGATGATGCACGAGCGCTTGAAGCTGTCCGCATTTGAAAGAGATCTGGCGCTGTTTATTACACAGCAACGGGAGAGGGTAAACACACTGCTGCACAGTCCAGGATAAGAATAAGTCCTCAATAAAATGCTTTTTTCCAGGTGGACACTGAGTACACGACTCTACGCGACTATCAAAAACTGTGCCTGCAGCCATATGCCAAGCGGGATTACGTTGAGCAACTTCTCAAGTATACCAACAAAGTGGAGCTCTACAATCAGTTGAGGGCATGGCCCACTCCCATTTTTCCCCTGAATGGGAATATGCTTAAGGATTATGGGCTCTCTGGCAAGAACCTGGGATCTCTACTCTCAATGCTGCGCCTCATGTGGGCAGACAGCGACTTCCAACTAACCTCCGAACAGTTACTGGAAAAGATTCCACACATCTTGGAAAAACTACAGTCGACAAGCAGCACACAGGCACCAAACAAAAAGAAACGAACAGAATAGCAGAAAATGTAGTTACACGTTTCCAAAGTCCAATTTCTGTATATACTTATTCTCCAGTTAATTAAATTATTTTCTGGACGCTGTCAGGATTTAATCGCCTTCTAGTTTGTTTGCCGTAAGATAACTACACTTTTGTGAATATCTGAATGGGCCGCTTGAAGCCAGTTCTGCAGTGTTCAGGTATGCCCATCAGCTCCATACTGGCGAAGCCCACCTCTGGACTAAGCAGATATTCCGGGAACTGCTCAGGTCGAAATACGATGGAATTGTAGTTTTCTCTGATGCTCTCCTAAAAGCAAAGTACATGAAACGTTGATTATTACCATCTACGAGCATACTTGTATCCTCTTACCGATAGCTTTTTACGTCTCTTGTAGCCGTCGAAAGATTGAGGCTCTAGGATGAGTTTGCCGCCCGGACGCAGCTGCAGGAACATGCGGCGGAAAGCCTGCTTCAGGCCGGCATCACAGAAGTTAAGGTGAATCCACTTGGTGACCGAGAGACACAATATCACATCGAACTGGGGACACTCTATCTCCAGCAGAACATCATCGTCCAGCACGTAGTTGCCATGCACGAATTTCACATTGTAGGGAAACCTAGACCCTGGAGCCGCCAGACGCTTCAGGGAGCTGATCGTCGTTTGAGCATCCTTCACAAGACCGCGGTCTATGTCCAGGCCGACGAGGCTCTTGGCATCGAACTTCTTGGCAATTTCAATGGACAGATGACCCGAATTACAGCCAATGTCGAGCAGTTGCTTGTCCCGGAATAGCTCCGGCTGAGTGGCCAGCACATCCAAGCGTATGTCGTGGAAGTCCTTATCGAGTATGCGCTTTCCGTAGTAGTGCTTGTAGTTACCATACAAGAAATTGAGATCTTTGTTGTGCTTGGGTTTGTTGTTGGGCGGTTTTCCCTCCAGCTGCAGGCGCTTTTTTGGGCTCTGTGGTGGAGGGCGAGGGGCACTATCCACATCGGAGCGGTCCTCTTTTAGTCTTTTGTTTTCCACTGTCTTGTCATCGGAGGTCGCTGTAGCTTTTCTCTTCTCTGGACACTTTCCTGGAGCAATGACAGGTGGCGGCTGCGTGTTGTTGTTTTCCACATCCATGGTGAAATCTGCTTGGGTTGGAAACATATCAATATGGTACCTTGCAGGGCGTAAATTTGAATTGGCACGTACCCATCTGTTGATTCCCTATTTCCGATGTGTTTCATGTACTTTTTGTCAATTTAACAATAATAAAGCGCGAAGTGGACAACAGTGTGACCGCGGAATTATTAATCAAATATACCGACAAACCCTCGGAAATATACGCTTTTATTTTCAAAATATACCGCAAATGTACTCATGTATAATTTGTTCTACATGACAACTTCACAGGGATGAGATTACGACGTAGCACGGAATAAATTGTATGAATGCCTACGTATTTTTACGGTAACTTGAACAGGGGGATGGTAGGCCATGCAGGAGGATATATAATTATATTTAACAGCTCTTAGCGACCTTTGTAGTTCACTTTAAATTGCTTATTGCTTATTAAATTTACATTTATATATCAGAATGAACCATCACTTAAACTGGTTCACTTATGGAATCATGGAAACAAATGTTGTTCTACCCTGAAATTTAGTGCTGTAAAATCTTTAAGTTTAATATCATTAGTGAGACCAGCCCAAGATAATCTTAGGCGCGAACTTCAAATTGATCCGTCCCTACTGCCATTGTAAATCAAAACTATATTTCAAATAAATCAATGTTATTTTTTCAACAATTTGTTATTTGCATAACAAAGCAAGCGTACGCGCATACTTTTCAGAATTTGCAATTATAAATCACGACCATTGTTTGTAAAGTCCGTTAAATGTGCAGCAGGGGCGAAACCGCGTCCTGACCAGTTGAGCGCATGCCGCATGTTGACCCCGCTCAGCGAAAGGGCGAGCCAAATATACCAATGATAAACGGACAGGGCCGCATCGGCGGTCACTTGAAGTACAGGCAGGGGTTGAACTTAAGTTTTTTATTCATTGAAACACGTACAGCAATGGTCTGGCATCGACTCGGATTTGTACGACATGTGGGTGATCTTTTTAAGCGAGGGATAGTCTCTTTCGCGAGCATACGTTATGTTCGACCCCTTTGATGATGTGGCAGTTATGACTTTTAAAATCCATTTTTATTTTCCCAAAGCCTACCCAACATACCATAACCCAAAGTGCTCATTAAGCGGCAAGAGATAAATTCTATCAAAATAAATTGTAAATTTTTCCATAAAAAGAAAGGGTTTGCACAAGACATTTCCCAGGCAGAACTTGTGCAATGTGAAAGGAAAAATTCAAATAAAATATCCGTTCAAATTATGAGACACGGCGGCAAGGCGGTGGAGAGGGGTTGGTTGGTCTGTCTAGAAACCAGTTTTAGTTGCTTTTCCCGAACAAAAGGATGCAACATCTATTAAAACTTCAAATGACTTGTTGTTTTTGCCCCTCTGCAGCTTCCGCCCGTCCGCAGCGTCCACGTCCACGTTGATGGATGGGTCACGCACACACGGACAACTGGCATCCCGAGGCATATGAAATTCAAAACCCGTTTGCCGTGCTCGGCTGCAAGGAGGAAGCAAAGCTGCACAGCGTCCATCAGTAATCTGCTGCACATGCGCACCACTCTGGGCTCGAAATTAGAAAGGATTTGTTTGGTCAAATCCTTCGGCGGGCATGAACAAAAATTTGAATACCCACATGCACACCGTTATCCTGTAGGGCGCGCCGCTAACAAGAGCACCGCGCACAATACCCAAAGTTGACAACGCGATGGGCAACGCCAAGGGCTGCGGCTGTCCAAGGGTCCGTGGTCCAGCAGCAGCAGCAGGGCCATGGTAATTCAAGTCGTTCGGGGTAGCAAAGGGTTGCCCGCGCTATTGTAACTTTATAATTTTGGGTCAGCGTGCTGGTCTACTCCCAATACGAACTCCGAGCCCACCTCCGCCCAACCCTTTTTCACATCATCTTTTTTTTTTTTTTTCAGTTTGTGCACACAAAAAATAGCATCAAATTGTTTCCAAAAATCTGTCTGCTGCTGCTGCCCTATCGATCATTTGCATATTTAGTGTATGAGTGGTGCGGAAAAGTCTGTACAGATTTCGTCTAAATATATATTTTTGGATGAAGGTAACTTGATGGAGGATATTAATATATTAACCAGATGTTTACAAAGCTATAAACTATATTAATAAATATGTAAATACATTTATAACTGTGGGAAAGAAATCTAAATATAATTAGTACATAATCGGAACACAGATTTCTAAACCGAAATATTATAATGAAGAGTAAAAAATAATCAACCAACTTCCTTAATGGTGCTGATGTTTTTAGATATTCTAGTGGATAGAATACAAAATCGTTGAACATACACAAATGCGGGGTTGCTGCATAGGATCTATCAACATTTAAGATTAATTTTTCAAACTATCTTATTTAATTATAAAAAGTTGTTAGTTTGTGCCTCCCAGCGTGTCTTAGCATATGCATGCAGGACTATTACGTTTCCTCTCACTTAGATTGTATTTACGCTTAGAACAAGCAGAAACGAACAGCAAGAAATGTCGAGCAGGGTTCACTTTGGGTTCAGCTTCTCATTAATCTGCATGACTATTGGCACTCGATGCCATAAATCTAGCTTAATGCATCATTGACCCACAAAACCAGGCTATAGTCGGGGCCGGGCCGACTACCTATCCTTAGTCTTCACGGGTGAACGCATTTAGCAGTTCAAGCTGGCATAACAGAAACCAAAGACGAACTCTGAACCTACCCCGGCAGTCGGGTCAATGAAAAATCGTTTCAGTTTTGAGGCAAAAATCATTAAATTCGTCACAAAAACTGTAAGAAAAGGGGGAAATCTAAGGAAAACTGGCAGGCAAGGGTTGGAGACCTCAGACACAGACCTTTGGCAAGCAGTAGACGATCTCCTTTTGTTTGCATTTCACCTCTACACGTAATTTACTGTGAACCCGACGAGAATCAGCATCAGGGATGTGGATGAGGATGAAGAAGGCTGATGACTATCTTCGACCCAGTACTGGGTACTGGGTATTGGGGTTGATGCTGCTGCGGCCTAAGCAAAAGTGACATCATAAGACGTGACACATTTGAACTCTGGATCGAAGCAGAGGACTAGGACCTCTTGCAATGCTCAAACTCTTTGCACCCTTTGATACCTGGTCTAGGGGTTTTCGCTCGGTTATTTGATCGCTCGTAAATTTCTTTTCGTTGGGCCATATTCCGCTTCATGATCTCAATCGTAATCTTTTGGCGATTTTTGCACTGTGGGAAATTTTTGCGGAAGGAAGCGCGATCATGATCGATGGCTGTATAGAGTTTCAATAGGGTTAAAGGGGCGGCGGCACTCGAACAGCCCCGAATGGGGAAAAACGAAACTTTTTTGTGTGCAAAAAGCGAAACCAGAAACGAAATATTTCTAATTGCAATTTCTTCCACCAAAAAAGCAAAATGAGCTACATTTGCTCGAATTTCCTCCATTCAGAAGCTTAACCGCTTAATTATAGGCTGAGCTGTTGCATTATGCATTTTCACACCATTTTCCGGGCGTTTTCCGGGCGGAAAACGAGTTTTCCTAAATCGTTTTATGGCCAGCCCTTGACCACAGCCCATTTCCACTCTTCCATTTTGATGAATTTTCATTGTTTGTTTGTAGGTTTTTGTGGCGCGTGTCCAAACAAGTTAACCCCTTGACAACCAGTAGTCACCGCTTGACCAGCGGCCGGCACGATTCCTGCCCCGACTTGTTGTTGTTGTCCGCACATCCTTTGGGCAGACAAAACCCACACGCACGTGCGTGTGATTAGGAAGTCGCCTGTGGTCGACTCATCAGTCAGTAAAGCAAAGATGATTTAAGATCTCAATAAAGGAAATCATAACCGTACTGCTACATATTTATGTACGTAAAACTATGTACATATGTATATTCTACATGTCCTTATGTACTACATAAACTAGGATCTCCTGCTGGACTTGCATTAGCCTCACAAGCCCATGGGCTATCCACCCTTCACTTTTTGTTGCCACCCAACTCTTTTATTTTTGTTGGAAATTGTGTGATTTGAAATATGTGTATAAATGCTACATTTTGGCAAAAGGCTGTCATTGTCACGGCCATCATGGAAAGGGGTAGCTGGGCTGTGTGGCTCCTATGTACAGAAAGGATAAAGGATGCTGTGCCCTGTCGCCTGACAGCGTGTTCAATTGTTGAGGACATAGAAAAGCGTTACGCGCTCATATGTTTGCTAAATACAACAAAAATTCGCTGACCTTCCCGCAGAATTTTAAAAAAAAAAACCGTTCACCGAGAGAGGGATAAACGCCGTTGCAGCGGGGGGGAATGTGTGGTAGGTTGAGAGAGCAAAGAGAGAGAGAGAGAGAAAGAGAGACGAGACTCTCTTAAATGGAATTTGCGAAAAGTAATAATTCGATTGGAAACTCAAAGTCAAAAGTTTTGGCTTTTTCAAGGACATCAACGCATCATTAAAATGTTCTTCAACTTTTACGATCATCCATCAAACGATCCATTCATTGCCTACCTTAACATATCTACGCTTTGGTTGAGAATTTAATGGTCTTTAAGAAGAAAAGGTTGTGTCACTCGTGGAGGGGGAGAAGAAGGTTCAGACTATTCCGCATAAGAGCTCCCCATATTTTGTGGCTCATGTCAGGAAGTGTTTTAATATACAACTACAATTTCTGATCTGTTGTCCACCCTGTGGCGTCTCTGATGTTTAATGCCCTTCTAAGCTTTCCCATGACTACCAACCTATATACTCTTTCTAAATGCACATTTCCCTAGCTCAATGTGTGTTTGAAAATCACTTCTCACACTGATTGCAATCAACTTTGCTTGGCAATAGAAAAACGAAACCCATAAAAATAGTTTTATTCAGATAGCTTCAGTTGTAAACTGCAAATGGCATTGCATAGATTTTCCTAGAATTCATTCCGCTGGCTTGCAAATTTTCCGCAGACCCATGCCGTCAAATGTAACCCAAATGATGCACATCAGAGTTTTTTGTGGAAATTTGCATAATTTTGGCATTTTCAATTAAGCGGGTGTCCTGGCCCGCAGACGAGGGACGAGATTGAGATAGGCCAAGGGTTAGCAACGCATTTTTGACTTGTGCCAATGTTATGCAAATTTCCCGGATTCAACACCCCGGCCAACGGGTTAGAAGTTCCCGCAGACAAGCCCTTGATTTCATTTTGATGCGTTTTTGTTTGGTAGGCACCGTGCTAAATGTTAATTCTCCTCAAGTGCCAATAGGTTTGTCTTCAGCAGGGGGAATGTCTTGTGCTGGGCAACTCCATTCAGTCCTGTTTAATATTCATGAAAGGCGCAGTTACAGACGATGTTATGTTGTGTGAAGTCGATTGGAAGTTTGCAAATATATGATTAAGGAATGAGCTTGCATTTCCATTAGGAGAACATTCAGAGCATTAGAAGACTTACATTGTGTAGGTGTTTGACACTCTAAGTAACTCCAACTAGAACTAGATTCTAGACCATCACACACAAGGAATTTTAGTTTTGTTTTATGAATTTATCAATGTTGCTTTATATTTTCAACCATTGAGAAAGCCTGAAATAATTCTTGAATATTCACTTTTTATGCACTTTCCTTTACAATTTGTAAATAATTCTAAACACATTTCCACATTTTCTGGAAGGGGAACATTGAGCTATTTATATTTCCCCCATCTTTATACTTCCCCATAACGAACTCTTTTCGAACAATCAGTTTCCGCAATCCTGCTGTGCAATTTTCCCAAGCCTCGACCTCGGAATGCAAAAATGCATTTCGGCGTAACCCTCAACCCTTTTGGCTGCTTCAATCAATTTATTAATTTCACATGCTTCTTGTTTATGCAATTTGCAGTATCGAATGTCAGGGAAATGGCAACAATCGTGGAAGAAGCAAAATAATAAAAAAGGAAAGGATTAGGCATGAGTTTTAGAGGAGCGCAGAATGCAGGTTTCGCGTTTTGCACGACTCGAGTTTACCTTTTGCATCCTTTTGCTCAGACAGGCAGAAACCCGTAAATAGTTTTCCGTTTTTTGCATGCTGGAGAAAACGGCAAGGGTTACATCACCCTTTGGGCGAGAAGCACCTCGAGGAGACTTTCACATAAATCTTGGTTTGCAGCAGCTGACATCATTAGGCTGGCATTTGTCATTTGATTTCCGCTCAAGGGATTGGTGTAAAAAGTATCACTTTTTCGAAGGGTTTTCTTAGTCGGAAATTCGAAACTTTCTTCGTCCGCGGTCCAACCCTTGGCTGGATGATCAATAGTTTTTGACCAAGAATAACCATCAATCAATGAGCAGAACATAACGATTGCAAGATCACGTAACGGACTGGGCCCAGTTTCGATGAAAGGTTCCTTCAAATATGAGTTGCAAATAATTTGACTATAATCCGGACACCCCTGAGCTGGGACTGCTGCTGCTGCCAAATGACCAATGCAACTTGACCTCTGGCCAGCCAACTGTCAACATACTCACAGTGTTCTTGCATAAATAATCCTATTAATTGCTTTATTAGCGGGTCCAGGCCCGGGACCAAAGCAAACGTAAACAGCTCAATAATTTTTGTGTGTGAAAATGTGAGAATTTTCCCAGGCAAATGGCAGATAAAAAGAAGATCTTGAGCGAAAGCAACCCCCAGAAGAGAGGACAGCGCCAGCTGATCTTATCGGTACCCTGCGATCATCATCAATATCATTTAACCTAATGGACCCTGACCTTGGCCGAGCGAGCTAAGCTGCGGCAAAAGTGTCTTCATGCCTGACTGGATGGGGATTCAAAGCCGAAGACCTTTCCCTACAGTTTGGCATCTCTTACTATTTTTCTTTAATTTCCGTTGCAGAAAAATGGCAAGCCCTGTGGACCAAGGGTGGGTTTACTTTCCCTCCCGGAGGACTCTTCCTCTCGACTGTCCAAACAAATATTAATCAAAGTTGCTACTCAAATATTTACTTGGTCCACCACGGTCTTACTCCGTACTGCCAAAACTTAACAGTTTTTTCCCCAATCCTTACAGTTCATCCTTCAAGTTTAGGATTTCCGGGAAAAGTTTGCAGCTAAGGAAGCTCTGCCCTAATTGACATATAACGTGACGGCCATCGGATATGCCTCTTCCACTTCAACGCCCTCGTTTGACACTCAATTTGCATATATTTTGCCAGTCATTAGCAGACTGATGATGTTGATGGACTCGGACCAGACCAGGGCGAGAATATTGATTGAGACTTAATGATTGTGTTGACATTTCGAGGTTACACGCCAGCAGCAGCAAGGAGTGGGTTATTCGTCAGTGGGTGTATAATGTAGTACTCCATGGGGATCTTTGATATCTTGAATATTTAAGTCTTTAACAATTGGGGAATTTCTGTAATTTTCTAACTAAATATTGCAAAGCATTTTAATGTACTTCGAACATAGTAAATGAATGGGTTTTAAAGAGAATTGTAAGACCTTTCATTTAATTATGAATTGCTAAATTATTTCTTTGCAAATTCCACAAAGCTGCACCTTAAAGTTATCAAATAAACGACAAAGGTATGAATGCTTAAACCTGAACAGCATTCCTGCCGATTTTTATAAGAGACACTATATTTAGCTAATAAAAGTTATACAACAATTTGGTTCCTGCTTTCAATTGTACATATTTGGAGACAAATCAACACAATTTGATTTAATGGAAAAGGATAAACAATTGCATTTAAAGATACAAAAATATGCATGCTGGACCATTATTTCAAAGAAAGTATTGAATGCTGCTGCAACTTATTGGTTTCATAGCATTTCAGTAATGTCTGTGATTTCCCTTCTCCCGGGGTCCGCCCAGCTGTTGACAATGGAAACCCAATCAGGCTGAAAACGTGCTTTGATCATGATATCCCGAGCATGTTCCCTGGAACAGTGTTGGCGTTGTTCGCCTGATTGCGCAACTGCCAAAACCAAACCGAAAATTAAACAACAGAAAAACTAGAGCAGCATTTTCCACAAAACGAGAACTGAATTTGTACAGAAAATGCCAAAAAAAAAGAGGAAACCAATCGAGTATCGGGAATCCACCCTCAAGCTGAGGAGGGAGAGGATGCCGAGCACATAACAAGATGTTCCCTCCAAAGCATTTGTCTAAGCATGCTGCGTAATCCTTTTTGTAAGGACACGTCGCATTGTGTGTGCCGTGCGGTGTGTGTCTGAAAGGATTGCTCTGCAAAGAAGGGAATTCGGGACAAATGTCGGCATATCTCCGGCCGGTGCGCAGTTTCCTGCGCAGGCAAGCCTCCAGAAAGGCAGCTGAAGAAGATCGAAGGATGCCCATGGGATGCCAAGGGGGCGCCGAGTTGCGCTGTTTGTTGTGACGATGTAATAAGATTATAATTCCATATTTCTCCTTTCAGTTTTCTTTCCCAATTTTATTTTCTCCTCCTCGTTCGCGCTGCAGAGTTCAGGGAACTTTGGCAGCTGACCCCTGGCATGGATTTGCAGCGAAAAAACATTTGCTAGGGGTTGCAAAATTGCGGAAAATGAAACTTTAGTGAAACTCCTTGAAAACGAAACTCTTTTCCGTCCATTACAAAATTTGTCAAGTTCCACGCTCTCCTACCTGGCATGGAAACCTAATGGAAATTGCAGTTTCCTAAATTACTGCAACATTTCGCCCTGAAAAAGGGTAAATATTTGCAGTGTGCTCCGTAAAGTATCTTATAACATCGCTGGCTTTCATTAATTTTAATATTGTCATTAGTTTTAGGGAGAAACCCTCCAGGAAAATATAAAAAAATGCTCAGAAAATCCTTAAAAACTCGTGAGAAATTTCTGCGATCGGTAACTTGACTCGGCGCTAATGATTTCTCCAGCAAATCCTGCAGACAAGTCCAAGGAACTCATAACGATCATCAATCAAGTCGGACAGCTGCTGAAAAGGCAAATATTTTTGATAAATTGTTCCGCAAGTTTTGGGTTTTCTTTTTACTAAAAAGTGTGAAAATTCTTTGCCCAGAGTCTTCAAATTGTTGCCTCTGCGAAAATGTTCAAAAATGCATTAAGCAAAACCGAAAAATCAGCTGCCGACAAAAAAATAACGACTATTTGCACTGCAACCCTCCGCATGGGCCGTGTATGTATTTCATTAATAAATTATGCAAATTTTTGCCATAAGGGACCTGATGCCCAAAACGCATTTAACAAATATTTGCATAATTTTGGCACTGGCGACTTTTCCACCAAGCCTCTGCAAGGCAACCCAACCCAAACAGGACACGGGCACGAGAACCGAAACCGTGCCAGTGTTATGCAAATGGACCTGCAACTCAGTCGGGGAGGAGGGTTATCGACTGCGCACGCGCGCCGTGTGGAAACTTATGCAAATCGGCGAGGAAATCCCTCGAACATTGAACAAATCGATTGGCGAAGGGCGGATGTTGAGGGACTGAGGCTGAGGCCATCGATTGATTTTGAATTTGAATTTGCATTTGCATTTGGTCGGAGCCAAGCAAGGCACCGCCGAAACATGGAAGGATGGATCGAAGCAAGGAGCTGGTTGTGTCACTTGGTTGGCGAATTGGGATTGAAGTGGATTTACCAATTGTTGCCATAATTGAGTGACATGGATAACCCAGAGAGGGACAGAGAGTGAGAGGGAGAGATACCACGAGAGAACTACGAGCATGTTCTGTGCTATTGATTACATAAAAAGGTTCCACGCTAAAATGGCAACTGGAATCGAAATCTGCATGAAAATGCAGACAAAAGACCATACACAGAAATAGTATAAAGGCGATCCAGAGCTCGGTTCGTTGCTTGTATTATTTCCCCATGTTCATTCATAGTTACACTCATTGTAAGAGTGTTCCTGCTTTTATGCTTTTACATTTACATATGGGAAATTCATATTCAGTTACAAATGGAAAACTTTTGTCAGTGTTGTTGCTGTTGTTGTTGCTGTTGCTGCTGCTGGCCCAGTTGATTGCAGCTAGTCCTATAGAGTCATTTCAGTCATTCAGAGCACACGAAGCGACAATTATTATTTCGGGCTAAACTTTTGAATTAGCATTACACTGGGAAATCAATTAGCCAAGTAGAAGGCTCGTCACAGCCAGCAACCTTATCGAGTTTTAATTGCTGGCGAGTTTGTCCTCTACTATTTTGCCATTGGTGGAACATACTCCTGGAGGAAGAAGACTCAGACTTATCGCTGGTGTCATCAACGTGAGAAAATCCCAGGGAACAATTCTGGAGTGGAGATCCTATCTCCCATCTTTCTCCCTAATTACGTCAATTGCCTGTGGCACTTCGATCCCATCCTCCTATCCTCTGTGTCTCTGTGTCTCACAATTTCCACGATTTATGCTAAAAAGTAAACAAAAATCGTTTGAATATTCAATCCGAAGGGGCGCTCCACTCAGTGGGCATACCATGGGCATACACACACCCTATTTACGTATCTATTTTCCTTTTCTTGAATATTTTCTCTGTTTTCCTCCTTTTTGTGACTCTTTGTTTTGGGATGCGTATAGCCACAGATTTATTGCCTCAACAAAATCTCAATTTCTATCCCTCAATGGGATGCGATGGGATCTTCTATCGATCGATGATATTTCAATATATTCATTGGCATCCCTCGAACTCTGTTTGTCCAACAGAGCTGACCCTTGGCTAATGCTGGAAGTAGAGTCTATGCTGATGATGCTGATGTATTGTATTGTACAAGTGCTAATGCGATGCTAATGAGCACGCGTAGAATTTCCGGAATAAGTTAGACACGGGCGTGATGTCGGAGATTATCTCTGGAGGGATAATAGAGAAGAATCGGATAGCCCTGACCAATGGTCAGCGCGCGTGCCTATTCTTGAAGGGTTTAATGGGCTACCATTGGGCAGTCAAACAGGTTTCCTATGGTCCTTGTCTTGAAGGGTGATCAGTGGTCATCTTAAACGGTCATCCTTTAGACGCGTGGACAGGACTAACAAGGGCTAATTGAGATGGTCAGTGGTCACGCTGGCCGTGCGCCATTTTCCATCAGTCCCATCTATTTTTCTACCTCCGGTAATTTATAACGGTTATTTCTAGGCAATCCTTTGAGGAATACAAAAAAAAAACTTGAGAAACATTTCTCATACGAATATAATCCTTGGCCTTCGGGTCAGGCAAACACACGAAAAGCAGAAAGCTGCAATTAAACTCGCTTTTGCGCATCCTTTCGGAAGCATCCCAGGAAAGGTAACAAAAGGGTTGAAGGGTCGCTCGAAGGACCTCCTCGCCCAAAACCGGACCGGACTCGTGGCCACGAATCAAAAATGAAAATCACAAGCAAACCGGTTTGGACATCGGCATTAATTTTCAGAAAGGCCGCGAAGAAAATTTCAGCAGCACATCAGAAAAAAAGGATGAAAGGAACCCTTGCAGGATATATGTACACACCATATGGCGGGGTCCATAGCGGGATCTGGTCAACATTGAAGCATAGAGACTGCGGCGCAGCATCGCTTTTCGTTCAGCTCTGGCTCTGCCTCTAGCTTCTGCTCGTGTATTGGGTGTCTCCTAACGGCTGCAGATGGTCCTGGTTCTGCTGTCTTTGGGGTGGCAGTCAGGCATGAGAGTTGGACAGACAGGACAATGGCGAACGGGGCTCAAAGGGTAGCCTTGCGGTCATGCATTCAAATTATCTTTCTATTTTGTTCTCAGCATGTTTAACAATGACCCCGTCCCGCCTGGGAAGCTCTTGCTCTTTGGCGAGAGGTCGGCCATTTTGTTGAACCCAAAAATGTTCTCGAATTAACGGACATTTCTCAAGATTACCCGCAAAACCATCAATGGGAAGGATAGAGCCCCAAAACAAGATATATCAGCCGATGAGCCGACGATAGAAATGAACGTAGGACAGTCCCCCCCGAGAAACGCGTGCCACACTGACCTCCCGAGTGACCATTTCAAACCCTTTTTCTCAATCCTTAACCCTCGGAAACTGGTTCTTGACCAGCGCTAAGCCATCAAGCACCTCGGACGCGTGTCCTTCGCGGGGTTGGTCAGCCAAAGATGGACAAACTGCCCCTAAGAAGGAACCCAAACATATGGAACCGACACTTCACACATTTGCATTGTCATCTGCAATGACTCTGTCCTCATCCACTGTCCATCCATATCCATTGCATCCCTAAGTGGTCGACTGGTCCCTTCAAAGTGTCGACAAATCGTTCGCAAATAAAGATCCTATTAGCCTTCCCTGTGGTCATTGATAGCCCTAGCCCGAGCCGAGCTGGCAAGATTTATGCAAAAAGGCAGCGGCCCAAGGGTCAGCAGTGTTGAACAAACAGAGTGCCAATGAATATATTGAAATATCATCGATCGATGGAACAAAGACACAAAACTACTCGCATCCCATTGAGGGATAGAAATTGAGATTTTGTTGAGGCAATAAATCTGTGGCTATACGCATCCCAAAACAAAGAGTCACAAAAAGGAGGAAAACAGAGAAAATATTCAAGAAAAGGAAAATAGATACGTAAATAGGGTGTGTGTATGCCCATAGTATGCCCACTGAGTGGAGCGCCCCTTCGGATTGAATATTCAAACGATTTTTGTTTACTTTTTAGCATAAATCGTGGAAATTGTGAGACACAGAGACACAGAGACACAGAGGATAGGAGGATGGGATCGAAGTGCCACAGGCAATTGACGTAATTAGGGAGAAAGATGGGAGATAGGATCTCCACTCCAGAATTGTTCCCTGGGATTTTCTCACGTTGATGACACCAGCGATAAGTCTGAGTCTTCTTCCTCCAGGAGTATGTTCCACCAATGGCAAAATAGTAGAGGACAAACTCGCCAGCAATTAAAACTCCATAAGGTTGCTGGCTGTGACGAGCCTTCTACTTGGCTAATTGATTTCCCAGTGTAATGCTAATTCAAAAGTTTAGCCCGAAATAATAATTGTCGCTTCGTGTGCTCTGAATGACTGAAATGACTCTATAGGACTAGCTGCAATCAACTGGGCCAGCAGCAGCAACAACAACAGCAACAACACTGAAAAAAGTTTTCCATTTGTAACTGAATATGAATTTCCCATATGTAAATGTAAAAGCATAAAAGCAGGAACACTCTTACAATGAGTGTAACTATGAATGAACATGGGGAAATAATACAAGCAACGAACCGAGCTCTGGATCGCCTTTATACTATTTCTGTGTATGGTCTTTTGTCTGCATTTTCATGCAGATTTCGATTCCAGTTGCCATTTTAGCGTGGAACCTTTTTATGTAATCAATAGCACAGAACATGCTCGTAGTTCTCTCGTGGTATCTCTCCCTCTCACTCTCTGTCCCTCTCTGGGTTATCCATGTCACTCAATTATGGCAACAATTGGTAAATCCACTTCAATCCCAATTCGCCAACCAAGTGACACAACCAGCTCCTTGCTTCGATCCATCCTTCCATGTTTCGGCGGTGCCTTGCTTGGCTCCGACCAAATGCAAATGCAAATTCAAATTCAAAATCAATCGATGGCCTCAGCCTCAGCCTCAGCCAGCGTATCGTCCCTCAACTTCCGCCCTTCGCCAATCGATTTGTTCAATGTTCGAGGGATTTCCTCGCCGATTTGCATAAGTTTCCACACGGCGCGCGTGCGCAGTCGATCTGCGTGCCTGGAAGTGTAATGTAACCCTCCTCCCCGACTGAGTTGCAGGTCCATTTGCATAACACTGGCTGGCAAGGGTGCCTGAGGCTGAGGTTTATGCAGAGCCCGATCCGAGGGCATCACCCGCTCTGGCCCTGGGCGACTATGCCAAAATTATGCAAATGCCTCTGCGTGCCAATATTTTACAGCAATAATTTATGGAAATTACTTTCTGCGATGGATTCGGAGCGCCTGCGCAGCGGATGTAACATGTCGCCTCCTTCAAATGGAAAGCGGTTCCTCGAAGGGTTTGCTCTTGTTCGGAAATTTCTGCAATCGTTTTTTTTATATGCAAATTTTTTTGCAACCGTTCTCAGAACATTTTCGTATTTTTTTGCCCGATTGTAATGCAGATTTTTTGCTTGATTGTAATTTTAATTTTGAAAACCTTTTCAATGGCGCCAAAATGTGTGTTTTATTTTTTGCATTTGAATGGTTTTCATTCGATTTTGTCTCTGGCGGAGTGCAGCTGCTACAGTTCTGAGACGCGCCAATCCTTTGGGTTTATTTTGTTCTCGGTTTTGCCAAAATTTGCCCGAACAATTTGAATAGAGCAGCGATCCTCCATGATCCTGAATGGACAATGCGGATGCGGAATCTACAATTTGTGAGACTTTAGATTCGATTATGCTTATGGAAATCAGCTAAATATGTTCCAGATTGGATTTTGCTAGTGTGGGAAATTGGAACGCGAACGATAATTTAATCAAAAATTGATTTTTCAGTTGCAGTTCGCTTTTCTAGGTATGCAAAAAAATATATATATTAGGAATACATAGTGGGGATGGGGATTGGTACAACTTGATTGATTTGATTCATTAAATTGATTCACAGCATGGGCGGGGTGAGAAATCATTTTATAATGTTTATTTATTTAAAGCTATAATGATTATAACTATCGCAGAATCATTGCATTTAAGCTTACAGATGGATATTAATCATACGGACCCTTTAGACACCCAATCCCGACCAACTTAAAAGAGAGTTTATGGCTAAATAAATCATCAGTAGCATACTAAATATATGCATAACATTTTTTAGTTATATTTAAAATGAATTGCTCATTATTTTCTTTAATATATTTATATTAGTATAGTACATACATATTTATTTTATTATATTTCCAATGTTACATTTAATATTAAATTCCCTCAGTCATCTATGTACCTATTGTTGTACTCCTCTGTCGTTGCCCATCTCCCTCACACATTGTGTTGAGATATATAGATTCCTTTACATTCTCTCCTCTCTCAACGCCAATGACATTTTTTACCTAAAAAACTCTCTTTTCCAGATAAATTTACATGAATGCTGGCATTTTATTGGTCGGGAAAAAACTAACGAAAAAACGGACCAAACCGAAAACAAGAAACACAAGCCAGCGCCGAGTATTGCATTTTCCGAGAGTATTTTCCGGCTAAGGGTCGCTAAAAAACTAGGGGTTGAACGCCCAGCACAGCCACCACCACGGGGTTGGTTGGCCTTTCGCCCGTTTTTTAAGAGAGACGAGAGCGAGCGAGATCGTTTTTTAAGAGACGAAGTGGCAATAGAGGAGAGGGTTGTAGCTGGAACTTTGAGTTTGCGCAACTTCTGCTATATTAGCTGGCGGCAACGGAAGAGTTGAGACACTCGAAGCCGAACGTCGATCGCAAGACGTGCAAGACAAGCCGATCGAGAACGAGATATTCCGTGTTCGCTGTGTTCAACCAACTGTGCTGTGACAAACCAAACCACAAAATCTTCGAGACCAAAGAAAAATCTTAAGAATTTTTTAAAACGAAAGGAGAGAGATCCTTGTTCAGTGCTGTGTTTTACAAGAAAAATACAAAATATAAAAGTGCTTTGCCAAAATGTCCAATCAAATGGAGTTTATAATGCAGCTTTATATGATGAACTTGCTGCAGCAGCAGCAACAGCAGCAGCAGCAGTTGCAGCTGCAGCAGCCCCAACAGCAGCAACTAGCTGGATACACTTACACACAGAACGAGGACATCTCTAGCAGCACATGCCTGCAACAGCAGCAGCAACATGAACAGCAGCAGCAATATGAACAGCAACAGCAACATGAACCTCTCAAGACAAGAACGCACAAACGCATTAGCTCGCAAAACACGACCTGTAGTACTCGTAGTAGCCGTAGTTGTAGTCCCAATAGTAATTTGATTGCTCTTCAACAACAACAACCATTTGTCCATGCTTCAGCATCCACGACCCCCGCACCTAACAACTTTGTTGGCCAGATGTTGCTCAACACATTGCCCCCCCTGACGCAGTTCATGCTGCAGCAGCAACAACACCAGCAGCAGCAGCAGCAACAGCAGCAACAGCAACACTTGTTGGCAACATCGAACCTCCTACTAACACCCACCCACACGCCCAGCTCCATGAAGCAGGAGCAGCTGCAACAACACATGATGCTGGGCCAGCTTTCTGGCGCAGTAAATGTCGAACAGCTTACCACAAATAATTTTTTGCAATCCTCCACAGTGACATCAACGCCAATCGAGAGCGCAGCGCAACATGCTGCCGACGCAGTCACCTCTCCACCAGCAGCAACATCTGCAGTGGCTCAGGGAGCGCATGTTGCCAGCAACCTTTCGGCCGTCACAGTCAAATATAAGCAGGATTTCGATGATGAAGATGATGATGATGATGATGATGACAAGCCTCTGTCCAGCCTGAACAGCTGCAGCTCCTCGGGGCTGGTCAGCACTAATGCCAGCTCCGAGAAGATGCTGATGATGTCGGGCGTGCAGCCGTTGGAGTCGACCACAGACAGCGTCGACTCCCCCAGCATGGTGAGTAGTCCGATAGTCTGTAGGGAACCTTAACCATGGGAATATAATTTATTAATAGAGTAAATCAGAATTTTCCATGCCTCTCTTTTCGAGCTTTAACTGGGAATAGGGAAATTATGGGGAATATCCCACGCTTTTGTAATTTGAGTGATCCAACAAACGATTCGTGATTCAAGAACTCTTTCGCGGCTTGTTCGAGACCGAAAGATCTCAAACAGAAAGATCTCGGATTCCAACGAAAACAAACAGCTGTGTCGGCAACGCGTGGGTTTGACTCCCCGACGGGCCATCTGTGGGCACCAGGCAGTCTGTCGGAGATGTGACCCAACCTTCTGTATATTTTATGTAACATTTTTCTCCTCTCTCCCTCACGTTTTGCAGTATACGCCCGTCAAGCAGCCGGCGGACTCATCGTACAACATCACGCCCCTCGACAGTGAGCTCACACCGAACACCCCCATAGCCCAGACCCAGACCAGCTCCCTCCTGACCCCGCCATCCAGCGAGCAGAGCAAGAGCATTGTCAGCCTCTCCACGGCGAGCAGCCTCGACGTGTTCCTGCAGAGCGAGGATAGCCTGAAGAACCTGAGAAAGGTGTCCTCGTATCTGGAGTGCGAGAATAGCCTGTGCCGACAGGAGAATTTGCGGGAGCACTTCCACTGCCACGACGAGCCCTGCCAGGGCAAGATCTTGAGCAAAAAGGATGATATCATCCGCCACCTTAAGTGGCACAAAAAGCGCAAGGAGAGCCTCAAGCTGGGCTTTGCCCGCTTCTCCTCGGCGGACGACTGTGCCCCGGCCTACGGCGAGGGCTGTGCCTACAACTGGAAACAGACCCATTACCACTGCATCTACGAGCACTGCCCCAAGGTCTATGTGAGCACCAGCGACGTCCAGATGCACGCCAACTTTCACCGCAAGGACTCGGAGATAGTCAACGAGGGTTTCCGACGCTTTCGGGCACACGAAAACTGTCGCATCGAGGATTGCCCCTTCTTCGGCAGAAAGATTTCCCACTATCATTGCTGCCGCGAGGGCTGCAACCACACGTTCAAGAACAAGGCTGATATGGGTGAGTACAGAGCAGAGCGTGGTGCATGCTGAACAGAAATTTACTTAGTTGTATCTGTCCGCTCTTTTCAGACAAACACAAGACCTATCACCTAAAGGACCATCAGCTGAAGATGGATGGCTTCAAGAAGATTCTGAAGACGGAGGCCTGCCCCTTCGAGGCCTGCAAGTTCTCCACCGTTTGCAACCACATCCACTGTGTGCGCGAGGGCTGCGACTACATCTTGCACTCCAGCAGCCAGATGATCAGCCACAAGCGTAAGCACGATCGGCAGGACGGGGAGCAGGCTTACCAGCAGTTCAAGATCAAGAACGAAGTGGAGGAGTCCTCCCTGGATGCCGCGCCCCAGCAGCCGCAGCCAACCGTTTGTGCCACTCAGCTCCCGATCAGTTCCTCCAGCAGCATCAACACCTCCACACCACTCTCCTCTCTCTCCGCTGAGCACTTCCTGTCCCGAAAGCGTGGCAGGCCACCCAAGAAAATTGTGAGTATAGAAGTCTATTACCGATATCCCGGAACTTACTTATCGTTTATGTATCCATCCATTCATAGCAACTGCCCGCCGATGCTAAGCAGCCTGAGGATAAACGTCTGAAGGTCGAGGATGATGCCAGCCAGCCGGCCATGCTCCAGCCCCAACCCCTGCCACAATTCTTGCCCCAATCCTCACTCAACCCACTCGCCAACGGTCTGTTTCCCAGCCTCCTGCCAAACTTCGGTGTTGGTGCCACCGCTGCCGCTGCACCTGGGACAGATGCCACAGCGCCAAACTTCCAGCTGACGCATTTAATGGCCCTCTTCCAGCTGCAGAATCCTCTATTCTACCATAACCTCTATCCCGGCATGCCTCAGAACAGCTCGATGCTGGGAAACCTGGCCGCCTTCAGTGCTGCCTCGGCTGCAGCGGCGGCGGCAGCAGCAGCCACCGGGGGGCAGCAGCCCAAGGCGGAATTTAGCGTTAAGCCAGAGTTCAAGGAGTAGGCCCGTCGTCCTGCCCAGCATTTCTTGGGTTAGGCTTTTGTATATATGTATAGGATAGTAGGACAGACTGACGATGACGATTCGATGGACAGCAGCCAGGCGCGCGCTTTAAGCAGGTCCCTCTATATTGTCCTTTTTCTCTCACAACTTTCCGGGATGGGATCGGTTAGCGCTGAGGCAGGACCAGAACGGACGTGACGTTCCTTTACTTCCCAAAAGCGAACTCAGCCGCATTCTGAGATACTCGCAATGCCCATCAGAGTGCTGCTGAATTTGCTTTTGCTTAAGAGATTTCTGTTGATATTTTCTTCCCTTAGTCTAGTTTCTTCGAGTGCCACATTAATTTTGAAAATTTTCAGCCATCCTTAATAAAAAAAAAAGAAATTCTTGAATTTTAGTTCAACTAAAAACTGTGATTTTTCATTAGATCTGCCCAATATGCTTGCTAGTTTAGTTAGAATGCTGAAATGGCCTGACTTAGGGGATTTATTTGTCAATACCTGTATGTGATATGCCAATAAGAAAATGCAAATTGTTCAGACTTTAGCCATTAAGATATTATTAAAATAAATATGTATGTAAAATAACTAGCAAATTCTTCTGATGTCCATTCCTAGTTTAATGGTTTATAATGCCGAATAAATCATCAAGCCATACGGCTTGGGGTACTTCAAATAATTAATCATAATGTTTGTGTTAAACCAAAGACTATAAAAAACCAACATAAATATACAAAGAAAATATAAAATACTATTTATATTTCAAGTACTTTATTTCATAGTTTTATTTAATTAATTATTTGGAATGTCTGTTGAGCGCCTTGACCACGACTGAGAATTTTTTTAGTGGGAAAAACCCCGTCACAGAACAGCTCTTTGGTAATTGTTTAATATTTTTAAAAGCGGATGGTGAAGACCAAATGTTCTTATTTTTTAGTTAATGCCATTAACTCTGTGTAAAATAAGTAAAACAAAAACTCCATGCGGTATCGATTAAATAATTTTTGTTGACTTTATTATTGTTTTCATATATGTAATGTAATTGCTGTTGATTTTACTCATATTCTAACCCAAATCAGCTAAACAAAGGTCGGGCGCCTGATCCAAGGATCCCGGCTAAGCAAAGATATAAGTTTAAGTACTTAACACAGAAGCGATTTGTTTGTTTGGTTGTTTTTGCATGTATTTTCCACGTTTTATAGTTATTGCATGTATATTATGTACGAATATTTAAATCATTTAAATCCAAATACCATAATCATAGAGAAGAGATGTCAGAAAATTGTATTCTACTACAAGCAAATGTCGCGCGGAATACAAGTGTCGTTTTATACATTAGTTTCTGATTTAAGTTTACATTGAAAAAGAAAAACCCAGGGGAGAAATGTACAATAGAAATATAGTTACAACTTAGGATAATTTTAAGAACTAAGTTACTATACTAAATGTAACCAAAGAAACGAAAGCCGCGTAACAACAAGTAAGCTACTAAGTAAATTCGTTAAATATTAAGTTAATAGTGAACGGGTAACTAAACTAAAACAAGCTACAGATTCTTTCTTGTATGCCTCCTTTGATTTGGTTTATTTTTTATTCGCTGTGGCTGTGGCTGCTGCTTTCTGAGGTGCGGTGTGGCGTGAGGTTATAAATTTGTCATCAAAACGTTAGCCAAGTCTATAAAACCTTGCAAAAGCATTTG
Organism: Drosophila guanche; assembly: GCF_900245975.1. Classification (NCBI taxonomy): domain Eukaryota; kingdom Metazoa; phylum Arthropoda; class Insecta; order Diptera; family Drosophilidae; genus Drosophila; species Drosophila guanche. The sequence goes on along the minus strand of NW_022995749.1, from coordinate 3,480,678 downwards.
TCCAATTCCTTTGTATAAGCACACTACATGTTTGTAGGGTTATAAGGGGGTCATATATATGTTCCGGGGGGGTGGGGATCAGTTTATAACGATTGCGTGACTGGCGGAGCAAATATATATGGCAACATTTTGTGCGCACATTGACACAATTTGAAAAACGAAGTAGTTATAGGTTGACTTTATATCTAAGCGGCAACAGAAGTTCGTGAGTAGCACGGATAAGCTGTCCGTCCGTTTGTCCGTCCGTTACCAGGTCCTGGACTCTGCTCAGGGCGATGGCTCGCGATAGAACCCGCGAAGCAGTTTCCTGATGAATCAGAAACGTTAGCTGCGTCCGGTGGTCGCTGCAGGCGGTGCCAGTTCCACCGGAACAGGCGCCACACCCACAGACGACTCTGTGCTGGACTGGTTCTGGACACCGCCAAGAGGAATGGCTCTCATGTGGTGCACAGGACGTATCGACTTGAGCTGGGTTGTGCCCTTGAATCGCACATTTACATCGCCGCCCACCATGCTGAGCGGGTGCATGGCCTGCTCCTCCTCCTGTGGCATTGCCGCAATGCTTGTTGCGGGAGGCAACTGCTCCATCGGCCCTGGCGCCGGCGCTGTGGTGATGGCAACGACGTTGCTGCCGTACGTCTGACGAGTCGCTAGCGGGGACAGCGCTGGCGGCGTGGTCTTGTAGCCCATGCGGCTGAAAATACTCCCACCGCTGCTGTTACTCGCTGTGCTGGGCGGACTGAGGGGCGTGCCCACGCCAGAGTCCACCTCCAGGGGACTCTTGATATTGGCTACGAACTTGTCCACATGCTCCGGCAGCTTCAGCTCGTCCAGCTTTGTTTGCATGACGGTCCGTGCACTGGCATTGTCCAGCAGTCGGTTCGGCCGCGAGGGAGGCGTGGGCGCGACGGCGACTGCGACTGCGGGGATCGGCTCATTGGCTGGTGCATTGCTGGATTGACCATTCATTCGGTGCAGCTGCTGCTGCTGCTGCCGCAGCTGCTCAAAAAAAGGTGTCTTCTCCTTCTTCAGTTTTTGTGGCGAACCATGTTCGTCTCTTTCGGTCAGCTCTTCGAGCACCTTGAGTTGAAACCCCAAGTGACTGTTCACAGAGATGGATTTGCCGATCTTGCGGTCAGCAAAGATTGGGCGGCGTCGCTGTCGCTCCAGATCATCCAGCTGCTGGAGCATGCGTCTCACCTCGTTGGGCAGCTCCAGATCGGGATTGTGCTCCACCAGTTGGCCGACGTAGCGGCCTAGCGTCTGTATGGTCAGCTCCAGCGACTGCACTTGCGACTGCAGCGAAGATATCTGGGATTGCTGAGAGGAACGCGTAGTCTCCAGCTGAGCAATCGAGGATTGAGCAAACTGCAAAAGAAATTGGGTCAGTGGATGCCTCCATAAGCTATAGAGATTGGGTGTGAAGCGAACCTGAAGCTGCTGCTCCAGATGCTGATTCTGCGTCTTTTCTCTGTTCAGCATCTCCAGGTGATGGTTGGTGGTGGTGATCTCCTCCTGCAGCACATTGTACTCCACATTGTACTCGGCCAGCTGCTTGCCAATGTCCATCGAGAAGGCCAGCTTCATGATTTTCTCCATGCAGTTGGGCTCTATTTTGGGCACCACCGTCTTCAGGTAGTCCATGATCTCCTCGAAGTTATCCTTGGCCAGCAGCTGCTGTTTGTGCACGGACAGCAGCGCAATGGAAAACTTGAAGATCACGTCGGAGGACTCCAGGAAAATCAGATCGAAGACACGAGCCACAAAGCCCAGGGGGAACTGGGAGCTGAACACGGTGAGGATCCAGGGTGCCGCGTATAGCGTGGGCGAGACATCGTTCTGATCCAGCCAGACGTACAGATCGGGCAGATGATCCTTGACCAGGCGCGAGAGCTGGTACAGCTGCAGCTGGAATTTCTTCATGTCTGGCAGGTATTTGGTGCGCATGTTGCGGCGGAACATCAAATGCTTCAACAGCTGAAAAGCGTTGGCCTCGTCGCACTGCAAAACAATTCGAAAACCACATTAGGTCACAGAGTATTCAAGAGAGTTTCGAGCAATCCAAGCTTACGTGCAACAGCAGAACGCCACAGATGAAGCCGAGACCCTGGCAGTAGCCCAGCTCCGGGTCGAGTATGGAGTAGGCCTTCAGCAGATTGAACAGCGAGAGTTGTCCCAGGCCCAGGGGATCCTTGTAGAACTGATGGTTGGGAAACGTCCTGCCCAGATCGATGAAGATCGCATGCTGATGCTCGGTGAGTTGCTTCAGCAACGTGTGGTACGGCGTATTGAAGTTGGGGAATCGCTTTGTATCCACCGGCGCCGTGTTCATGGAATGCTGCTCCGCCAGGAAGGTCCACACATCGCCGCGCTTCGAACGGGGAACTCCCGTGCGTATGGCATGGCCCAGCACCTTGGGATCCTTCTTGTTGCCGATCTGCGTTGAGTTTCGCTCTATGATCTGCTCCCAGCGCTCGATCAGCTGCTTGTCGCACGGCACTATCTCCTCGTAGTCCAGCTTGATGCGCTTCAGCTCGTTCTCGTTCTGCCTCAGCTGCAGCATAGCATTTTCCGTCTCCATGCGATTCAGCATGATCGTCTGCCGTATAGCCGTGCGCCACAGCTCCCGCAGCTCGGCCGCATCGCGCTTTCCCCTCTTCACAGCTGCAAACGGATAAAGGAATAATTAATCTCAATCGTAACTCAATCGAATGAAGGGGAAAACTCACGCTTGCGCATGGGTGACAGGAATTCAGTGGGCACCTCGCTGTCCAGACCCTTGGAGGGTGTGACGACGCTGTTGAGTATGGCCTGCCGCCACGAGCCCTGATGTGTCTCCGCCTCCTTGGGACTGTTGCCCACCTTGATGAAGCTGCACGGGGATCAAATAGGATGCAATCAAAAGGTGGATCTTTAGCGATTGACTCTACTCACATGTCCATCATGGGGCTCTTGAGCTGTTCGGCGGTGGGCTTGTTGCTGGGACTCGCTCCCACGGTGTTCGAGCGAGAGCGGAAGCCCTCCGGAGGCGACTCGGTGCCAAGTGGTTCGGCTGAGCCCTCCCTTATGTCGCGCAGATTGTGTGGCGGCACGGCAATGTCGTCCTTGGATGGTTTGCGCTTCAAGAGATTATCGAAAGAGTTGGTCAGCGAGCGCTTGGCCTTCATGAAGATGGTGCTGCCGCCGAGATATTGGTTGAGGAACTCCGAGCGGTTCTCTGCGGTGTCGTGCACATGGCGCTGCTGCCTGGACTCGCAGTGGGCGCGCAGTAGCATCATGAGGAACTGATTCTGCTCGGCCACCGGGGAGTTTGTCTTCTCAGAGCCACAGAACTTTGCCCACACAATCTCCTGCTCGTCGTCGCTTAGGGTTTCGATTCGACGCAGGATCAGGGCCTGGGTCTTCTTCTCGGACAGTCCCTCAACGTCCGTGCAGAGCTTGTGGTACCACAGCATGGGGCAATGCTCGCAGCTGAAGATCTGCGTCTCCTGCTTTTTCTTCTGCTCCGCACACGTGTCGAAGGCCTGGGCGATGGCTGCCACAATGTCGTCGCACACGTGCTCCGACTGGCACTTGAACACGTACCCGATGTAGCCCTCATTGTTCAGCTCGCGGCAAATGATACCGAAGTGATCCAGCGACTTCTGGCCGTGCACACAGCTGGCCACGTCCTTGAAGTCCTTGTATAGCAACACCTGCTTGCGGTCCGGCGAGATCAGCCGCAGGTCGCAGCGTCCCACCAGAAACACCATCGTGCGGTTCTGTTCCACGTACGGCGGTATGCAGCCCTGCGAGGCGGAGCGATCCCTCTGCTTGGGTATGCTGCAATGGGCAGGATCAATATGGTGTCAATGAGGTCTGTGTGGAATCACTAGGAGTCACCAGCTGCTACCCGTGAGGGTGTGCATGTGCATTCTGTGGCGTCATGCGTTAAAAAAGAGGCAATGGGTGCTGAAGGGCAAGCGAAACAAACGATAAACGAAAAAGGAAAGAGGAACCAACAAATCTAATTAAATATATGCATTTTCGGTGGCCCTCATAGTCCAAAATATTAATGTAGTATGTACGCACGTAAATATATTTATTGAATATTAAAACAGCTATTTGCAATAGCCAAATAATAGACCTTATAGGCGGTGCTCGATTCGTGCATCATTCATTTGTCGCGTCATGGACATTTCATGCATTTTTTGTGAATTTGAGTTCTCTTTTGATACTTTTTCTGTTGTGCGTCTTGTAGGCTCTAAATGAAATTTTAGTTGCACTGACAAACTGCAAGCAGTGGTAAAACATTCCCATTTTGTCAGGGAATTTTAGCACTCTCTTTCTGTGATAAGTATTGGATTTGGTTGTGCAGCTTTAGAGGCTTTAGTCAAAGAGCAAAAGAAGCACTAAGGATTGGTGCTTCTACCTTGCAGAGAGATTAATGCTGCACTAGACGTAAGAGCTATGTACGCAAACATTGGATACATATATCCAATCCATACATAGGTATAAGTACTCAGTCTGAGTTTTCTTCGACTAATATTGCTACAGGAATTGCTGCTCTAAGGGTTGTGAAAGGCCACCGAAAACGAATAACTAATAAACGAAAAAGCGAATCAAACTATGCAAAATCATGCTTCGGGTGGGTTGCGGACTACTGGGTGGCCACTTACTTCTCCAGCGCATAATTGGGATGCAGCTGACTGGGGCCAGCAGCGGCAGCTGCCGAAGCAGAGCCACTGGCTGATGCCGTGCCCTGGTCCCTGGGCGGCGTGGGCTGCTTGTTAACAATGACATTTGGCGCTTCCAGCTGGCTATCCTCGGTTTGGCTTTGTTGTTAAGTTGGGCAATACGAAGAAGTTTTGGGCGAAATGTCAGGGGAAAAGTACTCGAGGCTGCACTTGGGACTACTTACTGTTCCTTTTGGCCCAGTTCTATCTGGCTCTGGCCGCGCAGCAGTGGGCGCTTCTCGGGCGACTTGTTCTCCTTGTTCTCCTCGAGGGGACGTGGTGCGGCACCCTCCTCGGCGCCTGTTAGCTGCAGCTGCACTTGGGGCCTTCCCGGGGGCTCTCGCTCTTCCTCTGGCTGCTCTTGCTGAGGCTGCTCCTGCTCCTCATCCTCCTCCTTGAGGTCGTGACTCTTGAGACTGCTGACGCTCTTGGCCTCAATGCCCACACCTCCCTCGCTGCTGAGCGACATCTTGCGGTTCTGCAGGAGTCGCAGGCGCTGCGCGTCGTACGCCTTGAACTTGGGCAGAGCGTCGTCAATGAACGAGTTGGGCACCCGCTTCTGGGACACTCGAATCTTTCCCACGTACATCACCTCGAAGAAGTGCGTGTGGTTCGGCGAGATGTCTGCCAGCAGGGAGAGGTTGCTCTGGGCCGAGGTGGATGTGGGAATGTTCACCGTGCCAGAGGAGTTGCTCAGACCGTGAGTGTACGACTTGGAAGCCTTCATCTTGGAGCTGATCGGATTGGGACTCGCATCGTGCTGGGCCTGCCGCATGGCTTCGCTCATCTTCAGATTCGTCGCCGGTGTGGCATGTATCCCGTTTAGGGCCCCATTCGATGCGCTGTGTCCCCCCGCTCCTGCACCGCCAGCGCCGCCAATCAACGTCTGCGGTATGCTGCCCACAGAGCCGCCAAGCGTGTGAGCCGGATCCCGCATCTGGTGCATCAGCTCGGCCATCTACAAGTGGAATGGGAGAACTCGTGAGTCACTTAAATAAAAGCTATCCTTGGGCTGATTAATATTGGAATTTGGCTTAGGATGGAAACAGTTTCAACGTGCTGTCAGTAAAAGAACAAAGACTCATTTCCTTACACAGTTGTATGGATGATTTTATGGATAGCCTTGACTCCGACTCCCCTACTTGATTTCCTTTCGCTATGCAATTTTGTGCTGTTCTTGCCATAACCTGAAGCAATGAACCATTAAACCTTTTGGGACTTGGTCTTGGACTACTGCTGAAGCTTCTACAAATCCTCCCGTAGCTCAGAGAGAAAAGTGCACAAGAGAATTGCATGACGAATCATGATTCTCTCCACAAGTCTGGCCTACTCCTGCTGCTCTATCTATTCATGGACATCTGAATAAGGCTGTGCGAATATATCTTAAGAATGGTTTCCCATCTTCCGTGACTCAGTGATCATGTTCAATGCTCATGGCGCCGACATCGCGTCTGCCCTGCTCTAGTGGTGCCCTCCCCCATAATGACTGTACACCCCTCCCCGTATTGCAGTTGAATGCATCAGCTGCTGCCGGCGTGATGCTGATGAGGCACTCGTCGGTTCTACTCGCTGGTGTTCATTCAGAGAGCGGTGGAGCCTGCGCCTGCTGCTGCCCCCTTGCCACTATTTTGGGTTCATTGAAAAGCTGCCAAAAATGTTTGCAGCGGCTGCCAGCAAGTTAAAAGTCCAATGCCATCCCCACACTCGGGGCATGCAGCTGTCTGTCAGATGCGTTTCTTATACGTATATACATATGTACAGATACATACACACAACTAATTGTAATTTATCAGCAATTTTAAGGCACAAATTTAAGCAAACAAACGAAATAGTTATCTTCCCAAATTGATTTCAATTTGAGTTCTTCTCTTTTTTGGGGATACGAGGAAGAGATTCCTTGATCAGCCGTTCGCCGAGTGATCGTGACGTCATGGGTGTACCAAAATTGACCAAAAGACACATGGTGTACATTGTACATATATCTAAGCGTATAGTTTTATATACCCTAAATAAATATATACACATTATATATATATCTATTTTGATTTCTGTGGCACGCTTGACAACGCGTGTTTCCCCAAAGTGTGCGCCAGTAAATCTCTTTTTTATTATTTTATTATTATTTTTGTTTACGAAAACAAGCACACCGCAGACAGATATGTACATATACATATACATGTGTACATATGTACATAAATAATGCAGAAACGCTCACAGGAATCCAATTCAACGTCACGTTCGCGTCGCGTTTCACTCGCTGCCTTTGTGTTTTTTGCTCGTTTTACGTGTTTGCAACATTTTCTTTTCATTATTGCAAAACTTTTTCTGCTTTCTGTTCCATTAAAACATTCATATTAAATGCCGAATCAACAGTAGTCAACCTATCCGAAACAAAAAAGAACAGACAAGCCTCAATGTCAGGCAACAAATTCAAATTCAAATTACAGGCGATTTACAGGCGATTAACAGGCGATTTGCACGCGCTTACATACTCGTACATATAATCTCCCGCGATTTTATGACATATTTGCGCCGCCCGCCCCCCAACCCACCCACTTTTTTGCGTTTCAAGTACGGACTACAAAGAGTTTAAGCCCCGAAACCAGGAAATGCAACTAAAAGAGCGAAAGCAGTTAACGACTGCACTAAGGTGACCTGCACATGCCCTATACACGATATGAATTAGCTGGAAAGCAATCAAATACAATCTTATATTTATTGCTGACGATTTGTATGTAAGGGAACATGAAGAACTTTTGTATAAATATATTGCTAGCAACAACATTCCAGAGGGGCTTGGGATATAAGAATGAAAAATGAGCTAAAAATTACACAAAAAGGAAACAAACGTGGAATTATTATGTATATTTCTACTTTTATATTCATTTTCACGATATAGACAATATGCGGAAATACTGATACTCTCATGCAAAGCCTACAACAACAGTAGGACCATAGAGCTAACCTTAGACCTAACAAAATGTATGAGATTAATCAAATTATAGCATTAAAGTTCAGCAAGCGATTACAAAAGACAATTGGCCTGTGAGAGTCTCTCGTTCAGCTTGAAGCACATATAAGCCAGGCCAAAATAAACTATATGAACATATGTATGCATCTGACCTGATGTAACTGAATCTACAGAATTAAATGTTTCGTGTCATCACTTTCATGTCATACTTTTTGCCGCTAGAACTTGACGCGTCTGCTGTTATCGCAGCTCGTTTGCTTCGATGTTTTATGGTTTTTGTTTGCAATTGGAAAACTGTAATGGCTGGGTGTCTGGTGAATAGTAAAACATGGTATCGGACCTTGCATTTTAAAGAGTTGTAGCAGCTGGGCTGGCCTCCCTGGAGCCGAGCTCGTTGAACCCATCGACAGACCCACACCCAGTACCAGTTCCAACCCAGAGAACCATTCAATTTGACGACAGCAGCATCAGTGCAAGTGTGATAGCAAACCTCTAACGAGCTTGTTTACATTCGATATAGACTCGATTTACGGTCAAGAATTTATGCAATGCGTTGCGTTTCCTTGCCAATTTGTGCTGCTGCCGGGTTCGATCTGTTCCGGCCCATTTAAACAAACAAAACAACATTCAGCTCCCTAGTGTTACGAGTAATACGAGTTATGTGTTTATACATTTGCAGAACAACTGCCGAAATGCGATATTTTGTTCATTTTAATTCGTCTTTTGGTATCTGCCATTTCGTTTTCCACGAACAACCTTGCACTGAATGTTGGACTTTGTGCCATACTTGCAGTCAGAAGCTAATGTGACGCCAGCGCGTAGCTTGAATTCTAGCTTTCTATGAGACTACGATAATATTTCCTTGTCCTGCAATTTGTGACCGGTTTCTCAAGCGGTAGAATACAAATCAAATACTAGAAGCCGGGCTCTGCAATAAACAATAATTCAGATTCTGCTACGTCAATAGCAAGTAATTAAGCATTTCAAATCACGTTTTCCGGTCTCCAAGCTAACCACTTGAAGCTGGTGCAACTCCTTAACTTGCACAAAAAAATAAAACACCAAGGGCAGGAATTGTTGAACAACTTCTGAGGCCCTTCAAAAGGGGAAAGTTAAGTCAGCGCAAAAAGTTAAAGCACTTTTTCCTTTACCAATTGTGACGCTCTTTCAGGCCACCACAGACGCCATGGCCATGGTCAAGAGGAAAGTTTTTCTGGCGCCTATGGCTGCTTAAAGTAATTCCCTGACCCTTCGGACACTTGGCACGCGCAAGCAATTTAATTTGTTGAGAGAAGTTGAGGACGAAGGATAGGATGAACGGATGGAAAATGCAGAGAAACACTTTATATGGTAATGCCCAAGATGGGAATTTTCAAGGCATTTGCATTGGAATTGTCTCTCCTCTTAAATTTCAATCAAATTCATTATAGGTGGAGAGAAACGATATCTACATGGTGTCATAGAAACGATGCCATGGCAGGGCGGAGGACCGCCTCAAGGGTAAATCAATTAATGACAAGTGGAAGTCGGGGTTGGGTAAGAGATAGAGGGAGAGAGAGAGACCGCGAGCGGTGGCTGGAGCGGCAGTTAGCTTTTAGCTTGGCCTAAACGCTGCAATTAGTTGGGAACAAAAGAACAAAGCATTCAAATCACAGCGGTGCATGCATAACAAAGCCATTGCATAAGACGGCACAAAGACACAGAGAGGCAGACAACAACAACAGGAATGAAGTAAATCGCACGGGCAACCGAATTGAAATCAATTGAACGGATTGAAACCGCTCTGTATTCAAATTTCTACGTACGGCCCGGCTCTTGTTGAGCACAGATGCATCGCTGACCGAGGTTGTCAGGATGGTGTCCCGGTGGAACGGCACAGTGAACATATTGATGCTGGCTGATCCTTCGGCGTGACTGGATTCCGTCCCTACTTACACTTGCAAATTCTAGCAGCAGCTTAATGCTATCACAGATTGTATTTTGAGCGTGTTTTCTCTCTTGTTTCTAGGTCAAAGTTTGAATTTCTGTATCAATGTTAAAATTCAACTCGTTTTCTTTTTCTGATTCACAGAAGTTCTTTAAGTTATGAAACTATTGCGGAAAATTTCAAAAAGTAGTAATTATTGATTTTTTATAATTATTTTTGCTGATTTATTTGATTGGCTTTTAATTTTTGGCACAATAACTAAGTTTTATTCACTTTTGATTTACTTTTTATATCGCATTAAATATGATTAATGAAAATGATTAGCACCATTTTGAGTTTTTATTTGACAAATATTTGCAGCTTTTATGTGCAGATAATTCATTTTTTTCTCACACTTTTTTCAATGGAACATTTTTGGCTTTTTATATCCAAATGTTGATTGTTATTCTTTGTGGTTGTTGTTTTATTATTAGCAAATTCAATTTATTATCACATTATATACTCATAGTCGTATGTATCTCACACACCCCCCATTTCAGTGATCCAAATACTACGCGAATATCGACTTGGGACGTGTATCCGCATAGACCGGACCTTACACGATGCCCATTTACTTTGAAATGACCATCAAGGCCCGTGACAAGTGCGAACCGTGTGTGTTTCGATGGCCAACAGATTCCCGCGACTAACGAAAGTATTTTCGAATTTCGAACAAACAGTCGCGGCGCAACGGATCAGCTGTTGGAGAGAGATAGAGAGAGAGGGAGAGGGAGATCGGGAGATCGGGCGATCGGGCGACTGAAAGAGCGGGATATCGAGAGGGACTGAAGGGTCAAAGTACAGTCTGCTGCGCTTGGCTGCCCGATAAATCATTATAATTACAGAAAGGTTCCCAAGCTGCACTTGTCTCTAGTGTAACCAATTTGCGAACGAGAACCTACCGCCTCAGGGGAGTACCGGCCTCAAGTACCGATAATAGCACATACAATGTCAGTGTGTATTTATAACTGTATAGATATACAAATACATGTGTGTATGTATGTACATATGTAGTTTGTGCATTTGTTTATCCATCTATCTTCTATCTCTATGTAAATGTCTTGCGCCCCTGCTAATTGTCGCGTTAATTGACTTTGCTTTGGGTCCGAATTGATTTCGATGTCGAGATGTTTGCGAAAGGCACTTTACGGACAGCCGCTATACTCGTACAATATTTGGGCACAATGAAAGCCTATTCAGATTGAATGCCTCTGCTCTGGGACTCTGGGCGGACAATTCCCAAGTGAACTTGATGCAAGGTCGAAGGTTTACCTTAACCATTTCATTATCATGCATCCGATCCAGTTGCGACTGACTCCACGAGCAGAATGTTTCTCAATTGATTTGTTTATCTTCTGGTGGCATTTCAATTGAGCGAAAAATATGAAACTTATCGATATGTCAAGGCAGACCGAAAAGTTTATGTAAATATGTATATGTACATATGTGTATACATATATGTATGTATTTTTGTTTTGGCTCTTTATTTCGTTGGCGTGTTTCAGTAGGAGATTTATTTTTATTTTCTATACGTTCTGTTTTCGAGTTTTTATTTGCTAATCACTTTTTTACACTTTTTGTTTGAAGTTCTGTGCACCCCACGCTAAAATCAAGTTTCTATTTTTTGTGTGCCGTTCCACCCGAACAATGGTAATGCTTTTAGCCCGGTTTGTGCGCAGTAACTCGTATTTATTTATTTACTATATGTTTATTATAAGTATTTCCATATCAGCTTTTTTACTTTCAGCCAGCACTTTCGTTTGGGGTAGCTCTCGCCGCCTTCGAAGCGGAGCGCACACGCGGTTCGATTGCCGTCAGACAACTGAGGGCAGCAGCGGCAGATCCCCAGCCAAGCAATGCGACAGCCGCAGACATGGCAGCCACAGAAAAAGCAAACAACTGAACGAATAAAGCGACCTGCGCATGCGAAATCGAAGAAGCTACTTCAGCTACACAAGTGAGAGCAGCAGAGAGCGACTGGGAGTAGAGAAATGCAGAGATATTTCAAGAGAAATGGAGACAACGCTGCGAATACTTGATACGCGGTTAATAAAAACATAAATTATAACCGTTCCACCGTTAACAGACATCCACCACCTGCCATTTGCCCATGGAAACGGCAATCAGCGGACACACAATCGATTTTTCGTTGATCTGATCCATGGATGAACCATTCAATGCAATAAATAAATATTATCTTCTCTTCTGGCTACAAGGATAATGGGGGAGAGCAATACTTTATCTATATGACTACGGTCGAGGTGCAATAAGCAGAAACTATCAGTTCTTCCCCATAAATGGCAGTGAAAATCGAATATTCAGTAATCCAAGTGCTTATTCAGATGCATTCAAACATCTTTTATTTGCAAAAAGTTGACAAAGTTCATCTTTTCAGTCGTTTGCTACCCAAGTGAACGAATAAACTGAAATTGAACAGGAAAGTGGCTCTAAAATCAATCAAAAAGCCAGGCAGCATCAGGAACCAACAGCTACAGAGCGAACAGAAGAGACCGAATATAATCTAATCATAGTTCAAGTTTTAGATACTTTTTCGTTTCTAAATGGACGACAAATTCAATTTGTTTGCCAAGTTCCTCCTCACTGGGGAGATTCGACGAGCGGAGGAACATTTTGCATGCAAAACGAGGAAACGAAAGTGAGAGGCAATTATTGTAAATAGAGTGGTTCCCTACCCACCTCCCCTACCTTTCTATACACCTTCCGCCCTCTTGTATATTACACAAGTTTCAAAGAGTTTTTTGTGGCAGAGTCGTTGCCCAAGAATAGGCCAGAGCCATATAACTTTACGCCGTGTACGGGATATGGCATTCACGTAACTCTACCAACAAATGAAGGTCTGAGTTCTTTGTGTGTAATGGGATTGCCCAACAGTCTCCCAGTCTGTTGACAGGACAGGACACAGGTTGCATGAACACAGAGATGGCCATTTGCTTTTGGTGGGGATGAGTGGCCCAAAGTTTAAACAGGCGAATGGCAGCTCTGCGTCATGCGTCATTTAGCAAAGGACACCGTACCACCTGCTAATGATGCACAAGGACACTCCACAGCAAACATAACATAACAGAGCAGAACATTGGCCAGGCGATGGGCAAAGCCCTTAAATATTTATGAGCTTATGATGTGGTTAAAGTGCCGCAGTTGCTTCGGTGCCCCAACAGCATGCAAACGCTTATCAGACTCCCTCTGCCTGCAATTAGCTTTTAGCATTTTCTGCAAGCACTTTCCTAATGGTTACCCCAAACTCACCGCCTAATGGCATAAGATTCTGCCTCACTTGTTAAAGGATGTGCCGCGGGGACAACTAGGCATTTGCGTTGAGGTGGGCTCTGCCATTGATATGCCTTATTGAACCCAGGTTAAGTTAAAGCAATGACCCAGATATCTCAAATCAAAGCAGCTGAAAGTTTCAGGCAACAGACACAGAACGAGGCCAAACTCTGCACTCGCCGCGAAACGTTGCTATCAACAATCAGGCGAGGTCCACACCAATGCCAAAACACAGGTTCACTAACGTGGCTAAGGGGGAAATCTGACATGGCTTAAAACGCTTTTGACATGCAATGAGCCAACAACAGGAGCAGCGCACACACAGCACATGCAACATCCTTTAGAAATTACGCTTAAATGAGGTGAAAAAGTGTTCAATGAAAATACAAAAAACTCGAGCTTTGATTGTTGCCAAACAACTATACAACTATTCTCTGCAACAAAGTATGTTGCAAGTATTTATGTACATGTGTACAAACATATGTATACCGTATGCCAATGCATCCTAAAAGTATGCAAACAAAATTTCTTTGCTCTAGCATTAACCTTTCCCGAAACGACAGGTCAGTTTACATTTGTTCCTTTGGGGTTCACTCTAGCCATTATAAGGATACGATAGCCATGTAATTCTGTGGGAATTACTTACAATTGTCTCTTACAAACATTTACATGAATTTTAAATATATATTTGAGTGCCTCAATGTACAATGCATAAAAAAAACAAAAATCGGAAGTTTATCCTTCCATGAGTTGCAAATTTATCGATTTCCATAACAGTTTCATAGTTTGCTTATTTTGTAATAGTTTCCCTTTCAAATTACGAACTGAATTCTATCAGAATTAAATTCAGAAAATCTAAATTTTTCACCCCATTATGCCACAACGAGAGGGCGTTACCGAACTCGAGCTGCAGAGCCAGGGAATGAATTTGCTTTTGGTCTGTTCATCCGAAATTAGAATTTTGCGTGTAATTTGGTTTTTGGGGGAAAGGTTGGTTGGGGTCGGGTCGGGCCGGTCAACACTTCAGCCATGGTTTAGTAGAAGGGCCTTGGGAGTGGGAGTGGAATCATAGCTCCTGATGCCAGGGGCTGAGCTGTTGCCACTGCCGAAAATACCTAAATCGGTTGATTCTCTTTTTGCGTTGCGAACTGTTTTAATTAGAAATGCAAGCGGAAGTCAATTTATGGCGTGCTGTGTGCCCACCACTACTTTCGCTCAGGGGCAGGTTGAGACGTCTAAATAAAACACGCTCCTGGGGGTTTCGTGATATAGAAAAAGGTTCATAGAGTTATTGGTTAGACACAATGTTTGGTTTTTGCTTGAGACCAATGTTATTTGGCAGCCTCCTTGCCATTTGCATGTTCCATAGCTGAGGTATTTGCCAGAAACATTGTAAAATTTTTTTATTTCAATTTCTGGTTTCTCAGTTTGAACTTTTTGATAGTTTACGGAATGAGAGTACCATTAGAACCAGTGCTTTACGGATAATAGCATTGTGAAATTGTTTCGAACCACAGAAAAATCGTTTCGATAATATTCCCTCATTTGTTCCTATCTTACTTCCGCCACAAATCGGTTAATTTTTATGAAAAAATTAATATATAACTGATTAACATCTCTAGAAGTCAGTTCATTAAATAGAATAATTTAATTCTTCTTACGTGGTTGCCTTGTAATATTGAAATCTCGTTCCTCTGTTACCTTCACCACCTTTCAGAGACGAACTGCAACTGAGAATGGACAATGGCAATAGACATTTACCTCTGGTAGTTTCTGCAACCAGAAATCGTCGCTCATTAAGCATCCCGAGCCATTGTTCAACCAACAAAGACACAAAACCTCTAGAGCTTTAGAGCTCTTCCTCGCCCATTCTGTGCAATTTAATCCAAGTAATTTTCATGGAAAACCATTGTGGGATGCAACTTTTGCAAACATTTCCATTTGAGAGCATTTCAAAAGGCCACAAACTGTCCACACGTGCATTCCACATGGTTCCGACATACAACAGACACACAACTGACACAATGTCGGCCCAGGCTGTCGACAACTTTTCCCATCCGTCATCCGGTTTTCATCTGGCTTTCCTCGGGCTTTGCGTGAGAGCTGAACTTACCTCCTCGATGGTTTCGCACTCAAACAGATAAATGTGCAGAAGCGGATCCTTGGGATCCTTCAGCAAGTAGACCAGTCCTGTGATGGGTCCTTGAAATTCCATGAAATTCTGCGGCTGCTCCGCCGCTCCACTCCCATCAGCAGCCGCTGCCGCAGCCGCAGCCGCCGCCGCCGCCTGCTGTTGCTGCTGCTGATAAGCGGAAGCCGCGCTGGACGAGAGCGAGCCGTAGGATGTGGATGCGGTTAGGGTGTGCCGCAGTCCGTTTGCGGCCAGCGAGCTGCTGCCGCCACCAGGCATCGAGGAGGTGGCGGCGCACGAGGAGCCACTGCCTGCTGCCTGGCCAGCGTTAGATTTGAGCTGCAGAAATCCATTGCCGATGCTCTTGGCCTGCGGCTTGTGTATGATGCGGCACATGCCCACGATGTGCTTCAGGGGATGGCTGAACTGCAGCTCAAAGTCCGAGTTGTATGACTCAAGTATGCCATTCTCAATGCCCACCGATAGCTGCAAGAAAAACAAAGAGATTCGGGTATAAATAAAGCTGATCATAGAACATAATAATTCTTGTGAAGGAGCTACGTTTCAAGTGGAAGGTAATCAGTAGTTCGAAATGTAATTCCATCATTACAGAGATCCAAATGAAAACCATTTTTCTTTCATTTTGGCAGAGCAGCAACTAGAGAGATTAACCACGTTATGACAGCGTTTGTTAGACAGTTTCCACTAGGCGAAGCAGATTAACAGTATTAAATTCGTTTTAATCAGTTTACATACTTGTCTGCACAAAAAGAAAAGAGTGAAGAGAGAGGCAGCAATGACAATGTGACATGCCTGACAACATGGCAACATGGCAACATGGCGGCTGCTCCATTTCCGGCAGTGTCCTCCGCATCCGCCTCCACCTCATCAGCCGCTGCTCTGCCGTTCTCTTTTTTTCTGGTTTTATTTTCGTTTCACATTTTGTTCTTGGCCCCTTTTTATGCTAACAACTACGAATACCAGAGAGCCTGGTGGCCAGGGAGTGTCAACAACTATGATGATGAGGGTGAGGGTGAGGTTGGGCGTGTGTTGAGGAAATTGGGTTGACTGCTTTGGGTCTAGTAGCAAGGAGCATGGGTAGGGGCAGGGTAAGGTGTGTCGTTGTTGTGGCGGTATTACCAACTACAGGCGTCAGAAAAACAGGTCGTTATGTTTTTTAGCCCCATTGGGGGGGATCTTTGCACGAGTATTCTACTTCTGTATACTGGAACACGCAGTGGGAACGTACAGGGGCTGGCAGGCAGGGGATTTTCCTTTAGTTTTCCGTTCTCAAGGGTTTTAAATGTGGGAAATGTAAAAATATAACTTATTGTTATGCCAATTTAGTTCATCGTGTGTTAAAAACCATCCATCTACAATTTAAAAAATTTCTTTAAATAAAATCTCACATTTCCATAATTAAATATCGAAAAGAATATTCCCTTCCCATGGCATGTCGAACGAGAAGGCGTTTATTGCCACTGGAAGAGCTCTGACAAAATGAAAACTTTCTCTGCGCAAATTAAATTAAAATCAAAGCGAAGTAAAGTAAAGTGCTGGGGTGTGTTTGTGTGTTGAGGCGGATCCATGGCATCCACGGGACATTGGGCGTTAACTGGAAAAACTAAATACTAAGAAAAACAGAAAGGAAAACTTTTTACTCAAGCTAAGGCAAAGAGAAAAGAGTCAAATAAAGAACGTGTCATGACTGAGAGATGCCCTTACACACAGGAATCCTTTGCTTGGGGGTAAGGCAACAATTAAAGGACACCTTGAGTGATGTCAATTCCACGCTCTACTTAATGCTGGTATATCCTTCTTTTTAGGGTATAGCCAAAGAAAGTGCTGCTGCGGGAGCACGACTAATGACTGGCGCTTCTTGGCAACCTGGTAATCATTAGGGCCGTAGCAGCAATGCCTTGGGCGCACTCCCCAGATTCGTTTCACCGTTTGGCATTTAATTAAAATTTGGAAAATGTCTGACACACATATGGCAGCACTTAAGAGGTGGCCACGACCGTGACAATCTGTTTTAATTAATTTTTGTACTACACTTGACGAAGGAGCGATTTGTGCTGTCCCTTGCAGAACATTCAGTCACTCTGCTGCTGAATTGAATTGATTTACTTTTTTCCTTTCAGCACACAAACAAAACGGGGATATAGAGGATATTTTGTATTCCATATTTTGCATGTTGTATAAACAATATAATGGAACTTGTGACGCACGTAATACGTAATATGTTTTGTTTTGTTTTTGCCCCGGTAGAACAATTGACGGCTTGACCTCTTTAAACTTCCTCCCTCGCACCACCACCTTACTCTGCCTGTCTCCCGCTATCCACGGCTAATTGGAGGAAAAAAATGTCACGTTTGTGTAAGTAATTACACGAGTTTGTAGAAAGATGTGCACGATTTGCCTTAGAGATGGCCGCATGTCAGTCACGAATATTTGAAAGTGTACAAACAAACTACAGTTGTACCTGTGAGATGTTATTTAAATAAATGTATTTCTTACTAATACTAAATCACTGCAGACTGGGAAGTGTTCAAATATTAATTCCTTTTAAACATCCGAATCTTATACTTATTCATTCGAATCATATTTATTGCCGAAACACAATGAAAACAAGATCCCGTGCCTAACTCTCACGATCGCTCAACACGAGTCCACCTCTAGTAATATTTGCACCTCGCTCTCTCGTCGCTTCGTAGATATTGCTGTCCAGCTCGCACGCACATCCACTTCGCCGTGAAGTGCAGTTAAAAGCAATGTCAGAAACAGCTGCGGAGAGAAATTACTGCTGCAGTTGTTGCTTTTCCCTTTGCTGTTGCTGTCATTAGAATGACGCTGACGTTGCCGCGGACTTCGCTGCCAGCGCCAAGCGTCGCGTGCTATCGGCCAGTGATTTATACATTTTAACCGTTTTTTCCTTGCGTTTCCATGCGGCAGCAGACGCCGGCTGCCGCTGTGGCTGTTGCTCAATAAATTGTCCACAATTGCTCTGTACATTGCTCGTTGTTGCTGGCACACTGTAGCCATATAATTTGCATTAACTGCATTTACGTTGCTGCTTCTGCGGCCACTGCTAACGCCTTAATAACGAGTTGCACGCCTGAAATACTACAGCCAAGGGGTCAGGTACAGAGACCGGTATCTGACAAAGAACTATTTGATATAGGGATAAAGATATAGGGAAAAATATGGATAGACACTCAATTAAATAGAAAGGAGTTGACTTTGATTTGTTTTTCCATTTTGACAGTTGAAATCGAGCATCGAGAATTTCCGAACGCAGTCAGCAGTCTGACTCAAGCCAATTATACTTTAGGCATCCAATAAACAAATATTACAAATAATATATAAAAGTATGTCGCAGATGGATGACCAGAGCAGGCTGATGGCCGAGTTCTCCAGCCAATCCAGCGTGGGTCCGACGGCACGAATAGGCAAGCAGCAGGACGTGGATCTGTGGCACGACTCGGAGGCATACCATGAACTGATTGCGTACATCAACACTGTGAGCACAACCATTCAGGGCTTGAGGCTGAATGGCAACTACCCCGTCAGTCCGGCCATCACACGGCTGGCGGGCATCTTCGACCAGCTGGAGGTCATGGTCCACGCGAATCCCCCCACCGTGGTGGACAACGCGGCATCGTTCTTCAGCTGTATCGAGCAGGGGAACAAATCCTACCGCCGCTGGTCGCGCAGCATGCTCCGGGACATCTACCAGATGGTGGAGAACGCGTTGCCCGCCAGCAAGTGCTTCCACGTGAACGAACTTGGCGAATACCTGTCCGGCTCGTTTGGCAATGCGACCAGAATCGAATACGGCACCGGCCATGAGCTGAGCTTCCTCTTTTTCCTGTGCTCCCTCTTCCGGGCGCAGATCCTGCAAGAGGAGGATATAGCCGCCTCGGCGTTGGTCATCTTCGCTCGCTACCTCAAATTCGTGCGACGTTTGCAGGTGATCTACACCATGGAGCCGGCGGGAAACCACGGAGCCTACTCCCTGGACACCTTCCAGTTCGTGCCGTTCCTCTGGGGCGTGGCTCAGCTGAGCTACGAGGCTCCCTTCTCGCCACGCCAAATGCTCGACGCGGACGTGGTGTCGCGCTACAGGTCGGAGTATCTGCTGATCGGCTGCGTCGGTCACGTGTCGGACACCAAGATGGGCCCCTTCGCCATGCACTCCAGCCAGCTGTGGAGTCTGGCCGCCCTCTCCTCCTGGTCGAAGATCCATCGCGGCCTGCTCTTCATGTACATGGACGAGGTTTTGGCGCCGTTCGAGATCATGCAGCTCATCCGCTTCGGCAAACTGATGCCCTTCAGAAAGGCTCAAAAGGGGCGACAGTTGGAGCAGGCTAAACTGGGTGTCATGTCCCCGTTGAGCCGTCGGCAGCTTGAACTCAGACTTGAGGAGGCGGAACAGCGGCAGAAGGACCCACCCGTGGAGCCACAAAAGAAGCCAGCGAAGTCTGTGCGACAGATCGGACCATGGAGCACGGAGTTTAGCGATTCGGAGAGCATTTTATTCGCTGGCTCTACCAGCACCAGCCTGACGGATGTCAGTGTCCATCTGCAATCCCCGTCCAAGGATGATGTTGAGGCTGTTGACACACAATTATAGTCTGGTGCAGTTTGTGGGTTTTTCGCATAAATAAAATTGAGTTGCAAGTTGTGGTAGGATTTCTCTTGGGCTGCAAGTCGGGGGAAACCAAGAAACGGATGTGTCAGCAGAGGAAATTCCTCACATGTCTCCCGTTTGCAGCTGCAGCTGGTGACTCGAGTGGCAGTGTTGTCAAGAGACCGAGACAAACATGGTTCCAAAAATCAGCAGACCACAAAACGGAGTCCCATCAAATGCAAAACGTCAGCCAGCCGGAAAGTGGAGTGGATGGGCGGCAGAGGAGTAGCTGGGAGTATAGCGCATACGCCTCGTGGGCCAGAGCAACACTCGAGCAATTACGGCAGTGTGGAAGCCTGACGATGATAAAGTGCGAAACCATTTATGCCACTGCAGAGACCACCAAGAAGGCAGCAGCGAACGGGAGGGGACGAGGCTCAAGTGACTCGGTCAAAAGCGGATTACCAACGGGACTTGAGTGACTTCCCTCCGGAGCAGGCGACAGGCACCACAAAAGCACCAAAAGTGGCATCAAAGAAAGAGCCAAAGCAAAATAAGAAAATGAAAATGAAACAAGCGGCGTATTGATTTTTTTTTCCTCCCTCTACTCTCTCCTTTCTCTCCACCTCCCCTTGTTGCCACAACTTCCTCGCACTGTGACGTCAATGAATGGAAGCACGCGCCGAGAATGTGTGCAAAAAACACGGACTCCGACTCGTTTGTGGGCCTTTTCCCAAGCCACCTGAAAGGCACCACCACTACCTGAAAGTGTTCCCTGTTCAGAGATGGTCAAAACAGACATCGAAGAGTATGGATATGGGATATTCGGATCACCTTAGTGTATAAATATTTAGTTGTTCAAATGAAAGAAGCCACGTCTAGGGGTCTGAGGATCCAGGTATACCTTTTTCTTTTAACTTTTATTACCATGGAATTGTGTAACATAAAACCCGTGACTAACGTTAGATGCCTCTGCGGACTTAATGCAATAAAACCCTCGTTAAATAATAAGAACAGATCTGTCCATGTATTAAACGATTTCGCAAAAATGCTGGAAGTTCTGTGCACCCAATCTTGTTCGTCTGTCATTATTTAATGTAAGCAAAAGCAAACAATCCCACTCAGGGATCCATCAATCTTTTTACACTAATTGCCAAACGATAAGAATAAGTTACACCGAAACTACTTACTATGTGGACAAAAAGTAACCCAAAATGTTTATTCAGCAACTTGCACTTCGGCCTTGAATTTTATAGCCTTTGTCCATTCAGGCGTCACGTCATCGAAGCGAAGCTGACATAAAACTTGCACCGTGCCGGCACCACGCTTGTGGCACAGTGGCAGGGGATTTATTTTCTTTTTTGGTGCGGTGGTTGGGTGCCCCCCAACCATCCGTCTGTCCGTTCGTTCGACCAAGAAGGCAGCTCTTGTTATAATTTTCATGCGCTATTTAACATAATAAAGCAATAAGCAGCCACACAGAGGAAGAGGAGGAAGAGGAGCGTTGGCAAACATTTTTATTTATGCTGTCCCACTCGTCCACACGAGAGATTTTTCTCTCATTCTCTCTTGATGTCTCTTTCACTCCGGGTGCGTGTTTACTTAGTGTCAATTTACAAACAGCAGAGAGAGATGGAGTGAGGGGAAAACTAACAACTTTAATAAACAATTGCGTGCAGGCTTGAGTTAATATTTAAACAAGAAAATGCGAAGCGAATTATGGTAGCCTGGTCCCTCAAAAGTGTCAGCTTCATGGCACACAAAGTGGCAAAGAGACAAGTGGATTACGAGAGCGTGGATTAAGTGTCACTCTGGGCAGAGCTAATGGTTTGTGAAAATTATGTATCCAGGCTGTAAAATGCATAAAGTGCTCGTAATTATAGTTGCAGAACAGAAGAGCCTTCCTTTAAGATAGTATATGGATTTTCCTTTATTTTATTCGATATTTCCATGCCAATTTATTATTTTATAGTAGAAGCTTTATTAATACTTTCGGTATAGTCATTTCATAAATCGAACTATTCATTAACTGAACATTCCTTTTGTGTTTATTCGGGCTTGGGATATTATTAGCAATTTCCACTCAATATATACATATTTAAGCAAAGCCACAGCATAGTTTTGGATCGTTTGAGTTCCTCTTATTCCCCTGTAATCATACCATATTGCACCACGAGTAATACTCGTAAAAACGTTTTAGCACAACCGAACAAAGGACATTGAATTTCGATTTCCCACAGGATGCTGGCCAACTTAAGCTTAGACAAGTTTATAAACGACACCCTGGCTGTTTTGGTAAGCTTTGGGATGAGGCGTTGTGAAAAAAGTGCCAACAACCAACGACCAATCCCCAAGCCCGCTCCGGGTACATTCAATGAGCATCAACAACAATTGCCAACGGCAGGTGCAATCCCTCCAGTATCCCTCGGGGCATGGCCACAGGCACGTAGAAAGGATTCATTTTAATGCTGAACGGGGCGCAGCCCGCAGCCACCTGAATGAAGCCAAAATGGACAAAAGGAGAGACGTGTATTCACGCAGACTCTTTGCATAGCTTTTCCATGTCTGAGGTACGAATTAGAGCGGGATTACAGTGCGTTTCATGAGAAAATTTTTGAACGCTACAAATTACAAATATTTTTTGATTTTGAGTCAAAGGAGAATGTCGAATTTAATGGAATCTTCTTAATAACTTTAGATGTAAATAAATCCTCTAATTTAAACCTTAAACCTCAAATGTTACCTATCAAATAGGAGTAGTAGGTATCCTCTTGTCGAGATATCCGCTGTACCCATTGTACTTGTCTCTTTAACTGCATATTTATGTAGGATACAGAGAAGTACTCATATTAGCTGCTGGGCAACCCTCAGGGATGGCACTCACTCACACGCACATTTGATGGCTGGCTAATTGCGGACTTAGCTAAAATTAATTTAAACCTTCTAATAATATTACCCCCCTTGGCTTGTGGGGGGCGGAAGGTGAGTGCTAGCGAACTTGTTGCCCAAATGCCACCCTTCGGAGCAGGTGTTTTTGTTTGTGTGCTTCATTTATATGAATATTGTCACTCCCAAATCAGTTTGTGGACGTCACAATCGACCGTTTGCTTCTTCTGTCATCGTTTATCTCGGTTCTATTTTTAGGGATACCCCCAAAGAGCGCTCCCCACGGAACGGCGGCTATTGGTGACCCACCAATCGGAATAATTATCCTTTATGGAGCAAAAAACTATTAATTCAATTTCATTTACTTTTCGCACTGCCACTCTCAGTCTCCTGGCCCATTATTGATTTACTGAGCCGTAATAATTGCAAATTGCTTTTAATTGTTTTCGCCAAAAGGCAGACAAGTGATAGGAGATCCAGAGAGGACAATAAACGTAAATATGTATGTATTTACATAGTGCGATATTTATTGGATTGGATTACACCTTTGGAATGGCAGATGAGAGTCGCAGGCAGAGTTCTTTACAGACAGCAAGTGAAAATGGAAACAATCTGTGAAACATTGAATCATTTTTGAGTTGGCAGAAGATTTTACCAGGAATTAATAAAGTATTCATCATATTTCTTCATTATTTAAGATTGTTAATAGTTCTGACAAATTCGACGACCTATAGGTATACCCTAAGTATTATTCCCAACAACTCTGAGTGGTGATCCGCATAATTATCGGACTAATTGATTTGCCATTTTGTTACAATCCATACAATAACTATTTTATGTGTGAGTCAAATGAGTCTACTCAAACGCTATTTACCTCCCCCCATTCAGCCATAATTGATTACAATTCTGGTGATACTCTCGCTATTACCTCTTCAAGCAATCGAACTCACCTTTGTGTAACTCTCCGTGGAACGTATGTCGTTGATTGTCCAGGGCAGCATGGAGGCGGAGTAGCGGGGATCGACGGATGCACTGCCGCGATAGGTGAGCGAGACGAGACGAGTTTTCATCTTGCTCTGCTCCTTTGGTATGCTTTGGCTCGAAATCAAACTGAGTTACGTATTTTTATTGCACTTTGTTTACTGATGCCGCACGATAAATTGTTGAAATTGTAAGCCGAATCGAGTTGCGGACCATTTAGCTATGTATTTTGCATTTTATTTGCTGTGCAAATGGCTTTTTAATTGTTTTTTGTTAGCGTGTGCTGCTGCCCTGTGCAGGCTGCAATCTGCATGGCGGAGGGAGCAGAGTTGGAATCAATATTTAATGGAACTGTAGTAGGAGGCAGAGAGGGACGCTACAGGGGCATGGGAGTTGCTGATGGAATGCGGAGTTCGTGTTCTGAATGAGTCACCCGGGGGTATGGTCCTAGGGGGGTGAAGTGCTGTGCAGGGTTCGCGAACAACAGCCACCTGACTGCGCCACTTGTGAGATATGTGGGGGTATGTGCTGATGTCCTGGGAAACATCAGAGGGGAGCAGCGAAACTTACTATCAGTATTGATTTTTTTTTCTGCCATTCGACGTCTTGGTTTCCCCATATTCATGCACACACTCACACATTTACACAGAGACATAGACAGGGTCGGGAGCAGTGGCAGAAGAGCAGCACTAAATGGATGATAGAAGAAGTTGGAGGAAAGAGTAGACAACAAGCCACCCCCACGGCTAATGGGCAGACGGGCAGCCGTCGCCACCTGGAGCATAAGCAGCGCAGCGTCGTTGGTGGGGAGAGGGAGAGGGACTGAAAGAGAGAGTCCACCCCTAAAAGGGCCAATGGTGGAATTTACTTTTGCATAAACTTTTAACTTTTCTATGGTTTCCACACACATCTGTACACACACTCACGCACACCAATAGTTTACTTTCTTGCCTCTGTGTTGGTATGTTTATGTGTCACCCACACAGGCACAAACGCGCGAGAGATTTGCAACAATGAACAGCGAGAAATTAACACGGGGAAGTCCGCAGACAAGTTCCACTTCCTTGCACGGCTTCGATTCGATTGCTTCTTGCCTGCACGGCTTTGACAGTTCTCAGTCACTGCGTCCTTCGTCCTGCCGCCCATCGAGACAGACGCACTGCGCCGGCGCCTGCATGACAATGAGATTTGTTTATACGCGGCACCATCTGCTCTCTCACTCTGACGATCTTATTTTATTTAAGCTGGGTTTTATTTTGCATGATCACTTCACTCGAAACGACAGTTATGCCAAATAGTTTGGAGTTAGTTTACAAAAAACAATAACAAAATAGTTAAACAAATGCGCCGCATTCAGTGTGACCGCGGAAATATCGATAATATATACCGGATGACCATCGGAAATTTACCAAAATGTCAAAATATACTATAAATATACCTTAAATCTAAAATCATTTTCCTCGATTTTGATGTTCTATTTGATATTACCAGCTTGCAAAGACTTTTAACACTGAAACAATAATTTAATCCGTTTGAAGAATCAATTCGAAGTATTTTAAATACTCATTTTTATTGGATTGTATACCTTATGACCTTATATTTCACAAAAATGTATTTTAAGTTTTCCTTCAATTCACCCCTTCTGGAAGCAAGAGAGCCTTATGTTCAGTATGTAAATGTATGTAACATGTAGAGACACATGTATGTTTGAAAATAGCGCAAACAGCTGTTTTCTTCTTCTTCTGTTTTTGTCATTCACCTGTAAACAGCTTAACAAATGGTTGGTGCTTGCGCGCCAACTCTTGGAAACTTAAATTTTAAACTATTTTATTATATTTAAAATAATAATAATAATTCAATTCAAATGCTTTAGAATAGTTAATAATAATACTACATTTTGATGTTTGTACTTGTAGTTATGAAAATGACCATTAAACTTATATGTACAAACATACATACATATATATGTACATACATTCTCATTTCTTATCTTTGATCCAGCCCTGGTCGTTTGAGCCCCATCTTCTTCTTCTTCATTGCCCTACCTTGGCATACCTCGGCTTGGCTCAATGCCTCTTTTAAGCCAAGCCACCTTTTCATTTTAGCTGAAACTCGCTAAGCAACAGGTGCGCGTGCGCTGTCAACTTAACGTTTTCATAGATATTTTTCATCGCATTTGCTCTCGTCCCGTCTCTCAGCCCCTCCGTGGTGCCCTAGGCCGGCCGTTGATCGTGTGTGTTGTGTGTGCGTGCTAGAAGAAGAGACTTTCACTACGGGTCACTTTTAAGACTCAACCCCAAAGTCATCCACAACTCCAGCTCGCTGCGAGGCTTAATTAATGCGCTTCGCACGCGTTGTCATAGGCATATAGTAGGAGAAGAGCCTGAGCTGGAGACAGGGCCAAAGCCAAGCCAGAGCCAGAGACAGAGCCATAGTCGGCGGCCCCAAACGAGTTGTTGTGTTTATGGTTTTTACTCTGTGAGATTTCATGTTTTCGCATTCGCGCATACGCTGTGCTGTGTGTTTTGTGCTGTCTTGTTGTAATATCTCGACTTCTTTTCGTTAATTTCTCACCCAGAAAACAGAAACACAATAAGCCCGAGAGAGGCTCAATCTCCCAGTCCCCTCTCCAGTTTTATTTTTAGTGAGAAAAGGCACTAAAGAGATACATATGAAAAGAAAAACGCCAAAGACGGTTGTCGCGGCGGATTGAATCGGCAGAGTGGTACCGTTAGTCCGCGAGTGACTGTTTAAACATAATTTAAATAATGAGGAATCTGCGCTCGTAATTGATTTAAGTAGCGCAGCAGACAACAACAACACTAACAACAGCATTTGCCTATTTTTCCCCACTCTCACACACACACAGAGAAACAGAGGGACCACAGACACTTGTGGGGTGCTCTCAGACAAAGAGCGAGAAGAAAATTCGTTGCGCTTTTAGCTGCCACTGCAGTGCAAGCAGCAGCAAGTGCCATTTGTGTCGGTGTACGGATGAACGTGTGTGCGTGGTGCAGTCATGTGTGTGCACCAGTGTTGTTGTGTACTTAAATGGACAAGTTAGAGTCCACATTCCACACAGCAGAGAACAGAACAGAATAGAAAAGATCAGGAACAGAAACCGTGAGGAACAGCAGCCAACAATGACTGGCCAACAAACGGCATCTATTATTTCAAAATAATTGCGCATTCACATTCTCTAACCGATTGAAGACAGTGCACTCGATGTGAATTATTTGTAATTTGTGCTGCATCCAGTACGATTATTCTCTTGGGTTTAGCGGAAAATAGGTTCTGAGCCTGTGTAAAGTTATTTTACCTTCCACCTACACACACACATTTGCATTTTGTGTCAAGCCTCGAGAGCTTCGCGGCTTTTTTCTGGACCACACACATGTGTATTGAACTGAATCCATAACCCTGCCACTGATGCTCTGTTGTTGGCCTTAATTAGCATACGAGTAACAATAGACAAAAACGACAGCGACTTGACCCTCCGAGCTGAATGGGAGATTGAGCAGAAGAATGGTCACAGCAGTATAATAATAATTAGAACGGGCGAAAGGCGGCAAAGGTTGCACAGTGGGTTGAAGACTACTCCAAAGACTACTCGAGAGTGTAGTGAAGAAATAATCTGATTGAAAATCCGGTGTGACCAGGAAAAGAGTAAGATGGAATTATCAAGAAGGTCCCCATCCTCCAGGGGAAAGATTAATGAATGGGAAATGACAAAGATACGGAACCAGGGATAGGAACTCAAGCTAAAAATTCGAAATCCGCACATTAAAAAATGTTGAAAGTATTATTGTTAATGCCTAGATTCAAATTGAAGTCATATTTGAGGACATAATAGTATCCTCTGCTTAAAAAAAATGTTCAAATGATGTATGTATGTATTTATAAACATACATATGTAGAAATACATACATACATTCTCCATTGTTTACTGTAATAAATTAACACTCAAATTCTATTCTTCCGTCCGCCCACAGCCCTGGCGAGTGACGGAGGCCAGAAACTGTAAATGTAAATCCAGCATAAGCCAACAACAAAATACAATTTTCAAAGAATTCATAAGCACGCGCTAAAGCGAATACTAATTCCATGCAACCTCTACGCTCCGCTCTGTCCCGCTCCCCGTTCGATCTACGATCTGCCCCACTCGACCACAGCCAGCACCAGCACCATCACGGCCAGTGCGTGAGGTGTCTCGAAGCACCTGTTGTCGAACGACAATCGGAAAACGTAACCGACTGCCCCTGCGTGCTCGGGTTGCGTCTGCTTAGAAGCCGCACTCGCACACTTGGCCGCCTCCGGCCAGAAAAGAAAGAAAAAGACACAAAAAAACATACACATATAATAATAATAATAAAGAAAAAGAAAAAAATAGAAACGAGAAACGAGTAACAAGAAAACTGCGCTGAAAACCGGTTCATGTGAAAATGAAAGAAAACTTTTGTATTTATTTTTTCCTTGTGGATAATGTCGCTGAAGAGTTGGTTTTTCTTCTTTCCACAGTTCGAATTTGGTGAAATCAATGCGTAGAAAGTGAATCCGAGGTTGGCGCTGACGTTACGCAAAGCCGTGGAAAAGTGAAAAGCCGCGGAAAACCTGGCCGCTCTAAAATCGCACCAAAAGTGCAGCTGCCCATTTAGATATTCGGGAGACTGATACAATACTGATTGCCGTTGCGTGCGCCGCCTAAAATAGCTCCTAGGCTCTAATTGTCGGCTGTCCGACCGGAGCAACACCTGGTCGAGCGTCGGCCCCCTGCCGACAAAGAGCGGCCGCCGCATGCGTCTCATCCAAACGGCCACCAGCGGTGCTGCTGCGACTGTTCTGCAGTCCCACTCCCAGTCGCAGTACAACTACACCAACATGCGCGAAGATGATATCGAGCTGGCCATCAAAGTGGTAAGTCTGCAAAGACTGTTGTTAGTAATAGTTGATCCACAACCTGAGAATGGAAGCATGGACTCGAGAGGTTGCCCGTGGGCTCTGGCTGTCCAATTATAAAACTCTCCAATGATGATACATTTATAATTATTTGCGCCGATTGTTAACTAATTGTGCTAAGGTTAATTGCTCTACCAATAAATCAAGAGTTCTGCTTGATGTTCTGGTTATCAGCATAGAGAAAAGATGGATAAATATTAAACCAAAATCATTCTCTCTTCGCAGGTGATTGTTGGAAATGGTGGCGTTGGGAAATCATCGATGATACAGCGCTACTGCAAGGGCATATTCACCAAGGACTACAAGAAGACGATCGGCGTGGACTTCCTGGAGAGGCAGATCGAGATAGACGGGGAAGACGTGCGCATAATGCTGTGGGACACAGCCGGGCAGGAGGAGTTCGACTGCATAACAAAGGCCTATTACCGTGGGGCACAGGCGTCAGTGCTCGTTTTCTCCACGACAGATCGGGCCTCGTTCGAAGCCATTAAAGACTGGAAGCGCAAGGTGGAGAACGAGTGTAACGAGATACCCACGGTGATTGTCCAGAACAAGATTGATCTTATCGAGCAGGCCGTGGTCACTGCCGATGAGGTGGAGACCCTGGCAAAAGTGCTCAACTGCCGTCTGATACGCACTTCCGTGAAGGAGGACATCAATGTTGCATCCGTCTTCCGCTATCTGGCCACCAAGTGCCATCAGCTGATGAGCCAGAGCTACGACCAGACCGGCAGCCAGCAGCACTCGTCCAGCCATCCGCCCTACAACAGTACGCCCACAATCAGCGCCTTCAGTCCGACCTTCACCAAGTCCAGCAGCGGCACCATTGTGCTCCGTCCGGCCAAGAAGGGCAGCGGGTCCAGTGCGGCGCGGAAACGCAAAATAGTTCTCAAAAAGTGCGGCATCTTGTAAGGTAAGGGAATCATCGCAGGGGGATGATGCCTGCTCGGCAGGCAGTCAAGCAGGGAGTATGGATGGATGGATGGATGGATGGACGAGATGTTGGCAATTAATAACTGGAGCATCTTTAACGCTTAATTATTTATGAGCCTAATGAAGTTGTGGCCAGTTGCCAGTGGCCAGCCAACCGTTGGAAGCAGCCACTGGCACAGCCACAGGCACAGCCATTCACTAGTCGTGCACAGACTCCGCGTGATGTGGCCCAGACATGCTAGAAAGCAGCGATAATCCGAAACAGTAAAGAGCATCTTTGGGATACTCCTCGAAGTGCAGATACCCTTGCAGATATACCTAAACACTAAACGCATAAAGTATTTTAATAGATAGATAAAAGATGATTACTAAGTTGCTTTCACTTTGACAAGCGTACAAACCATCCATAAACCCCGCATCTGCACAAATACTTAGATCATTTTTATCTGACTAAATATGCATTTGATGCATAAACAACAGTATCCGCGATCGGAAAGGGTATCCGAGTTCTCAAAACCATAACCAATATGCATTGTCTTATGCAGCTACTCAAAAATTACCCTAATTAGCTATAGATATCAAATATCAAATCAGGATTTATTGTACTGATATTATGCCCCCCTTTTTCTATAACGGAGACTGATGCAGCAATGCGCCTCATATCGGATATGTATGTATATATACTTTCATATGGGCTTGTACTGGCCTAAGCAATTATTAAAATTAAAAGGCTATTTATTAACCACGCTAGCGCAGCCCAGATGTTCATGTGAGAATAGATCCCTCCGCCAATTAGCTTTGGAGAATGTGCAATTAATAATTCAGCTTATATAATTACTAGCTAATTGAAAGTCATGACAAGGCGCAATTCGGCTCGCCTTCACGTTCTATGCAAAATTCCACATCGACTCCGAGCGGAAAAATACTTTACTCGAGATAAGCCTGCACAAGAGAGGACAACTCATCTAACAAAATAACAAACTCTATACTAAGCCTACTCTCATATTGTTTTATTTAAAATATATACCATTAATAAATTATTTTGTATAAATTAATATTACATGGATCCACCCAAATAATGATTTTTTATCTCAAACAGCGACAAGGGTGGGCACGAAGAGTCGGGAAGTCATTCAGATTTATCGATCCGGCTACTGGTACATCCAAAATGGAAAAACTTCACACAAGTCAATCAAGTCAATCTTTCCAGCAATATCATCAGTGCGTTATATCCTTTACCGTGATTGAAGATACCCTCTATATTGGTATATTTATTAAATTTCAAACATTTGATTGTCATTGGAAAACTCTCCTGTGCCCTTTGTAGTCTCCAGTTACAAATAAAATGTGCAAATGTGCATGATGGAATCTTTTTTCTGAAATAAAATAAATGTCTGTTTTAGTTTTGAAATGTTTACCATTTTTTATTTGATTTTTTTGCTTTTACATTTCTTTTTTTTTTTAAGCTTGACAACTTTGCAATCCGCTTTTGTTACACCTTCGCTTACACATTTCCTCATTTAAATTGTTAAAGTATTATGTATATAGTTTTAATGTAGTTTTTGTGTGTGTTTATTTACAATTCGCGTTAAAAAAATCATCGCCTTATCACGCAAAAACCAATCAAGTGTTTATATCCTAAATTGTTGTCGTAATTTTCAAGTGTTTCCTGGCTATGAATAAAGGCATAAATAACTATTCGTCGATTTCCGATCTTAATTATTTACAAAAAGTCGAAAAATCAAGATACCCTAGATATAGAGAGGGAGGGGAAATAAAGTAAAGACTATTTGGGTAAGGCGGCCTGGAGGAGAGAAAGCTGAGCATAAAACTGTGTTTTGTTTTTTTTTTCCCGGGCTGAGCCCAATATATAGCATGTGAGGGTATAGGGTGTGTGTGTTCTGTGTGGGTGTGGGTTCTGGTTCTATAAAAATTCTATACAAAAATATCATTTTATCATCGCATCAATTATTTTAATTTACTCGCTACTGAACTAAGTAATGTGACTGTAAATTAACTTTCTTGGCACTTAAACAATCAAAAAAGAATCACTTTTAACCAAAAACTATTTGATTTGTGTACAATTTTTGATTACAATGTAATTGTTAGCGTACATTAATTTAACATGAAAATTACAGCTTGTAATGGGCGTGGGACTGTGAAGAAAGGAAGAGAGAGAGTAAGAGAGAGAGAGGCTCACTTCGAACTCATTTACAGAGGAGTCTTCGATTAGATTATAGTACATTATGTAGACAGACGCGGGCTACATTAGAACATTTTACGCTTTCGCTGTCGGTTTAGCTATAGTTATTGTTTTCCTTTTAAATAGATACATATATTCTTCACTTGGTAAACTTTAAATTATTTAAGTATGTTTATGTATAACTTTTCACGTTGCTGTTGCTGTTTTATTGGAGTTTTTTGTTGGTTGTTTTGTCTGTCGGGATCTGTGTTGAGGGTTTGTGGCCCTGTGGCTTAACTTTTAGGGTTTCCTTTCCTTTCGCTTCGTTTCGGTTCGGTTCCTACATAGAGTAAAACATTTATCCTAGATACACACGCCATATACATATGCATATACATATACGTAGTTATATATAGCTCTCAATTTTCGAATCCTATTCGGAAATGGGAAAATCGCCATCTGCCTCAGCGTCCTCCCTGCCTTCCAGCGAACGGTACTCGGTATCGGAGTCCTCGCTTATGGCCGTCGTACCAATTGAGATTGGTAGCATGGGTGCTGCTGGCTCCTCCGTCCTAACAGCCGCAGTTGGTTCTGGAACCGGGGGAACATAGATGGTAATGGGTTCTGGGTCTTTTGCATCAGCATTCTCCTCCGACACTCCGCTTGCTGGTTCATTCGGATTCCGATCCGCAACAGGCGCCACCTGAGCTGCAGTCACCTCATCCTGTTGCTCTGGTTGTTGTGTTAGGGGTTGTGTTATTATATCAGCAGAGGCCAACAGTAGATCCAGTTTAAGTTTGCTCGATGCCGTTGGCTGCTCTGTTATCACAGACTGTGCTTGAGTTGCTGCTCCTGCTCCTGGTCCTGCTCCCGCTGCTGCTACTCCTGCTACTGCCGCTACCGTTGGTGCCGTTGGGACCGTTGCCATTGCTGTTGCTGTGCCGCCAGCAGCAAGCAATTCATCTTCCTCGCTCACACTAATGTAGCGGCAGCGCTCGCTTAGCAACGAAGCGGACTCATCGTCCTCCTCATTCACGCTCGTGATGCTCACAGTGCGCTGCTTGAAGCCCGGATAGACGCTGCTTCCAGACGCGCTTGGCGCATCGATCACATCACGAGTCAATGCTGGCACCGATGCTGAAGAAGAAACAGTATAATTAAATTTAAGTACACATAACAAACGTAAAAGCATTCATTGTAAAGTAGTGATGACGATAAACTGATGTTTTGAACCCTTTTTCCTTTGACTTCCGACCACTCGATAAGAAGTAGCAGCGCCAATATTAACGAGGGGTACGCCGTCATCTTATGATTTATGTGTCAGCTTTTATCCTTTTAAATTGTCTCTATCTCTGTCATCTCTCTCTCTATCTTCTTTCACCTAAACGCTGTTCTAACTCGATCTCCTCCACCTCCTCCTCCACTGCACAAGGCAGAGAATGCAAGAGGCGAGGAGATGGGTTTTATATGGCAAATTAACTTGTTCATTCTGTCTATAATAATGATCTGGCCTTCTACAGTCGTTCTGGTAGATGTGGCTTTAAGCTCTGAGAACGAGGCACGAATCAGGAGCGGCAGGCATACATGGCTATAGCGACTCGGCTATTGACGCTGTGCAGGAATATATAATTTATGGGGTCGAAAATGTTTCCTTCTGTGTATCGCTTAATATAATGGAGATACGACAGATACGTCTTCCTTGCGAATGCTGTCATTTGCATACCCGCTCCACCAATGCCGTCTTTCTTATTATAATTTCCTATGCATCTCTCCTTGCAGTTACTTACATTCCAAACGCTCCCGTCGTGAAGCATTTCGAGATGGCATGGGCGCAAGCTTGATCCGATAGAACTTCGAGCCCCTGCTGACGTGGTACCGATTGTCATCCTGCAAAGAAGGAACACTCATTAGCGATCGTCCTGGGAGAGGAGAGGGATGATGCTTACCTTTCGCGCCTGACAGTACTCCTTGTCCACAACCCGCCCAATAGCATAGTACGGCAGAGGGATTTGATTCAAATCCGCTGCGGCCATGTGCACGGGCACAGCCACGGAGGCATCAGCAGTGCCCGAAGACGGGGCGAGTGCGTTTGGAGGGGCCAACTGGAGGCCAGCCAAACTATCCCCATGGACAAAGTAGAGTGTGAGCGAGTCCTGTACGACCATGAACTGGGCATGCCGCATGCTCCACACTACAAAGACAAGATCGCCCCTGGAGCAGCCCTCTAGGGCAATGGACCGCTGACTGGAACCGCCTGTTGACTTGGAACGGGTCAGTGTACCGCCAATCGAAGGCAGATCGTAGCTGGAGCTGCAAAGTAAGAAAAAAACAGCAAAATTAGTTGAATAAATCGATGGAAGAATGCCATGCCGTTGTCCTCCCGGTCGTACCTTTTCATGGCAGCCACACTTGTCTCCATTTCCAGGCGCTTGCTCTTCTCCTGGTTTAACTCCTCCTCGAGCCGACACTTGTCCCGATTCAGATAGTCGATCTTCTCCTTGAGCCAGCTGTTGCCGTCCTCGTTGGTGATCATCTCGAGGCGCGTCTTCAGTTGGTACGTCTCCTGGGTGAGGAACTGGTTCTGCTCCCGCAGCTGATCCAGCTGCCGCTCCTTCTCGGCCAGCATGTCCTTCAGTATGCACACGTTGGCCATCACAGATTCTGAGTTCAGTGGGAGCAGGCGCGACTGCCACAGGGAGCGCTCCGACTGAACAGCCTCGCTGATTGCTCGCTCGCGCTGTGCCAACAGCTCCTGTCGCTGCTGGTACAGCAACTGGTCCACGTCCACGTTCGTGGCCATGGTGGTGGCGCTTGCAACGCTGGCACTGCTCGTGGGACGCTCCAGCTTCTCGAGACTGCTGTCCGAGGGCGAGCGCTCCATGGAGGTCATCAGCTTGAAGCGGCAGCGCAGCGACTCCAGCTCCGTTTTGTGCTCGTGGATCAGCTGCTCCCTTGCCTGGGCCACAGCTGCCAGCTTGTCTCGCTCCGCAAGCTCCAACTTGAGGCGCATCTCCTCCATCTGCTCCTGGGCCTGCCGCTCGCGATCCTCGCACTGCATACGTAGCACTTTCAACTTGTCCCGCAGCAACTGCAGCTCCGACTGGAACTCGTCCTGGTAGCCGAGGGCATCGCTGCGGAACGTGTCTTGGTTGGAGCGTGCCTCGGCTAGACAGGCCCGAGCAAGCTTAGACATATCCTCGATGGCCCCGCGCATCCTCTGGACGCTGGCTCCATTCTCATCGGTGAGTGTAGCCGCGCTAAGCATCAGCAGCTCCTCCGTGTTCGTGCTTCTGGCTATCTGCTCGCCAACGATGCCGCTGGTCGTCGTGCTCACTGACTTAACGGCCGTCATCAGTTTTTCAAACTCTGTTTCTGTGTCCGTTTCGCAGTCGGAAGTTGCCGAAGTGCCAACTGCAGCTGCTTGCAGCTCAGCCAGTCGCGGAGCCAACAGAGGTGGCTCCTGCTCGGACTCTTCCTGCTCCTGCTCCTGCTCCTGTTCCCTGGCAAGACCAGATCGATGCACAAAGAACTCTATCACCGGCCTCATGTTTGGCAGCTGGAGCTGGGCGGACAGCTCGGGCAGCTGCGAGGAGAGCAGTTCAATGTCAGATCTGTTGAGCGGCGGGAGACGCGTGTCGAAGCTGAGGGGATGCTCGTTGGCAAAGGCGGGCGGCATATCGCCCATGCCGGGAAAGAGGATGTTCAAAAAGTGGCCGTCGAAGCTGGCGTTGAACTCCCGCCTGCGACGCAACTCCTCGCTGTGGATGCGATCAAAATCGACCGAAAGCCGCGTGGCCCACTGGCGGAACTCGTCGGAGAATATCTTCCGACGCACCACCTCAGCCACCGCCTCCACATAGGTGCAGGGGGCTCGGTGGATCTGCTCGATGATGCTGATGTGCCGCTCGGCACGCCTCAGGCAACGGTGGTTGAAGAGCAGGCGATTGTCAAACTCGCTCATGCCGTTCTCGATCCACACGATGCGCCGCAGACGTGTGTGCAGATTCTTGCCCAGCTCGTCCTTGGAGTTGGCGATGCAGCGGCAGAAGTCGCGGATCTTGATATGGTTCTCCAGCATCACCTGCAGCTGCGTGCAGTGAGAGAGGCACAGGTCGGGCAGCACAGAATTGTCGCGCAGATTCAGAGCACGCGCCTCGTTTTGCTGGAGGGCCAGCGCCTGCTCCTTCTGCTCCTGCACCATCTTCTTTATCTTAAACTTGAACTCTTCCAGCCGGCACAGGCGGTCGCTGAGTCCCTTTATCTCCTTGACGTCTCCCTGGTTGGCCATTTTGATGATGTGCTGCACCTCCTCCTTGAGCTTCTCGTATATGTCTGCACTGAAAATGTCTAGGCCCTGGATGCACTCGTCCGACATCAGCTGCAGCGCACTGTGGTTACCCTTGGAGCTGATCCACTGCAGCAGATTCAGGTTGTGGCGGCGCGCCAACGAGCTGGAGGTCGTGGAGGTCTGAGACACTCTGGTCGCCGCCTGCTGGTCCCCCTCAGTCACGCCCTGATCTGATCCTTCTTCACCTGTGCCCTCCTTCTCGTCACCCATCTTGAGCTTCTTGTTCGGCGAGTCTGCTTGCGAGGACTCATTCAGAGCACCCTGCTGCTGCTGTTGCTGCTCCTGCTGTTTCTGCTGCTGTACAAACACATCATCGTTGTCCAGCAGCTCGTCAAAGCCATGGAAATCGGCCTCGGCGAGAGCCATGAGGCCAGGCAGTATGGGAATCCTGGAAAGCTGCTTGAGATCATCGGAGAAGTTCCTCAACAGCTCCAGGTAGCTGTCCCGCTTCTGCAAGTGCCGATCGAAGGCCAGACAGAAGTTGTGGAAGCGCTCACGGAACTCGTTGGTCAGATCCTCCATGTTGGCCACCACCGCCGACCAGCCCTGCTGCTGTAGGTGCTGCTCGTGCACTAGTCGCTCGCACAATGCCTCCTCCTTGCGCGCCAGCTCGCGCATATGCTGTGCCAGCTGGGCCCGCTGACGCACTGCCTCAAGGCTCGGCGGAAGGGTCCGACTCTCATCCACCTGGCGCCGGAGTTCTGCGTCGGCGTCGCTGTTCTGTATCGTCGGAGCCAGCCGCTCGTCGCTTGTGAGAAACATGTAAATGGGATTGGTGTCGGTGCCAGCCGAGTAGCACGACACCTGGGTGGAGTGTGTCAGCATCTCGCCCCCGCTCTCCAGCAGGACAATCTTGACGGCGGGAATGCCGTGCAGTTTCTGTATTGTCTCCTTTAGGTTCTCCACGGACTGCAGAGCCACGTTCATGTCGAAACTCAGCATGCGACCGACGTCCACATGGAATACGTACAGCATCATGGAGCTGTTTTTCTATCCCCTCTCTCTCGCTCTCTCGGTCTATCCCCCCTTGGTTAGCTCCACCGCTGTTGCCGTCTCTCTGCTCGTTACACTTATGTTTTGGCAGTGCTTCAATAGTATTGGGTTTGTTCCTTCATCTGTACGTGTGTGTGCTTGTAGTTTTTTGCGTTTGAGTGTGTGGCAGCGATGTCTGGTGCTGCCACCTGGCGGCTATACTGGAAGACATAATAACAGAGCGGGAGAGCAGGTTAGCCAAGAGATAGTTTACAGTTGTTTTTTTAATGTTAATGAAAGAAGTAAACACTGTATTAAATCAAAACAAGAGCAGAAACAGAAATTTAGAGCAGAGCCTTTGTTCGAGATTGTTTTTTTGTAGCAATGCCTATATTGATTAACTTAAGGAAAACGTTAAATTTAATTTCTCTCTTTCAAACTTGTTCAAACTCATAACGAATCATACAGTTTTTAAATTCCGATTAGCTTTTGGAAAGCTAATGGCTTGAGAGAAAAGTCTTGAGTCTTTCAGTTACATCTCTCAACAGCTGTTAGACATTTTGACGCTGCCTCTCTCTCTCTCTCTCTCTTTGTTTGCTCTCTGCCGGAGGTCGGTGTTCGGGGGCAGCCAGCTCCAATGTTAATGACTAACTGGAACGGTTTCGAGTCGCAATAAAAAATAGCAGAGCAACCATGTGCACAGCCGCCTATTCCATTTTATTTTTATAATTTTGTTTACAGTTTGTCTGGCGCTGCTTGGACGCTTGTGTAAAAAGTTGATAAGGCGCACATTACAGGAAAGCAGCAGACGCCGCTTCACACTTGACACACGCGCACAGCATTTGCAAGTGCTAAGCGAAAACAAACTAGAATTATCAACGCACCTTAATTTAAACACGTCTAGACTAGCGGGCGTATCGAAGAATAGTGACTGTTGTCGCGTCACCACTCACTCTCAGAGAGGGAATGGGCGAAGAGAGCGCTGCACGTGTGCGATCGCGCACAAACACACACGCACATATCAATACATCGATGGACGTACATACATATAGATAGGTTGCTGTGCATGAGTTTACCTGTGGGCCACAGTCCTTTTTTACCTAAGTGAATATCACAATATTTTATAAGCGGATCTTGTAATTTCCAGGAGATGTACAATATTTCTCAAAATTCTCCACTTTTAGTGAGCACGTGTAACGGAACATGCAGCGGTGATGAAATACCTGGAACAATTGGCTAATTACAGACCAAATGACCAAGAAAACATCTGTAAGCTAATTTTTTAACAACTTGGTGAAATACTAGCTGCTATTAATCTGCCCATTAGTCATCCATGACATGCAAGAGTGCAGTCAAAGCCCCGCACCTGGGACGACCTCCTGACCAAGACCACATAGACGACCAAGCGAGCCTCAATGTGATAACAGTTTATCAGCTGCGCATTTTTAAAATGTACAAGTATCTACATATGTATGTACATTTGTACACATGTATCTACATATGCATGTACATACATATGAATGTCAACCTCACACATGTGTTATGTATAATATTCCTCTAAAAAAAGGGAATGCGAATGCAAAATCAGATAGGATGGGTTCACCACTGACGATCAAATATCTAACCTAGTGAATCAAATAGATGATGTCGTGATGACTGCTGAGAACTCCGAAAAACATTGCAGCTGGAGGATATGCAGTAGCGTAACCCTGAACGTCTCTGCCCCCACGCAGGCCAGGCGACTCCACTGCTAACTGATTACACAAACGTTAACGACACCC
Source organism: Drosophila guanche (assembly GCF_900245975.1). Classification (NCBI taxonomy): domain Eukaryota; kingdom Metazoa; phylum Arthropoda; class Insecta; order Diptera; family Drosophilidae; genus Drosophila; species Drosophila guanche. The sequence continues at coordinate 3,441,938 of NW_022995749.1, read as the reverse complement.
GAAGAGCGGAGCATAGCTGTCAGGGTTTATCAGCGCTCTGCCTGTGCCCGTTGTGGGGGGCAAAAACAACTGAAAAACACTTTCACGCTCGCAGGGCAATGGGCAATGGGAGAGGGGACTTCCAGACTCACAAGGGGAGATGCCGTTAATTGGGAATGCATTTAGTCCATATATGTATGTACATACTTATGTACATGCATACATATGTATGTAGCTGCACTTAAGAAATACAGTATTTTGTGAAGGTGAAGGCTCAGCCAGAGACAAATGACGTTGGCAGACTTTAAGGCAGCTCGGAAAACGGCAAACAGAAAACATAAAGATAAGTGTGACGCTAACCTAACCAGTGATTAAACAGCGATTACTACTCGAATATTGAACTGAAACGACTCGATCAGCTGATTCTCTTGCACCTAACTAATATCGATATTCGATTCTAAGCCCTATACTCTTTCGCTCTCGCTAGCTCTTTCGCTCAGCTGTGCAGTGTATTGTTTTGTTTTATTTTTTTTGCACTGGGGTGCAGAGAAATAAAGATAAACACCAATTTTCTTCACAACTATTCTCTTTAAATATGTAAATGATTGCAATTACTTTTAATTTGGCTCGAACTGAACTGACGCATAGCATAGACAACAATGACAACAACAACAAGAACAGCAGTAGTATGCAAGGGTTGATGACGTTCGAAAAAGAAAATGGCAGCAGGTGTAGCTGCAGTTGCAATTCAGCGGGGTGGGTGGAAGAGGAAAATGAGGGGACGGGAGAAATTTATGCAGTAAAAAGGGCGTCGTCGGATGTTTATGTGTGTGAATAAAACTATAACTAACGGTTAATTAAAACTATGCACCACTCACACTCACACTTACCTTGTAATCTTTGATCAATTCTCACAATGGCGCGCCCGTGTGTGGTACTTCGATGTGTGTGTGTGTTTGTGTGTTTTGGTTTTAATCAATTGTAAACGAGCACGAACACACAAGCGCTGAAAATTATTTTACATCAGCTGTGGCCGTGCCGTGCCTGTGCTGTGTTTTTATTTGTGGTCTGCTCTGCGCGTCGACGCCAAAGTCGAGTCAACAACAACACAACAAGCCTCTTCTTCTTGCTTCTTGCTTTGGTTTTGCCTTCTCTTCTGCTTCGCTTCGTCTCTTTCAGCACGAGTATTGTATTGTTTTATTTTCCGTTTGCTTTGCTATTTTCCGCTGCTGCTTCTTTTTACTTATTACTTATTACTTTAAAGCTATTTTCGTTGCGTATCGTATCAAATACATGTGTAAGTGTGTAAAACCGTTTGCTTGATTTTATTTCTCAGTTTTTCTTCATTAATATGTTATTTATGCAAAAATATATGTCCCATTTTCCCCCGCCACACAGTGATTGGGTTGTTTGCGTTTTGTGGGCCCCTTCGTTCTCTGTTAATCTATTTCTTTGTCTATCACAATTGCGTTGTTGTTGCTGCTGGTGTAGGGTAGGTGTTGTTGTTGCTTGTTTCCTTGCTTTCTGCTTCTGGTTGTTGTTGCTTGTTGGCAGTATTAGTTCGCGTCACTTTTCAGCCATTTACGAAGCGGATCGGCCATTTAACCCGTTTTGGTTTTTCAATTCACACAATTTCACTCACGCATATTGTTGATTTTCTTATATTTCTAATTAAATTAAATGGTATAAAAATGAAATAACGCACTTCGTTCTCACTATCAGTGGGACCGCAGACTTATTGAAAAAATACCCTCAGACCTACAAAAATATACCTTTTCGCAAATAAAAAACATTGAACATAAGACGACCTTATTTAGCTCACACACCTTGCATTTTTCTATATATTTCAGCATTTTCCTATCTTTCAGTATTTTTTTTAAAGCCCAGTACTCTAATGCGCTAAATATTTTGTAGACAAAAGCTGACATATATTTCGTTACATGCCGTAAAACACCACCGGCTGCTGTTTTGAACTGAGTACTGCCAGCCGCTAAAAACATAGGTGTGCTTGAAATATGTATTATTGGTTCTATGCGAATATCATCCTTGATTTTGATAGCGTTTACTCTTTTCGGTTCTGAGTACTAGTCTTAAGATATAGTTTAGATATACAGTTCTATATCGATATTAATCCTTATGTAAGGAATTTTGGTAGCTTGCATATGTAATGTTAATCAAAGAAGCTGTTAAATAACGTAACATTGTAATCCCAATATCAGTCGAATAACATATTAGTATTTGTGCTGAGAGTCAGCAGTATATCTAGTAGAGGAAAATAATTTATTACCCACGGTATATTTTGAAAATAATAAGGTATATTTCAGTATATTTTTAAGGGCGACGCGGTATATTTAATATATTCATCCGCGGTCGTACTAGTGCAATCCCAATTTACAGAAAAATTAATTAAAATTTCTTTTTAGCAGCCAGCGCAGCGTCGTTTGCATAAAGTGAAAGCGTTAATTATAGTATAATTAAGTAGCACTGACGAGGTTCTGACATTTAAAGAATAGAACAGAGCGGCATAGACGGACCGGACGCAGAATTTTCACCCATTAGACTCACATATATACATACACACACACATCGTCCAATGACAGGGGCGGTATTTCTTAGGTGTTCTTTGAGATTATTTTTCTGACCGCAGGTGTAATTTTTTTTGTAATTTGGTAAACACATAACAAAACGATATCACCTCCCGTATTTTGCCCCATTTATTAATTCCATTGTATTTTGCCGAAAATAACTCCACATAACATATGTACATTGAAAAATGATCAACATTCAGACTATAGAAAATGTGGCAGACTGCACGCCACTTTACCTGCCCCACAGCTTGTATCTCAAGCCGTGGGCAAAAATGCAAATCTCCGTTTCATTGCCGAAAATTAAATCCGGTAAATCCGTATCCAATCTGGAGATAATGGACAAACTGAGCGCCGAGCTCAAACCGGACAAGTTTCTCATGCTCAAGGTACGTACACAAGTTATACCTCGATGGTGGGATTTCTCTTTAAACGATCTTTGGATTGCAGGTATCCAAGAGCACTGTAGACTACATACGCTTCGAAGCGGAGCTGGACGAGCGCAAGCGCCTTCGTTTGGCCCGAGAGCGTTTGGACGGCATTTCGTTGCGCATCTCTGGGTTCAGCGAATCTTTCCGTGTGCGTTGCGCCGAGGTCAAAGATGAGTTTCCCACACGCCACGACTGGGACTCGTATTTTCGCGATGCCCGCAACATGGATGAAATGAAGGCGGGCGAGCGGCCAGACACCATACATCTAACCCATCTGCCCATGCGTTGGTTCTGCCCCCGGCACATGGAGCACGAGGAGCAGGTCAAGCCCAGCGAAAGCATTTTCAAGCGCATGTTCGAGAAATTTGGTCGCGTCCGTGCCGTGGATATACCCATATGTGACCCTTATCGCAAGAGCATGCAACCGGACATCAACGGCATGCGCACGTTCGGTTTCGAGCAAGAAGTGCTCTTCGAAGCGTGAGTATAGCATCCCTGATCTCTGCAAGTGTGCGTAAATTTCGTTACTAATGCCATCCCTGCTTCAGTTATGTGCAATTTGAGGAATACACCAGCTTTGTGCGTGCCATGGATGAGTTTCGTGGCACAAAGCTGGTCCGCAAGTTTGTGGACAAGACGCAGGCCATCAACATTACTGTCAACTTCGATAAGCATAAGCATCTTAGCGACACGCACATACAGCGCCGTGAGCGAATGAGAAAGCGTTGCATTGCCAAGGCCCAGGCAGAGGATGAGGAGCGGGATCGCTTGAAGAAGCAACAGGCCGAACAACTGGAGCGCGAAAGGTTTGATAATTGTTGTAAGTCAGGAAATGAAATCAATAATAAACATAGGGCTGGGATCAATGCGATCTATACAGAGTTGCAGAATTACTGCCGAGTATTACTGGTTTCATCTCTTGGCTTTTGATACATTTTTTTCTCACAAAGAGTATTGCTTTTTACATATGTTTCTCACACGGCGGTCGTTGGGCGAGTGGGGCAATTAGCCTACCCTACCGTTCTCTGTATCTTCTAGACGAACAGTTAACAAAACAAATATTCTTATGCATATAACAAACAAAACAAAAATATAGAAAAGAAAAACAAAAAACAAAATCCTGCAAAATTGCAACAAAAATTACAGGCAAAAGCAGGAAGAATTGAAATTAGCCGAGGTGGAAAAGCAGCGTGAACGCGAAGAAAAACGTAAAGAAAAACATCTCAAAAAGATCCACGAGCGCGGCCAGGTGGAGATCTCGCAAAAGATACGCATCGAGGAGCGCAAGCTGCTGATAGCTCAGCGCAAGCTGGAGAGCATACGCACCCTGGAAAAGTTATTCGAGCGCATACAGGTACAGATACAAGCGGGGAACTACACTCTCAAATGGTTATTAACTTCGTTATTTTTACCTCCAGTTGAAGCAGAAAGATAAGCCACGACGTGCACGACAAGATGAGGCCAAGGACATTCAACGTGGCCGTTTGGTGGAGAAGTATAAGGCTGCCACAGAGAAGCTGGTCAGCGAGCAGCGGAAAATTGTGCAGGAGATCAAGACCAATACTCCCTTGATGGGCCTGCTGAAGAGTAAATCGAAGAAGAACTCTGCTGCCGATTGCAGCAGCGACGACGAGAATGCCAGAGCTGCTGGCAAGCGGCATAAGGCAAATGGCTTGGTCACAGCAGCTCCAGCTCCTGGAGCCTTAGACTCCCTCGCGAATGCCGCACTAAATCCATTCAAGCCTGCAGCTGGCATGCCCGTTGGCGCTGTTCCTGTGCAAGCCGCCTACAATGCCGAAGCAGCCAGCGAGTGGATGCAATCGCTGTCCATGTTTGGATACGGCTTACCCGGAGTGTTTCCTGGAGCTCTCTATCGGCCCGCAGCTCCATTTCCAGTCTCCAGCAATTACCGAGGCTTTGCGCCACGTCCCCGCATCCGAGGTCGGGGCCGTGGAGCAGGCTTCCGTGGCGGTCGTTCCGGCTACGAGGGTTCATCCTCGTACTACAATCCCAAGCACGATCGCTATGGCGAGGATGATAACGACAACAGCTACCATCACAAGTCCTCACGCGGAAGGTATATATTTTGAATAGACTGCTGCGAATTAGAATCCTATTATGAAATGTCAATAAATTTCGATTTGCAGGCATCGATCGCGTTCTGCCTCATCATATTCCCGGAGTCGGAGTAGATCCCACGGACGACGGTAAGTAATTCGATACAGAATGGGTGTTTTTTCATTGTTTTTCAATAGAATTATCTGCCGTTCTAGACGCTCTCAGTCGCGCAGCCGCAGTCGCAGCCGATCTCACTACCGCAAATCATCTTACTCATCACGATCCAGGTAAACCACACACAGCCTCTGTCTTTAGTCTGCAATTTTGTACCGAGTTCAATTATTTATAGACGAAGTCACAGTCGATCTCATTCGCGCAGTCGAAGCAAGACGCCGTCGCAACGAAAGAATCGAAAACTGGCCTCCACGCGACGATCGCGCTCCATCAGCTACTCACGTTCCCGCTCGCACTCTCGCAAGCGCTCACATTCCCGACGCGAGCATCGCAGTCGTCACCACAGTCGCAGTCGTAGTCGCAGTCGCAGTCACAGCCCCAGTCGCAATCATTCGGATAAGAACATTGTCCTGGAGGCTGACAAACTTGTGGCTTCCGCTGAGCAAATCCAACGCACCATTGAGCAGCACACCAAGGATCGCATGCGCGAAGAGGAACGGGAGATAAAGCAGAACTTCCGCCAGCAGCGAACCAACAGCCACAGCAGCAATCCTGTGGACACCAAACTACAATCGGAATCAAACGATGAAGATAGACAAGGCGGCAGTAAGCAGGGCAGTCGCCGCAACTCTCTGGCTGCATAGAGTACTTCAATTATTTTTAGCATTGTATTATAAGGTTCCACACAAAAATAAAATGTTCTTGCATAGGTTTTTGTCAATATAAATTGACTTACGATTTTTGCACAGAGAAACCATATCAATTGCAACTGGTACTATGGTTGGACCTCAACTAAAATCATACACAAAATTTCATATTTGTCTGATCATTTTCACAGGGTTCAACGATCCAAAAAGGTTGCACTTGGACAGTGTACAGGCCAGGAGCAGTATCAGTATTAAGTTAAGCGCACTTAGCTGGATCTTTCACAGATTTTGTGAGCATTTTGAGGTCTTCGTCTATGCACACTAACAGCTACATACTCAAGTGTAAACATTTCTGATTAATTACAAATTCTTTTGATACATTTTTGAAGCTGTGAAAAATTTAAAAATTAATATTTGATATCTAAGAGCATGACAATGATTTGGCCGCGCAAACCGAAAGCATTTTTATTGCAGAATCGACCCAGAATGAAAACACATTTTTGGCTTATATTACAAACGATTTTTCTGTTCTCTCTAAAACAATACAAGGCGAGTGGTGTTCGCATTAAAAAGTTATTTTGCATGAGGGATTGAGTCAATGAATCGGCATACAATTGGTGAATGTTTGGGTCAGAGATGGTTTTTGTTTTTGATTTTGTTCAGAAGCGTCTGTTGTTTCGCCCCCGATTTCTGCCGCTGCCACCATTGCCACCGCCTCCTCCTCCTCCTCCACCACCGCCACTGGAGCCAGAGTTGTTGTTGCCACGCCTGCGGCGCTGCTGTCCGCCGCTGTTGGAGTTGTTGCTGCCACTCTTCGGGAACTGGTCCCGGTCGCGCTCGTTGAAATTGTCTTGTCCGTTGTTGCTGAAGCCGTTGGAGCCATTGCCACCATTTCCTCCGCCTCCACCTCCACCCCCGCCGTTTCCATTGTTCGACCAGGGAGCATTGGCAGCCCATGGATTGGGTCTGTTGGATTGGGATGGATCCCGTTCCCGCTCACGCTCACGCTCCCTCTCACGATCGCGGTCGCGATCCCTTTCCCTCTCGCGCTCGCGCTGCTCCAATGGTGGCTCATCCACAAACTCCGTGTTTGGCTGCTGGGCCTTGACGGTGACGAGCGAGGGCAGGAAGGGCTTCTTCAGGAGCAGCAGCTCGCGCACGCATACCAACTGCGCGTTGTGCTGACGGGGCTCGAAGCGGGACTTCTTCGTTGGGGGCGAAGCCACTTCACCACGGACCTCCACCGCGGGTGAGACAGATCTCGAACGGTCCTTCAAGGGCACCACATCGCTCAGTTCCTCCAACTTGCCAGCATCGACGTACTTGTTGAGAAAGTCCGCTCCCTGACGAATGGCACCCATCAGACGCGAATCGGGATGCACGCGAATGAAGCGATTGTAGGCAAAAACGCCGACAATTGTGTGTGGATCGAGGCCGTTGAGCATGCCACTGGCCAGAATGCCTTCCAGAGTGTTTTCGCTTATCTGCTGGTGGGTCATGCCGTTGGCCAAGTCCTTGGCCTCGCGAGCTGCCAGTTCGTCGTGTATTGTGAGCACACTGGGATCGTCGGCACGGCGAGGACCCGCCCACTGCACCTGGAAGTTCCGGGGTATGGGCTTGCTATAGGGCACCTTTTTCTCCCTGTCCCGATCGCTGAGCGCCTTGCTGGGATCCAGATCAAGGCCGGGAATGAAGCCCTTATCGGCTGTGAGGCTCTCGGTAAACTCCACCCTGTCCTCAGGTCCCATGCCGGGTATTATGGCATCATCTGTAAGAGGCAGAATCACGTGAAGAATCTGTGGAACACTCCAAAACGAAAGATCCTACCGTATTCACACTCATCCAAGGCAGCCAAACTGGCGGGCAATGTGTTCAGATTGTATTTGTCTCGCATAAGATCTCCGGGACGGTTTCTGGTCCAGAACTTAATTGTATGATCGTTCGAGCCGGAGCACAGAATGTGCCCCAGCGGATGCCAGGCCAGAGTCCACACAATGCTGTCATGAGCCGTCTCCACGCAGCCAATTTCCTTATCCGTTCTGCAAGAGATCGAGATTTTTCTTAGAGAAAATTCATCTTTAGCTGCAAGCTAAATGCCCACCCAACGTTCCAAAACAGAATGGATCCATCGGAGCCGCCGGAGCAGAAGAGGCTCTCGTGTATGGGATGCCAGGACACAGAGCTGGCCTCCTTTTTGTGGCCACGGAACACCTGCACCTCCTCCCGCAGATTTCGTATGTCGAAGAGCTTCAACAGATGATCCCTCGAGGCGGTGACTAGCCAGTTTCCATTGTCATTCCATTTGAGGTCCATCACCGTGGACTTGTGGGCATGGCTGAGGGGTAAAATCGAACAGGGATTCAATGCAAAGTTGCTGTCAGTTCTAAAATTAGCGGGGGGTTACTCACAGCGTGGCCAGGGCGATGCCGCTCTTGGGATCCCAGATCTTGATGGGCTGCTGGTTATCCTTGCTTCCACTCACGATCATTCCCTTGTGCGGATGCCAGTGCACGCACTTGACATCGGCACCATGACCTATGAAGTGTGGAAAAATGTTCATTTTCAGTGCCAAATCTGCAAAAAGTAGATGCTCACCTCTCAGCACTCGCTCCTCTTGGCAGCGCATAAAGTCCCAGATCCTCAGGGTGCCGTCATCACTGCCGCTGACAAATTTGCTGTCCGTGGGACTGAAACTGCGTTTATTGAATGGCATTGGAGAAAGGTTAGAACGTAACGAATAACGGTTTGACTTGTCTGTGTGTGTGTTTGTTTGTGTATGTAGAATTTTGTACTCGTATTTTCAGCTTTGCTTTGCTTTGCTATTAAATGTACACAAAATATTGCACAAGGGACGTAATATTTCACTTGATTGATTTTATTTGATCTATTTCATGCTTGCCCAGAAGAAGTCATGGCTTCACATCATCATTTGGGTGGAGGTTAACGGTACTTTGATATTTCTCTAGAGTTTTGCTTTTCTTTGCGTTTATTTCTTTATTTCGACGCTCTTCCTCATGTTGTTTGCTTAGCCAAATGATTAATTGTTTTAGTAGGTGTAGTATAAAACAGTTTAGATTAAATTTAAAAAAAAAGGAAAAACAAAACAAGAACAATATGAAAACTGTTGTAAAATCTAAGTTAAGTAATTTTTCGGACTCCACTGCGTAAACACTTTTAACAACCTTGATGCCTTCGGGAGTTTACTGTAGAGTCCTACAAGTTGGCTTGACTGTGCTGTCTGTGGGTAGATGCGCTCGCAATATGCTGTTGGCCCAGTTGCCAGAATGCTTCCAGCCTGGAGCAGGCCAGGTGGATCGGGATCGGCATCGCCTCACAAAAGAAAACACTCGAACCCCCGAATTTGTTGAACAATCTGCTGTTTGTATTCAGTTTTTATTTTATTTGTTTTTTGTTGCTGTGTTGAGTCTGTGATGCCGCGTAAATAAAATGGTGCACTGGTTTCGTTTTCAGTTAATTTGTTTGCTTTTATTGTTTCTCAGGTATCTCAGTATTTGCATTTCACTTTCAGTCTTTAATTGTTTATAGCTATAACACAGAGGAGTTCTCATTCTGAGGGTTTACAACAGATACAGATATTTGGGGATGTTCTCTTGGGGCCCCAAGTCAGGGAAGGCTAGGAGGGAGGGACGCCCGAAACAGGCTCAATGGCATGTTGCATGTCGAGTGATAACTTTATTAATAAACAGCAAACAGCAACAGCCCAACAGTAAATATCTACCAAGGTATCCGAGGAATTGAATGCTGGCAACTGTCCACGCGACCCGTGACAGTTCGTCTAGCGAGACACTGGTATAAGGACAACAACGACAACAATCACTACGAGGGTGAGCAACGCGAGCTAAAGTTTCAATTTGAACTGAGTTCTGGCTTTGGCTGTGGCTCGAGCCATCGTCTAGGAATGGGTAAATAGTACTGTAGACAGTTACGATTAAATGGCTATACCTTATTCCCCTAATGGCCTCCTTGTGGGCCTGGTACATCTTGACGTTGTTCATGTTGGACTGCCAGTACTTGACATAGCCGCCGTGGTCTCCGGTTACCATCCAGCTGTCGTTGTGTGACCAGACCATGGTTCGCACCGATATATCGTGGGCCTGGGCGACACAACACATCAGTTGATTAGCTGGGTGTCCGCTTGCGTCGCTTTCCAACTCACCTGAAGGATCGTCTCGAAGTTGAATGTAAGCCCGTTCCACAGAGTAAACTCGCCTGAGCTGGCTCCGGTGACAAGACGCCTGCCCTCTGGCGTCCAGGCTAGCGTAAAGATGGGACAGCGCATTTTATTGGTGGCAGTCTTGACGAAGCGCGTCGTCACCGCATTCGAGGGATTGTCCAAGTAGCTGGAAGGCGGCAGCATATGCGGCACATAGATGCTATCGGGCTGCAGGGCCAGTCGATCCCTGTGATCGCGTTGCCACAGGCGATTCTGCAAGCAAGTAAAATGTTTCGTAAACCATTGCGGTTCGTCCGAGCAAATGAAAGCCTTCACACTCACCTCCAGGGCCTTGATGATGGACGCATTGTAGTCCACGGTCTTTCGCATTACACTTTTGCGCAATCGCTTACCATCGAAATCGTCTTGGGACATGCCGAAGGGCCGCTGAAAGCCACCCGGCATGAAGGGCTTGAACTGGTTGTAGCCATGCTTGTTGGCCCCGTGATGTGGATGGTAATGTCTGTAGTGTTGTCCGCCCATCGAGGGAGGAGGAAGGGATGTGAAGTTCGTCGCCAGCGCAGATGGCGCTGTCAGCAACTGAGGCGGTGGTTGTGACACGTCCATTGCTGTTTGTTGTGCTTTATTTGCGGGTCTCTTAGCTTACGGTGGGCCTATCTACCTTTCCAAATTTTTTCCGCTAAGCGTCGTGGATGTTTCTGCAAAAAAAAAAAAAACTCACACAGTCACACGGGGACTAGTTTTGTCTGGATTTGCTCGCTTCAGAGCAATATTTAATGAAAACTTTTGTGCATACGACAGCCACACACACTTACTTCTTCTTTTACATATGATGCATTTGCTTGGGGCTTATAATAGTTGCAATTTAAATAAAAAAAATGATTCTGGCAGCCGCGTTGAAAATAATTACAGAATGCGGAACAACGCGAATTGTTGCCATTCACAGCCGAGCGCGGGCATTTTCTTGTGACTGTCTCTTTTCGATGTGGCTCGTAAATGCGTTTAATGGCGGAATAATAAATAATGGTATAATAAATATAGTAGATAATATTAAATACAAATAAATTAACAAGAAAAAACAAAAATAAAATGTCAAGGGGTGGGAACCCTGCTTGGCAGAGTACCCCCAACAGAAACCCCACAAGATGCGCACTGAGATTACGACCTTGATTCAAACTTGCGTAACACGGGATCATGAATTTCGCCGGCAAAGTTGTTTTAATTACAGGAGCGAGCTCTGGAATTGGGGCCGCAACAGCTCTCAAATTCGCAAAGCTCGGCGCCTGCCTGGCCCTAAACGGACGCAATGTGGAAAATCTGAAGAAAGTGGCCCAACAATGCAGTGAGGCTAGCAAGTCCAGCCCAGTTCAAGTAGTGTCCACCCCAGGTGACATCAGCAAGCCGGAGGATATTGAGCGTGTGTGGGCCGACACCCTTCGGGCGTACGGCAAACTGGATGTGCTGGTGAACAATGCGGGAGTCCTCGAGACGGGTACCATTGAGAACACCAGTCTGGAGCAGTACGATCGCCTGATGAACACCAATGTGCGCGCCATCTATCACCTCACCATGCTAGCCACCCCCGAGCTGATCAAGACGAAGGGCAACATTGTGAACGTGTCCAGTGTGAACGGCATCCGATCCTTTCCCGGCGTGCTCGCCTATAATGTGTCCAAGGCAGCCGTGGATCAGTTCACCCGCTGTGTGGCTCTGGAGCTGGCTCCGAAAGGTGTGAGGGTGAACTCGGTTAATCCCGGAGTGATCATCACCGAGCTGCAGCGTCGTGGCGGGCTAGACGAGGAGGCATATGCGAAGTTCCTGGAGCACGCAAAGGTCACCCATGCACTGGGCAGGCCTGGACAGGTGTCTGAGGTGGCAGCGGCTATTGCATTCCTAGCCAGTGACGCCGCCAGCTTTACTACAGGCGTAAGTCTGCCCGTGGACGGCGGTCGTCACGCCATGTGCCCAAGATAAACTTCGGACGGTCCAAGCATGCGGTCTAAACAGTTATTGCATTTATTTTGTGACTTTTATAATAAACTTTTTGCTTATCAATAGTTCGTCTGAGCTCTTCTGGTACCACAAGTAGGGGCAGTACACATATCTCACATTATAGCAAGGACGAGCTTCAGGGACGACTCCAGCGCCATTAACGAGCACTTTAAGTGCTCAATCGCAGCTTGCATTCTTGTAATTCTTACGCTTGCTGCCCATTGAAAAGAAATTGCAATTCCAGGGGAAATGGAAAATACATATATTATACAAATTGTTTAACAAATTGATTCGGTATAGGAACAGAACATCTCATCGCGGACACATGGCGTGCCGACCACCGTCCACGGGCAGACTTACACCGGTGCTAAAACTGGCCTCATCACTGGCTAGGAATGCAATGGCCGCCGCCACCTCAGACACCTGTCCAGGCCTGCCCAGTGCATGGGTGACCTTTGCGTGCTCCAGGAACTTCGCATATGCCTCCTCGTCTAGCCCGCCACGACGCTGCAGCTCGGTGATGATCACTCCGGGATTAACCGAGTTCACCCTCACACCTTTCGGAGCCAGCTCCAGAGCCACACAGCGGGTGAACTGATCTACGGCTGCCTTGGACACATTATAGGCGAGCACGCCGGGAAAGGATCGTATGCCGTTCACACTGGACACGTTCACAATGTTGCCCTTCGTCTTGATCAGCTCGGGGGTGGCTAGCATGGTGAGGTGATAGATGGCGCGCACATTGGTGTTCATCAGGCGATCGTACTGCTCCAGACTGGTGTTCTCAATGGTACCCGTCTCGAGGATTCCCGCATTGTTCACCAGCACATCGAGACGTCCGTGCTTCGCCAGTGTGGCAGAAAAAATTTGATCTACATCAGATTCCTTATTCATGTCCGCTGCGATCAGCAGGGCTGGAGCTCCTCCAGCGGCGACAATCTCTTCGGCTGTGACCTTCAGCTTCTCCACGTTGCGTCCCACAATGGTGAGGAGGCCACCCAGACGGGCCAGGTGAACGGCAGTGCCTGCCCCAATCCCGGAGCTGGCACCCGTCACAATAATAACTTTATCTTTGAAACTGGGCATAATTTATTTGTGGTTCGCGCTTGGAACGATCCTCTGGAAGTGGGATGGATGAATGGCTGGTGTTGGGTTTCGTCTGTTGACGATAACAATATCGATAGCAATGGCTTTTGGAGCTATTTTCGGCCGTTGTGAAATAATGTGGAGTGGAGTGTTAATTGCGGAAACGTTGATAATTATCTGTCTAATTTACGCATACGGGACGAGCATGACCGCTATAATGTTTGTGGTTTTATAATCAGAAGATAAATCATTAAGAAAGTTTCCCTTTGGAGCTTCGAAGCGAAGCTTTTACTTGGCTCCTACTGGAACTGTCTGTACACTCACACATACATGAAATAGTTGCTAATGATATTTGGGTTTATTTTCATTATAAATGCATAGATATATAGTGTAACAAACATTTAATTTGCATAAATATATTAATGTGAGGTGTATGCCATAAATTCTTCGTATTTCCCGCTAGCGGGGGCACATGGCATGTCGGCCGCCGTCCACGGGAAGACTTATTCCAGTCGTGAAGCTGGCTGCGTCGCTGGCTAGGAATGCAATGGCCGCTGCCACCTCCTTTACCTCGCCAGGGCGGCCCAGAGCGTGGGTGACCTTACAATGTTCCAGGAACTTTGCATAAGTTGTCTCATCCATGCCGCCGCGCTTGTGTATCTCGGTGATAATTACGCCGGGGTTGACGGCATTGACGCGCACGCCCTTGGGTGCCAGTTCTAGGGCAACGCAGGCTGTGAACTGATCCACAGCGGCCTTGGACACATTGTAGGCCAAGACACCGGGAAATGCACGTACGCCACACACACTGGACACGTTCACAATGTTTCCTTTGGTTTTAATCAGCTCGGGAGTGGCCAGCATGGTGAGCTGGTACATGGCACGCACGTTGGTGTTCATCAGACGATCGAATTGCTCCAGACTGGTATTCTCAATGGATCCAGTCTCCAAAATGCCCGCATTGTTGATCAGTACATCGATGCGACCGTGCTTCTCCAGGGTAGCTGTAATTATCTTCTCCACATCCGCCTCCTTGGTCATCTCGGCCTGCAGCTGCAACGCCGGAGCACCCCCAGCGGCAAGAATACCGTCAGCGGTCTCCTTCAACTTTTCCACATTGCGTCCCACAACTACCAAGAGTCCACCGAGACTCGCCAGGTGGATGGCAGCACCTGCTCCAATGCCAGAGCTGGCACCAGTTACAATTATTACTTTGCCTTCGAAGACTGACATTATATTATCTAGAGGAAGATTAAAAAAATAACTCTGGCACTTGCAAGTTTATTTTGCATGCATCCCTGTCACAGACAGGTAAAAGCTTTCCTTGATCAGCTGTTAGTAGGAAGCTTTTTTCGAAATAGTCCCGCTGTTTGCCTGAATATTATCGATAGGAATTTGAAAAACGTTCACTGATCAGATCCACCAATCCATAGCCACCAGAGGCGTCCCCCACACTATAAATATCTACACACAAGGCGATTGTTTTTTAAACTTAGATGTTGCTTTATTTCCTTTAAAAAACTGCTACGCATCTGCCGGTGTTTTTGTTGTCCTTAAACCTCGTAGCCATAGGATTTGATGATTTTGTTGAAGGGCTCAGCCGCCTTGGCGATGTTTTCACGTGCCTGGACAGTCAGCTTCTTCAGCTCGCGGTTGTGCTTGAGGGTGATACGCAACTTGGCCTTGCGCTTACGCTCCAAGCTCTTGATCACATCCTGGTAATGCCATCCAACCTCGTGCGACAGACGGCCGACCTGGCAGTACTTGCGGTCGGAACGCAGGGTTAACACACGCATGGCGATGGGGACAACGACGCGGCGACGCTTGTCATAGGGCGATGGGATACCATCGAACACACGCAGACGGGCGAGGGCAGCCTGGCCACGCTTGGTCTTGTGTGGGATCATGCCTGCGAAGGAGACAAAAAACCAGTACATTAGTAAAGGCACAATTGTAGAAGCAGGCTTGATGCTCCGATAGGAGAGTCAGTTTGAGGTTGGTTACACGGCTTCTCGTTCAAATAATGTAGGTAAGAAGTAATAATCATCACCAAAGCTAGATCTGGAGGACATCTAAAACACGAGCTTACCTGAAAGAAAATAAAAGAGAAGGTTAATACATGATATCAGAGGGAAGAGGCACGAGTTGTTGGACCAGCTTTACTCAGTTATGTTTTGTTTACATGGTTTCTCATTCAAATAATGTAGGTAATGATTGGAAACATCACAGATTGGCTGAACTCCACTCGACTTGGGTTTGTACATACCTCTGACCGCCTTGTAGAAAATCCTGGAGGGGGCACGGAAGTGGAAGGGTCCACGGGCTGGGTTGACGTTGCAACGCTTGCGCAAGTAGGCCAAGAACTTTATTTTGTTTCTGTAGAAGTGGCCGGAGAGGTTCAGCTCCTCGCAGCGCACGACGGCCACCTTGCCGCCCTGCAACAGGTACTTGGCCACGACGGAGGCCAGACGGCCAAGCAAATGGCCGCGACCATCAATAACAACGGTCTGCAAGGGACGCACAAAAACAAAGTCAGAAATGTGAGGTTATGTCGTGTGAGCGCCGTATAAACAAATGTATGCACAGTGCTTTTTGCGCCAGTTCACATTCTTCAAATAATAATGAACACTTTTCACTCTGCCCAATGCTCATTGTGCTCAGGAATTGATTTTCACATACGCTAATGCTACTGCTGGCTTGGGCACGTGTACAGGGGCCAACTTTTTTACCACTCAAAACACAGTCTTTTCGTTGCCTTTCGCAACATTTTATCACTGTCACCACAAGTCCATATGGTCCTTAACGCTTTGCATACATTTGTTTGCTGGTACCGTCACATTAGATTAGTTTATTTGCCTTTTTTTTGCACTTACCCTATTCGTTAAACCAGTCATGTTTAAGAACCGCACGGAAAGAAAGCGGAAACTGCGTTGACAGCTCGAGCATCGTACGGCAGGGTTGCTTTCAGTGTGTTCGCAAACTATCGATACAATAATATTTTCATTGTTTTCCTTAAATTTACCTTTGGGAAACCTCCTTCACATGAAAACTGGATATATTCAGAGAATGTCTTTGATAAATTTGACGCTAACATATTTGTATTTTTTATTTTTAAGAGATGAATAGTGTACAAAAGTGATCATCGATAGTAGCTTTTTTTTTTGTTATTTAATCGCTACAGCGAAATTGGTTGGTCGCAGACGATGAGTCCGATGACCAGTCGATAGTAATTTATGAATTTCGAATATATTCGACATATCGATGAGTACTGCTTAGGTCTGTCCACTAAGTGGCGACTATAATATGTAGGCGGAAAAAGGCCAAATAAATACCGTGAAAGGAATACCCGGTTGCCTTGCCAAATAATGGCCATAATGGTCCGATTGCTTTTGTCTACAGTCATTGCGACTGGCACTTAGGGCTGTAATAATTTAAAAAATATCATATCGGTAATATATTTTGCAGGGAAAAAATATCGGTGATCAAATATATCACTGCAAAAATATCGATATATTGATATTTTGATATATTTTTGACAACCCCATCCGTGACTTCCCACAATTCGTTTCCATGTTCACAAAACGCCGCTCGTAAATCATAAAAATGCAAAATGCAGTAGCTCTGCCTCGCACGTGACAATAAAAATAATATAAATTAATGATATACAAGTGAAACGCGAAAAGTGTTTAACTAAAAATCTCTCTTTAACTCGAAAAATGGCAGAATCCTGCGAAACACAATAAAAACATCCACGGATACAACAGCGGCAACGACAGCTACGGCAGGAAAAATCGACACCTTGTAAGGGGGAAAAGGCAAGTCTGGGTTTAGTGCGGCACGACAAACACCTTTGGTTCTTCTAAACATTTGCGGTTTGTTGGAGTTTTAGTTTTAGTTCCCTTCCCCCAAAATGGACAAGTGAATGCATTCTGTCCCTTCTGATTGGGGTCGCCTTTCATTTTTCCCTTTAGTCCCATTTTCTCCCCGTTCTTGTTGTTTGGTAATTTAAAAATTGGGTCAACTTGTGTTGCTTGGTTTTGCAGCGACATTCGCTAGTCTCTATATGTATGTATATGTACATCTTTTTGGCTGCTGCTGGCGAACCAGTTTGTTGACCTTGTTTCCCCTTCTCCAAGTGCAATTGGGGCTTGACTTTTTGACAATAATATGTACCACTTTCAGTGCATGTGTGCCAGAAAGAGAGAGCGAGCGACCGAATGTGTTTGTGTGTGTGTGCTGAAAAGTGACAACTTAATAGACGCCCCGATGAAAATTCGACTCAATTTTTTTAACGGGATCTTTGTGAGATTGGTCGAATGGGAATTATGGTGGAAAAACACGCAAAGAGGTTAAATGTATTTATAAATGTGGAAAAGCTGATTTATCGCTCCCTAGCAACACGACAAACACGTAGCACACTCCTTGTTGGGGCCGTTTCCGTTTTCAGAACAAAGGGAATGGTTGCAAGAGGAGGGTTTGATTTTACGTGGGGGTGGTGGCTGCGGCTTTGCTTGGTGCTTCGTTTGGCATTGATTCAGTTACTGGTAATCATTACGGTGTGTGTGTGTGTGCTTCGCGATTAACATGTAAACAAACAATAAACAGCTGTTGTGGCGCCAGAACACAAAGTGTTGGTAAACGTGACACCGACGTCAGTGACAATCAATCGCACATTTTCTGCTACAAACCAAAAGAAAACATGATAAGGTGATATTTGGCGACCTGCCATCCCTTAGTGTTCCCTAGTTGTTTGTGTTAATGTAAGTATTTCCTTCATCTAATTCAATCTTCACTCATGGACTTAATGTCAACTTCTTGTCTTGCAGATTATGCCCGACTTCTATGAGCTTCTTAAAGTGGCAGAGACGGCCAGTTTTGAAGAGATCAAAGGCAGCTACAAACAATTGATACTACAATGTCATCCCGACAAACTACAGCAGCATGATGTGGCTGACCCAAATCGGGAATGCTTGGGTGAGGAGGAGCGGAGAGATCAGAACCTGAGCGATTTCAATGCCATAAATGAGGCCTGGAACACGCTTAAAGATCCCATCAAGCGTAAACACTACGATGCCGAATTGCTGCAGTCCAAATTTCAAGCGCACAGCAACATTTATGCCCACATAACGACTAGCGACATGGAAAGCATCCAACTCGAAGTCACGGAAGATGGGGGCGAGGCTGACGGTGACGCAGACGCAGACAAAGAGACGGCAACAGTATGGACCTATGCGTACGACTGTCGCTGCGGCGGACAATATCTGCTCGACGAAGCCAGAGCCCTCGATGAGTCAACCGAACAAAGCGGGCCGGCCACAAGTGACGCGATTGTGGAGTGCAGCGAGTGTTCTTTGGTGATTGTTGTGAAACCATCTCCGACGATGTCTGAATAAACGAATAACGATGGATAAACGATAAACCCTCGCCTGAGACAATGCCAAAGCATGTGATTTCCAATCAAGTTTTTTTTTTGTATTTCTCATCCCTTGCTTATAAGTTATGAGTGATATGAGGGCCCGTTTATTGGTTTCTTGAACCCTTGGCCAACGAACGGATCTTTTGATATGCAAAACATGTTGTCATCGGCATCAATGGCTGCTTCGTGCACGCACTAACACACACAAACACACATGCACATGCCCTGTCCATTTGGATCCATTTCTCGTCGACTCCCAACTTTGTTGCTTGTGCGCCATATATTACATCATTTTTGGGGGAAACATCAGCTTGATTGCAGCTCCTCCCACTCCCTGCTGCCGTCTGGGGATATTGACTTGCATAAATTTCATTTCCGCTGCGCGAAAATACATTAATTAAACGTTAATGTTAATGTGTTTGGCGCGTGTGAATTATTGGATTGAAGCGTATGCACATAATATTGGTATTTCGATTATTTGGGGGCTCTTTCTGGGTCACACTTTGAATTTGGATGACGGACGACAAAAGGGTTTTAAGAGAGTATTAAGCGATGACTGAGTGAAGCGTGTGACGTTTTTTTTCTTTTGGTAGAACATACAGTCGAATGTCATAGAAAATATCTCGCAAAATGTCTACACATAAAGCAAATGCAAAAGCAAAATCAAGTAATGTTTTTAGGCATTAAAAACCGTTTCTCCGCCTGTACGAGGCCATCGTTCATTCCTCGCCTACTCCTTATCCCCCCTGTTACACGTGTTTTATCGTGTGTTCCCGTTAGGTTTTCATCAGCCTAACGTGCACAGAGACACCTTTTTTTTATTTAAGCGCCTTAAAAATAAGTACAATAATTACTTGCACTTGCGCCCAGTTATGTGGATTTAGTTTTTTCTGTTAAAATTCAATAACCCCGCCCGATGCCAGTCGCGATGACGACGATGATGTCAGCAGCTGCAAAAACAGAGAGAAACAGAAACAGAAACGGAGGAACACAGAACATGTTTATAAATGTGGCGAAATGGAGCAAACAAAAGAAAAACCGCACTCAGCCCATTGGGAATCCATTTGTTTACGATTATTGCACAGTGCCGACGAGTAATTCGCGGTCGGCCCCTCCCGTCCAGTCCCCCCCGTCGCACAACATTCATAACGCACACAGAAGAGCCGCCGGTCAGAGTGTTTTATATTTTATTTTTATCTCTCCCGCTCCATCTCTTCTCTTCTGGGCCGCTGGCCGGATAAGTACGTCACTCGATTGATAATTAACGGTGTCTAGCTTTCGATTTCTATATACATAAATACACACAAGCATATGCATATAGAAATCGAAAGCTACATACATTTGTATATGTATGTATGTATGTAATTGCGACTGGCACTCTCGATAAATACTTGATTTGCAGCCAAGTCTGAGCAGAAAATATGCACATCCTTCTGTAATTATTGATGCTTATTTATGTATATGATGCATGAAAATTGTTTCAAAAGTTAAGATGCTAATGTTTTGTCCGCCAATGTGGGAAAGTGTGTCTCTGTGTCTATTTGGCTATTTCTCACTTTAATAACCTTTTGACACAGAAAATTGAAACGCTTTAGCGCATTTGCCGCTCGTAAGGCAGTCAGCCAGTCAATGGCTCCGCTCTTGCTCATGCTGTTGTTGTTGTTTGTGGTTGTTGTGTGTGTCACGCGTCGTCGCAGCGCGATGTCAGATAACGCTCACTCTCGGAAAGTGCAGATACTATATGAATGTGTGTTTGTATGTATGTTTTGTATTATTATATTGAGCCGACTCCTCCAGTCTCCGTCTTACTCTGCCTGCCACTTTCATTTTGTTTTCACTGAGCATTAAAGCCGCTTGAGCAGCTTTAATTGCCCCAAACGCGGGCAGAGGCAGATGGAAAAGATCTCGCATATAAATGTTCATGTGTAGAAAGCAGCAGATCCGATCGATGCCGGGAATCAGCGTGGAAAATTGTTGTCATAGACTGATAATAATCCAATGAAAACTGTTTTAGGTTTAGATGGAAATGGCGGTAATAAAGATTAAAGAACAACTGTAAGAAAAAGCGCAATTTCACATGAATCAAAGGTACTAGGAAGTAATATTATTATTATGACAAATGGATACCAGACAGGCACATGTTTTTAAGTTTTCCCTGAACCTTAATCTGAATTAATCGATTCCCGATCCAGCTGCTGCTGCTGCTGAATTTCTGCAAGAACAATATAAAACTGCAACAATAGAATATTATTTATTCAAGTGTGTTGGGATACAGCCGGTATGAATTTAAAGAAAAGAGAGAACGACTTATACACAGATATTCCCAAGAACCCGTTGTTGGATCCGGCCGAGCAGTAGGCAGAAATCAACAAGCCGCGAAGATCGTGAGTGATAGCTTTGACTTGGTCTTGTCCAGTCGCTCGCTGACGGCTTTTTGTGTTATTCTCCTCTAGCTCTTTCGTCGCTTGGTTCGGTTCGGTTCGGTTTGGCTCGTCTGTTTGTGAGTTCTTTGGCGTCTTTCTCTCAATCTTAATTACACAAAAGTGCCAATTAATTGTTGTTTGTTTTTTTGTTCTTGGCATTTTCTTTCGCCACACGGCTTCCCTTTGCCAGACAAAATCCAAGAAACAGACACCTCGGGGCTATATTTTGTTCATTTTAT
Source organism: Drosophila guanche (assembly GCF_900245975.1). Classification (NCBI taxonomy): domain Eukaryota; kingdom Metazoa; phylum Arthropoda; class Insecta; order Diptera; family Drosophilidae; genus Drosophila; species Drosophila guanche. The sequence goes on along the minus strand of NW_022995749.1, from coordinate 3,420,713 downwards.
TGTTCTGTTTCTGCTGATGTTCGACGAAAGTTCTGTGGATCTGTTGATGCCTTGTAGGTCCCGGTGTGTGCAGAAAATAGCAAGGTAACACACACACACACACACAGAAAGACAATGTGGAGCAATAAGTAGAGCAGACAACCTACTCCTTAACATTTTTGCAGATCTCTGTACTCTGCTGACTTTCTGGAGCAAACAAAACGAATAGAAAACTAATTCAATTCCTCCCTCTGCTTTCATCTTTATAGTCGTGGCCGTGGCAGTGCGTAATCCACTCCAACAGACGTCAACCTGGCTGGAAACTACAGCCTCACCATTAGCAACCACCACAAGACTGAAACGACGCCGTCCAGCAGAGGAGCAACCCAGAAGATGGCCAGCACCGGGGAGATTTGGCTGCAGTGGTTCTCGTGCTGTTTTCAGCAGCAGCGATCGCCCTCCCGTCGCCCCCACCAACGCCTGCGCATCGACCGATCCATGATTGGGAATCCCACGAACTTTGTCCATACCGGGCACATTGGCTCCGCGGACGTGGAGCTCTCGGCCAACCGCCTCAACGCGATCTCAACCCAAATGCAGGGCAAGGGCGGCTACGAGGCGACATCGATACACTCGCTGCATGTAAGTAGTCGGGCAAGGGTATCCGAATCTGATCTAATTTGCCAGTTGCTTGATCTGTTGAGGCATGTGTCATATGTTTTCTGTTCTTAATGTGCGAATCACGTTGCGACAGCAATGGGTTTAGAGTGGAAAAAATGTTGACCATTTAGCACCTCAATATGTAAATATTTTTCATGTTTCAATCTGAAGATTAGATTTAAACAACGAAATGTGTTGCAGGATCCAGCCGATCCCGATCTATTGAATGATCCAATTCTTTAAGGCTGACATGGAACACAGAAACGTAGACAATACCACCAAATAAATGGTTAAATGTGCAGCTGAAAATAAGGAGCGTTTCCTTAGCAACTGCTGTGGGGAGTGGGAAGTTTAACCCACATCCCAGACCCCATTTCGGACGGAACACACACCCAACCAACCCATTTCGTTAAAATTCAATTAATACTCGTATATTTCACTCCCCCTGTGGCATGCTTAACATCAATTTACTTGGGGCACCGTAATGATAAGATCTGCCCCACCTTCGGCCACCGCCTCGCCCATGTCTATGTCTGTGTCGTAGCCAGTGGCTGTATAGGATAGTGGATGAGACAGTGGCCGTGGGGTACTAAGTACATGTTGCAGCAGTGCAGTGCAGGGGCCACGCCACGGTCTGCTACATCGCTTAAACTACTTACTTGTAATGAAAAAAGCAACAATAAACACAACAGCGTACACATACACTACGCTTGTACTATAATAATAAGTAAACTTAACTTGTATTTCTTTTGTTTTTTTACCCCTTTTTTCATAGGCCTGCTGATGGAAGCCCTCGTCCCATCGCTATAAAATGCATTTTGTGCAATTTTTACAAAAGCAAAGAAGAGAGAGAGGGTGGCACTTTTTACAGTTCTTTGTTGGAGCGTGTTATCAGGCGACGTAGGAGGAAGACAGCGAGAGAGCACGAGGGACGGGATGAAGAAAAGGTGCTGACAGCAACCGAATGCAAGAGCGTAAAAGAGAGAGAAAAGCTGTTTCGAAATGAGTTCCACAAAAAACGTAAATCTGTAACGGACAATGGACTCCACCCGTGTGTGGATGGTCTGGTCGGGTGTGCTGTCCAGCTGTGGGGGGGGGCGTGGAACTTTTTGTTTCGGGGTCTCTCGATTTTGGCTGTTCTGTTCGCTTTTTGTGAGTATTATTTAAATGAAAAATCACAGAAAGAGTGCCAACCGACTAAACCAGCAAACTAATTGTTTTAGCAATTAAGCATTTCGCGATATATGTATGTACATATGTACATAATTACATGCATATGTATGTACATATTTGTAAGCGCATCATTACGTAGCATTTTTGGATGTACTTAATGCCAAAAAGCAGAATCATGCCATCCCACGTAGAAGGGACATCTAAATCCAGTCTCAGCTCCAATTCCTGTGGCAGGATCCGTGGAGAGCGAATAAGAACAGACAAAAATATAAAGGAAAATACATCCATAAATGAATCTAACCAGAACGGGCATTATAATCAGTTGCACAACCAACCAAGCAATAGTCTGATCTGATCTAATTGTATGATATTTGGATGAAAATGGTGCAACAAGCAAACTTTTTTGCAACACTGAACTTAGCCTTTAGATAATGTTATTAACTATATACGGACATTATGGACAACTGTCGCACAATCATACATATTTCACACACACACACACACACACACACACACACACAAGAGAGCATAGAATGTTTATGAATATTTTCCTAATTCGAATATTTGTTTACAGAGTGGAATAGAATATTTTTGTTTTCCTTTTAGAACGAAATGATCTAGATCCCATGCAGAGTAGTTTAATTTGCGACGAGTGTAGATCGAGTACCTTTGCAGAGTCCCACTTTGAAAGAAGATACGAGAATATATATTAAAATATATATGGGCTAAATGCAGTTGTAGATATTTAACATAAAACAACAATAAAATAAAATAGGGTTGGAACATGCGTTGGATTTTAAGCGTATAGTCTAATTGTATAAACAAATTATTTAAGCAATAATTTATGGAAATATATGCATACAAAATACCACATAAATATATGTAAAAACCAACAAAAAGTGTTTCCTGTTTATATTTTAAATCAATATTTTCAAACTTTTATTACAAGAAATCAAGAAAATGGACAGCTCTAAAAGATAATTCATTCATTGTCGCTTCCTGAGCCACTGCCGGAACCGCTGCCACTTCCACTGCCACTGCCCGATTTGCTGGAGGCGCTTTTGTGACTTGCCGCCTCGTCGTCGCTGCCGCTGGCACTGCCTGCTCTGCCGCCACTTTTGGCGCTCTTGGCACTGCCTGCGTCGGACTCGCTGTCCGAGTCCCTCAGGGCCTTGCTGGCCTTGGCCTTGTCCGCCTTCTTGCTGCGGCGCGCCTCGAAGTCGGAGCCTTCGTCCTCGTCCGAAGAGTAGATGGTAGAAGCCTTGGGCTCGGGCTGGGCGCCACCGGCGGATCCTTTCTTGTAGCGATTCTTGATGGCGCTCAGGCTGATGGCATTCTCGTCGTCGCTGCCGTCATCGTGCTGATAAGAGGAGGTGCCACCGCCTATGAGGGGTTCCCCTGCTCCAGCTTTTTTCTTCTTGGGCTGTGCCTTGTGCTGGTTGCGCATGGCCTGGCGCAGCTTGGCCTCCTCCTCCTTGAGCTGGCTGGGGCGACAAATAGTGGGGTCCTTGCCCACCTGCGTGAGTATCTTGATGCCACTGGTCTTGCTGGAGCGGTCCGCCAGCGACATGGTCATCTTCTTATGGGTGAACGACTCCGTGGAGTGGGGTCTGAAGGTCAGCTTGGTGCGGAAAACGGCCTGTCCCTGGAGACCGGTGCCCTGGCGTATGAAGAGATGGTTGTGATCGCCCAGCAGCGGCTGTCGGTAGGCGTCAAAGATCTCGTTGCCCAGGTGAAGGGACATGCTCCCATCCGACCATCGCACGAACCGGGCGTTCGATTCCCGGACCATGTCACCCTTGTTGTTCATGTACTCGCGCCAGCGGATGGTGTTGCTCACCTTGAGCTTGATGCGCTGGCGACCCTCCTCGTCCATGGTCTCCTCCTCGTCAATCTCGTCTTCGTATGTCTCCGGGTCAAACGGATGGGTGACCACGGACAAGAAGTTTGGCAGCTTGATGAAGTGCTGCTCCTTGCCGAGGTCCGCCGCTATGCGAGGGATTTCCACATTGATGAGGGTTTCGGGCAATGGCTCCGGCTCCGGCTCCTTAGGCGCTGCTTCCGGGCGCGACTCTGCACGGCCTCGCGAACGAGACCGGGACCTGGACCGCGACCGAGATCGAGAACGGCTCACAGAACGACTACGGGATCGGTCCTTGCTCCCGCTGCGACTTCTCGAACGCGGCGATTTGCTTGTGGTCGGCGGCTCCTCGTCATCGGTGATATCATCCGCATCGCCAAAAATGTCCACTGCGGCCGGAGCTTTCTTGACCTGAAAACGTCGATATTAAAGGTTAGAAAAATGTGCATACTGCTTGGATGGGATAGGACTACCTCCTCCTTGTCGCTCTCGCTATCCGAGTCAATCAAACGTGACTTCTTGGCCTTTGTGGGCGAGGTTTCCATGTCGCTGTCGCTTCCGCTTTTGCGTTTCTCATTGTCCGAGCCACTTGCCCGACGCGTCAACTTCTTGGGGGCAGCAATGTCGCTGCCAGAACCAGAGCCGCTGCGACTTCGGCTATGCGACGGCGTTCCCGACTTGGAACGTGGCGATCCCGTCTTGGAGCGGGACCTAGAGGTGCGACTGCCGCTGCGGCTGCGGCTCTTGCTCTTTGAGTTGGCGCGTTCATCGTCAATTTGAAGATTCGGAGAATTTGAGCGCGATTCCTCATTACCGCTGCCCTTTGGTGTGGCGCTACGGGAGCGACTGCGACTGTGAGACCTGGCGCTATGGGGAGAACCTGAGTGCTTGCTGTGGGCAGAGCCAGAACGTCTGCTATGAGCGGAGCCAGAGCGCTTGCTGTGAGCCGAATCAGATCGTTTGCTATGGGCCGACCCAGAGCGCTTACTGTGGACGGAGTCAGCTCGTTTGCTGTGGCCTGAACCAGAGCGTCCACTGTGCGCCGACCCAGAGCGATGACTTTGCCTGGATCCGGAACGGCGGCTATGTGCCGACCCCGACCGAGCACTGTGGGGCGAGCCCGAGCCTGATCGGGATGATCGCGAGCCGGAACGTGATCGAGGGCTGCGGCTGCCAGACTTACGACTTCGTGGCGACCTATAAGGCAGGTGAACATGTATTTCCTCCTTATTCAGTGACAAAATGCAACAAAATTGTAACCTACCCTGGCGCGCTACCTTGCGGAGTGGCGCTGCGACTGCGGCTGCCACTGCGACTGGACCCAGAAGAGCCTATGAAAAGAAATTGAGTACAGTTGCCGCACGATTTTCGGTGTGATTAGAACTTACCACTTTCATCATCGGTTGGGTCGCCCATATTTGATTGATTTGAGTTTTTTTTTGTTTTTAAACGCAAAGTGGGTTCAGTGTGACCGCGGAATTATCGATCAAATATACCGCAAATCTACCAAAATATACGAAAATATACCTTGTCATTTTTATAATATACCTTAAAGGTACAGAAAATTTAAATGAAAACTATTTGTACTATTTGCACTCACTGTTGGCTCCCCCTGCATATTATTTATCAGCATCAATAACCGAGTCTGTCTTTCAGGGTAACTATTTGTATATGTATATTTACGGTATTTCTTTAAAATAAGAAACTATATTTTGGTATATTTTTAGCGTTTTCACATATTATATTTCACAGATTATTCCGTGGTCATACTGCGCTCAATTTCCCGCTTAAAAACAAAAAACCATAGAAACGATGTACATTTGTCGATCTTGTTTTTAGCCTGTTACACTATAGGAGGTAGAGCCGCCTTGGCATCCAGGCATTTGTAATATTACATTGTTATAAGTGTTTAATTTCGCACCCTGCCGCCACCACAAGGCGCTGGTGGGACTGTTGGTGTTACATTACACATACATCTGTATATGACTGTCCCGGCAAAGACTATTCTATGCATGAGGAGCAAATTCCTCAATTCTCTTTTAGGCTATTCATCATTCCTCCTCGTTTGTGACGTTTTTTGCTGTGGAGCGAAAGAAAAGAATTTTTTGTTGTTCAAGCTTCCATTACAATTTTCAAAATGAGGAATCTGAATTCCTGACCCGTGGCACTGCTTTATTGGCTCAAGTTTGATTAATTATAATTACACACATATTTTACCTAAATACCTGTAATGCCTAGACCAGGAGTCGGTCTTCAAAAAGCTGACGGCCTGGTAAAGGAAAAGAGAATTGAGACTCCACGCTCCCCCTTTGTTTACGGGGTGTAACATCACACCCCGCCATATATCAAAAGGTCATCACTTGGAACTTTGTACTGGCGCTTTGTACTTTGTAACAAAAAAATGACGGCTTGCAAAAATAATAGAAATAGTTTTACTTACCGCTGAGTTGCCATTGTTCAATGAATGGAAAAATGGCCCTGGTGGGATTGGTGGTATTTACATATATTCAAGAACTTTTTATGTTATCACTTTATAAGTATGTTTAAAAAGATGCGTTGTGTTTGTGTGTTGTGTTTCTGATTGTTCACCCCTGCCTAGGGGTTGAATTTGAAAAGACACATTGCCATTAACAGAAATGGAGGTAACAAAATGACTATAGTCATCAATCAGCCCTCGTACCAGGAAAGTTAGCATTCCTGTTGCTTGGGAGGAGTATTCTTCTTTATCAGAAATACCGTCTCGTGTTTTCAATCGTTGTTCGATGCTCTCGCTTTTCCTAGGCTGCGGCTGGCTCTCATTGGTTCGCGGTCCCGTTATTCTGCTGTTGGGGCATCTTGCCGCTCTCGATCTCTTTGCTTGTCCGGTACCTGCAGCTGCTGTGCCGTCTGAAGAGCCATGTCAATTAGCGGCTTCCTCTCCACTGGCACCGTAGGTGGCACCGGCTGCGTCGAGGTCGACGACCTCTGTGGCTGAAGATGAGCATAATGACGCCGAGCCATGTCATTCTTTGCCTGCTGGTATTTGGGGGGGATATAACCACCTAAAAAGATTTCATTGGGTGGAAATCTTTTAGGTCCCAGACTGGCGAGATGTCATTGCAGTAGATCGCAATCGATCGATTGATCCAACCTTCAGTGATGTAGATGGGGCCTCTACGCGCATAAATGAGTTGCACTAGTCCTCTGATGCCTGTTGGTGAATTCTTCGATTCATGGCAAATTTCCTTGCCTGTGGCTTCCATGTGTTGGCGTCTGGAGCTGAGGCTCGGCACTTGGTGTTGGGGGTAGAGGACTTGCAAACAAGCCAAGATGTAGGCGGCCGTAATCGTTTGGGCTGAGATAGTGTCGGTATTAATTATATCCAGGCGTGTTAGCGGGAGAAGTGATGTAGATGTAGAAAAATATAAAATTGGAAAAAAAAACACTAAGATACAGAATACATGATACAGAATACAGATACATGAAACTAGGTCCCTATAGATTGGTCCGAGTTTACCTTGCAGCCGTGGTATTTTTTGGGACGTTTTACCTTACATTTTCCCATCAATTTCGCAGATTGAAAGCAGATTTAAGTTGTTTATTTAAGATTTCTTCATATTTGTATTAGCCCGCCAGATATCGATATCGATTTACGCCTTTTCAACTTTCAACCAATTAGAATTTGCCAAAAAAACTAGTGTTGAAAAATATCTCAGTCCAGCATTTGGAAGGTCTAGTCACGTTCAGACATCGAAATTTGGCAGAGAGTTGAAGAATAAGACGATTTGTAATATCAGCAAAAATTCTAATCAATAGTTGGTTAGTTGGCAAATATTGGCAAAATTCTGTAGTTGTGTTCCCCAAATTTCATACGGGTCTGCAGCTTGACAGAATAATCCGTGATCAACAGGATTGCATCTTCACACAACAAGAATACCATAAAACATAATCGCAGTGAATTTAACACCAAATATTTTCTAAATTGGTGCCGAATAACCGGTAAAAGAGCCGGGAAGACAAGAAAACACTCAAAAAGTTATGGAAAAATTCAAGGTGTGTGACCTAAACAAGGTCGTCGCATGATCGGCAATCCAATTCCCCTATTTTTAACTCTCTTTTTAATACTACTAGTAAGCTAAGACCTACTGGCAATAGACTCATGAATCGCAAAAAACATAAAACGTTTAGGTCTGAGAGTCGAAGCGTGCTGCCAATATTAAGCAGAATATCAAAACATAGGAATATGATTTCCATCGGTATATTTACGGTATGTTTTGAAAATAAAAAGGTATATTTCTAAGGGTCAGACGGTATATTTGATCGATAATTCCGCGATCACAAACATCGATACCCAGATTTTACATCCCTAATATGTGTGTCCATTTAAACTATATTATATACTTTTCAGCATACTTTTCGGTATATAATGGTATATTTAATGAATTTCATCGGCCTATTAACATTAATTTTTAAGGTATATTTAAGGGTATCCAAACTCACATATGCAGGTTTTTCAAAGTTCCCTCGAGGAATTTCTCTCTTTTCCATTGGACAATTCTCTCTCTCTTTTGAAGGAATATTTCTCTCTCGCATCATGAGTCTATATTCCATTCCCACTTACGTATTTTACCGTTGCCAACGTAATTTGAATGGACCAGCATCATGCTGCGAAAAATGAGCAGCCCTGTTCCTCAACATATGGCACGGAATTTCGATCGAATTTAAGAAATTTCTGGCTCCAATCAATGCAAAAACATTTTATATGTGTTGGTAAGCCATCCCAACATAATTATGTAGATGCCGAGAATATATGTATCTATGTAGATATACATATGTAAACACATAGAAGGCATATAAAAGGTTAAAAAAATGTCAGTCTAAGATAAAGTCCTTATAAATGTTTGAGAGCAGCTTTGAAATATAATTTTAATATTAATTTATGTAAATAGGGTACACAAATGCCCATACCATACTATACCTACCGGTTGACAAGAAACAAATTGTCAAATACGTAGCAACCCATTTCCACTCACGTAACGTTTATGCTTTTTTTGTTGGTTGACCTTTTTTAGGTTTAAACTATATTTGTAAACATTCCAACAAAAGGAAATCGTGAAAACCATCCAATCTTATGGAGAATTGATTGAAATATCGGAAAAAATTATAGTTTTAGCGCGGAGACTCCTAACTAGCTAGTAATATCAAACAGAACATCAAAATCGAGGAAAATAATTGTATATTCACAGTATATTTACAGTATATTTTAAAAATGACAGGGTATATTTCCGAGGGTCTGTCGGTATATTGTATCGATAATTCCGCGGTCACACTGATCACTATGTGTGTTTGTATTCGTGACAGCCAAAGTTTTTTTGCGGAACATTTTTTGTGTACAATTTAAAGTCATTTCGGGCGCTAAATAATTGTGTATTGACTATCAATAGTTAATAACGCACGTTTCCCTACAACGAAGCGAAGTGCATTACACTGTGAGAGGCGTAAAAAGAACGCAATTCACACAGCGAATTTTGCCCAATTCGCTCGGGTGAAATTCAATGAACTGAGAAAACAAAGACAGCCACACACAGACACAGTGCTTGTGCAGCAAGCGAAGAAGAAGAGACAACAGCGCAATAGCAAGCAATTATTTACTTACAAAATAAAACCAAACCACTACAACAATATAGATAAACCAAGGCAAACAATTACATTAAAACGCGTAGCCAGACAAGACATCGTGTTTCGTGCGAAGTTTGCCAAGTGTAGAATTGTACGTGAAATTTGTGGTCCCCACATCGGCGCAGAAAATTGAAAACTTTTTGCCTCTGAAAGGCATTAACATCCTTCGGTACTCCTTCCCTCGTGAACGACGAAGACCACGCTGCATACAGACGAAGCATATACACATACATATATATGCAATATATTTAGGGACGACACGGCGCGGAAAAATACTAACTAACCTCTCCTCTCGCTTCCCACTACACTTTGCGCATCATCGCCAGCATCGGGCTGTGTTTGTGTGCGTGCAAAGGGCATACATATATCCTGTGTCCCGTTTGAATATTTGCCGCCCGCCGTGCTCATCCCACTGTGTGTGTGTGTGTGTGTGCGTGCGTGCGTGTGTGAGTGAGTGAGCGCGCAAACAACGCTGAACGCTAACCTCCGACTGCCCATTGGAACAAACGCAAGCCAGCAGCCAGATCGGCCGATTGCTCTCCCTGCGGCCCATTTGTACCTGTGCCGCCGAAACGGATACGGCGCCAGGACCACGACGACGACAGCAACGACGTCCACCTTGTCGCCTTGGAATGTTAAATGCGGTGAGAACGATCCGTTCAGTGTATGTTGTTGTTGGTAGCAGTTCGAGTCGATTGCAAGCGAGTGGAGAGCACGCATTAACAGTGGAAGTGGAAGAAGGCGGACTATCATCTAACATTAATTTAGGTAAGTTGAGGGTCAAACCTGCAGACGTGTTGTTGCTCCAAGGCTATTTGTGTTCAGAGGCACAGCACTAGAGTGTTTGTTGTAAGCGCCGTTAGCATCGGTAGGGTAGTGTTGAAAAGCTCCCACCGGGTCAGCTGATAAAGTTACATGCGCAGGTAAAATAGAGTGTAACTCGATTTTTAGAGTCTAAAGACGCCTGGGCTTCACTTCCAAACTAAGCAGATATATAAGTGGCATGAAATTTCCGAGTATTTGGACCAGACAAGTGCCTGCCGCATACCTGCTGGGCCTGAAGAACAATGGTAATGCTGCGCTCGCACAAACACAAACAAAGGCAAAATGAGTGCTGAGAGTGTGACTGTGAATCGCATGCCTTTTTGCGCTGAACCGCACTCCACACATCTATAATTGATCGAAACACTAGTGCCGGAGAATCCTTTAACAGTTCACTTATCTCCTACTCGGATTTCCTATGGGCATCCTGTTGCAGCGCATTCTGGTTCTGGTTTTTTCACCTACACCTTTGTACGAGTACAGACATATGTATGTGTGCATGAGTACCCTAGCAAAAGAGAATCTCAAATAATTGTTCCAGTCCAGCCTTATGTGTAATATATGTGTGTGTATGTACGTATATGCCCGTGCCCTTCTGCTTTATTCTGCACATCGACAGCTGACTGGCGGCCATTTAATCTTATAACTTATAGCGAACAGTGCTGCAAAGCGACCTGCGGCTTCTGTTTACTCGATTTCAGAAGCACAGAACTTCATTATTTAGTCAAGCTCAGCTTTTTTGTGAAGATGCCAACGGCATTATGTTGTTTATTGTTCATTGTGCAAATTCAGCAGCGGTAATTGTTTATCTGGGGTGGGAGTAGTGAATTGGAAGCCGAAGTGAGTCACTATAAACAAATTTTTGTTTATACATCAGAGGAGAGGACTCTTGTTTTGTTTGTAGGGTTCCTATTGGGCATATGGGGCCTTCTCGCGATTACGCCCGAATTGTACAATTTAGATAACACTCTTCATGGGAGGGATGGACGAATGTGTTGGCAAGCAGCTAATTAACCGATTCTTTGGCTTTCTTTGCAGATTATGGCGAATTTAAATTTTCAACAACCCCCAAGAAGCATAGCGAACGCGGCGTTAGCTGGACGGACAACGGGAGGCTTTGGTGGTAGCTCTCTGACCGGCCATGTAACACCCACGTCTGGCATGTTCCAAACCGGTAAGCAAGTGTAACGCCTGCATTTCCAAAGAAGAATCTCGTTATAACTGAGTGCTTTAGACTTTGCCAACTCTTATCCAGGTGCAGCGAGTTATGGGCAGACGCAGCAACAACAGCCACAGCAGCAGCCCCAGCTATCGCCGAACCGCAATGCCCAGCTATCGGTTGGCGGGCCCGCCTTATCGAGCGGCAGTCGGAACGCGAACCTTTTCGGACCGCGTCAGTTCGTGGAGCGGCGTGCCATGCAGGGACTAGGCAGTGGGCCCATGGTAAGACAAGCCCCCAACCCCTGCAGTATGATTCCCTCTGCTAATAGCTAATGTTTGACTTATCTCTGCATTCCCCATTCCACAGTCGAACATGGGAAACTTCATGCAGACGGGTCGCGGCGGCTACGGAACGGGCGGCGGTGGGGGGCCATTGAACAGCTTCCACGTGTTTGGAGGCAGTGGAGCTGACGTCTCCACACCTGCCCTACTCGATCCCACGGAGTTCCCGTCGCTAACGAATGCGCGCGGCCAGAACGACCAAACACTGCCCCAATCGAATCCGCTCCAGCCGCCGGGCAGCAAACCCTATGGTAATTTCTTTACCTCTTGTGAGTTCAAATCAAATCCACTTCTTTTTTAGTTTTATTCAATGTTTACAATTAAAATTATGATATGCGTTAAGCAATAGGCGATAATGTGTCCGTCCCTTGATCAGATCAATTCAGTTAGGATTACCACTAATAACCCTCTTGATTTGTTTCTGTTTTTGGCCCATATAATTATGCTAAACTATTTGTATGTCCACTAATTCGGAGAAGCGGTGATGGTAGCTGGTAGCGTAGATATTAGACAAACAAATTGATTCGCATTCCCACACATCTCAAAGCACTTTACTAATTCCACACTTTCTGTTCGATTTGCCTTCGATTCGCTTTCAGTTGGCATGGTGAAGCAGCCGACGTCAGAACAATCGGAGTTCACGATGTCCAACGAGGACTTCCCTGCGTTACCGGGCACCCAAAACTCGGATGGCACAACGAACGCAGTGGGGAGCGGCAGCAGCGGGGGCGTTGGCTCTGGCGGCAATGCCACGGGCGGAGTTACAGAGAACCATCTGGACGGCACGGAAAAGGCAATGAACTCAATTGTGGTCAGCGGATCCAGCGGCACCAGTGGAACCAGCGTCGGCGTTGTAGGCGGCAATGGTCTCGGAGCAGTCGGCAGTGGCCTAGGCGGCGTTGTGGTCGGCGGCGGTGGTGGTGGTGGCGGCAGTGCAGCCATCGGTTCCGTCGGAAGCTCGCATGTGGGATTGGTGGGCAGCAGTGGTGTCAACAGCGTGACCAGTAGCAATGCCATGATGGGAGTCGGCGGCGGCCTGGGCAGTGGCACCGGAAGCGGAGGCAACGGTGGCGCCAGTGGATGCGGTGTCGGCGACCATCTGAACGATAATTCCAGCAATGATAAACTTGTAAAGAGCGGAGTGCAAACTTCGCCGGATGGTAAGTAACTCAACCACTGCGTATTACATTACGCGAAAAACTAATAAATATACCGCCCGAAACTATAGGCAAGGTCACAAACATACCAGCAACCATGGTGAACAATCAGTTCGGCATGGTGGGCCTGCTGACGTTCATACGGGCCGCCGAAACAGATCCCAACCTGGTAACGCTCTCTTTGGGCACGGATTTGACGGGCCTTGGCTTGAATCTGAATTCACAAGAGAGCTTGCATACAACATTCGCTGGACCGTTCGTGGAACAGCCCTGCAGGTGGGTCAAGTCGATCGATGCATTTGAATTGCCTATAAAACAGCTGATCTAAATCACTTCTGCGAAACCATTCACGTTTCTGCCATATGTTTTAAGTACCATTTGCTTAAACCATATGAGTATTAATATTATTTATCTTGCCTGAAAACACGCTGTAATACATACAGGGGCACAACAACTGCCTTTATAGATATAACTAATTTAATTATTATTTTTTATTCAGAGCACAAGACGTTGAGTTCAACGTGCCCCCCGAATATCTGATCAATTTTGCGATAAGAGATAAGCTTACGGCGCCGGTACTGAAAAAGCTGCAAGAGGATCTGCTCTTCTTCCTGTTCTACACAAATATCGGCGATATCATGCAATTAATGGCAGCTGCAGAATTGTAAGCACTAAATTACGTTGTCAATTAATTGGCAAGATTTGTAATCGCTGGTTTGGTGTTCTATTTACAGGCATAGTCGCGAGTGGCGGTATCATGTGGAGGAGAAAATCTGGATAACTCGAATTCCTGGCATTAATCAATATGAAAAAAATGGTACAAAAGAGCGCGGCACCTTCTACTACTTTGATGCGCAAAGTTGGAAACGTTTGTCCAAGGTTTTCCAAATAGATGCCGAGAAATTAGATAAATGTCCCAATATAAGTGCGTTTATGAATGGACAGTCTGTATAAAATTAATAAAACTGAAAAAAATTGAAAAAAGAAACAATTCTGTCCTGAAAATTTGTTAATGTCTGGAAAAAAGGGGAGAATCAACAAATTGCAATATTTTTCTGTTTGAATTTGTCGCCGAGCATGTTACTTTTGTATTGATCAAACGACTAGAATTGGTATTCGATTACGAGTTCGGAATTGACTCTGTTGTTACAAGGTGAGTTTCCACAATAAGGTGCAAATCATCGTCATCAACAACAATCGAGAAAAGGTGCAAGGTGTGTGACCTAAATAGTTACAAATATATTTTAAAATATAAGCAGGGTAAACGTTTATGGTTTATGTTACGTTTCAAGTAAGTAAATTTTGTCATGCAAAAAATGGTATAACCTAAATTGCACTGGCAATGGTATACATTTTAAGTACACATAGATTAATTTTTTGTATCGCAAAGGATATTCAAGATAGAGGAGGGTTAATTGAGCTAGGTTCGTTTTTTTCTTGGTACATTTTGTCAATTACGTAGCAATCCATTCCCACTCACGTAACGTTTTATGCTATTTTTGTTGGTTGACCTTTTTTGTTTTAAACTTAGTTTGTAAACATTCCAACAAAAGGAAGTCGTGAAAACGATCCAATCTCTTAGATAATTGATTGATAAATCGGAAAAATTTATAGTTTAGCACGGAGGCTCCTAATTAGCTAGTAATATTGAATAGAACATAGAATTCAAGGAAAATATTTTCGGATTCACGGTATATTTACAGTATATTTTGAAAATGCAAGGGTATATTTCCGTATGTCGGTATGTTGTATCGATAATTCCGCGGTCACACTGAAGGCCCAGCGACTTCAAAAATTTAAACAAAATTGTAGCATCCCGGCCAGTCGTTTTTGTCAAATAAAATCAATATGAATACGCCGGGCATGAGCCTTTTTCAGGGGGCCGAGCCCTTGAACGTGAGCTCGACACTGGAGCGCCAAGAAGAAGAAGAGGCTCTAGAGGATCAGAAACGACGCGACGAGGAGGTGAGCAATTACTAACAAAATATGTGCACAAACACAAATATCTGATTACTCTGTGCTTTAGCTAGGCAACTTGCTGGAGAATGCCTTCGATGATCTGGATGACGACGAAAGTACAATCGACTCGACTACACATTTCCAGTCAGATTTGTTGCCCGAACAGCCGCACCACCACCACCACCATCAGCAGCAGCAGCAGCAGCAGCAGCATCATCCCGCTCAAGGCTACGTACAGCCAACAGCAGAAGAGGACCATCACCATCGGCATGCCAGCGAAATTCACAAGCTTAAAATGATGCTGGAATCCAAGTCGCACGAATGCGAACATATCGGACAGCAGGCCACGGATGCCCTGAAGAAGCTTGATGACGAGCAAAAGCGCGTGCGCATTTTGCAGGCGGAGCTGGACCGGGCACTTCGCGAGAAGCAGAATACACATGAGCTGCTGGTGGACACGAAGGCGAAGTGCTCAAATCAGGAGAGCAGCATGGAAAAGCTGCGGGAGGAGAAGAAACGTCTGGAAGAGGACAACACTCGGCTGGAGGGGCAGCTGGAGCTGACACGAGCGATCGTTTCCGACCTGAAGTCCAAGTACGACATGGTGGAGCGTGATTCCCACAAGCGGGATGATCGCATCGCCGACTCCCGCATCAGGCAGTTGGAGGAGCATCATCGAGCCCAATGCGATCTTCTACAGGAGCAGCTGAGCCAAGGCACCGATCAGCTGAACAAAAAACAGAACGAACTGGAGAAGATGACCGCTCGCTACAACGCCCTGCAGTCCAACCTGGAGGCCACGCTAAGGGAAAAGGCAGCCACGATAAATGAGCTAAACGCGGCCCTGGACGTGGCCCAGAGTCGCTGCCAGCAGCTGGATGGCAAGCCCAATTACGAGCCAGAGTACTCGCGCCAGCAGCACTACATTAGGGAGTTGGAGGCCAAAATCGATGCCATGGAGCAGACCATAGCCCTGCTGAACGGGCACCTCAGTGGGGCCACAGCAGAGCTGGATCTGATGGACACGCTGCTGCAGCAGAACCAAGCGGACGAGCCGTCTACAGGTCCGCGGGCTGCTTCGACCCGACTGGTGGGCAGCACGCCGCTCAATCCCGTTGATCGCATTGGCCACATCAAGCAGGAGCTCTACCGAGCTCTGGCCAATCTCAAGAACATGAGGGAGCAGGTGCGCAAGCTGGAAAAGCAGCTGGAAGAGCGTAATCAGGAGCTGCGGCTGCTGCGCGGGCAGGAGAACCAGTCCCTGGTGCAGCTTGCCACACTTAAAGATGACAAGATACGACTGGAGAGCCGCGTTAAGAACATGCAACAGGAGCTGGAGGAGCTGGATCGCAGGTCGAAAAATGATTCAAAATTGCAGGAGGAGGTAAATGCTTTGATGGCTGAGCGGGATGCGGTGACAGAGCATCGCCAGAAGATGGACAACCAGCTGAAAAAGGTTCAGATTGATCTGGACAGGGTGAACCAAGATCACGAGAAGCTCAAACAGAACTATGAGCAGCTGCTGCAGGATAACCGCCAGCTGCGATCTCGGGACACAGCGGACAACATGCGTCTGGATCTGGAACGACACAAGATCTTGCTGAAGGATGCCCAAAGCGAGGTGGAGCGACTGAAGAAACTCTACGCAGACATTGCCAATGACAAGGAGACGCTCAGCTACGAGCTTCGCAAGCTGCGCGAACTGGACACAGTCAAGGAGCTTCACGAGCAGCGCCAGCAGTTGGCCAATCTCCAGCGCACCGTGCAAATAGCGGAGCTCAAGTCAGAGGAGTTGGCCCGCATTCTGGAGACGGAGAAGCACAGTCACCAGCGAGAGCTGCAGGCCATGCGCGAAAAATTCGAGCACGACAAGTGCGAAGAGGTGGCCGCCGCCGCGGCCAAGGAGAACTCCGCCAATTGCAGCAAATGTGTGGAAAAGTGGTCCGAAATCACCAAGGTGAGTGCTTGTTTGAGTACATCAGAGATACTTAAACGTTTACGTCATGAATGCGTTCTCTTTCAGGCTGAGATTCAAATGCTTAAGCTTCAGAGTATCAACGAAAGGCAGGCCAAAGATTTGAGGCAGCTCGCGGAGGAGCTGGAGCAGTCTAAGGCTTTTCAGGCTGAGCTAGAGGAGAAAATTGAACGGTCCAGCCAGCAGGAGAGTCTCCTCAACGAGCTCAAGGAAAAGGCCAAGCAAATGGAGGAATACATCAGGCAGCAGGAAGAGGCGACTGCAAAGAAGACGCCAAGTCCCCCAGGAGGTGCCTCGATTGAGCTCAGCCCAGTGCGTATCAAGCGCATCGAGCAGCGCGTTCGTGACGAAATGGCCAAGCTGTTTGCGGTGGAGCTGAAGAATTTCACTGCTCGCCTGCATCAGTCGGAGGAGAAAAATCGTAGCCTGCAGCGCGAGCATCAACTGGTCTGCGGCGAGCTCCAGCAGCGGCAGAACGAAGTCGACCTGCTAAAGCAGACCATACTGGCGGAACGCGAGAAGATCGAAGAAATACTGGAGGCGAAGGAAGAGAAGCAGAAAGTCATGCTGCAAAAATGTCGCAGCGAAATTCAGGCAAAGAATCAGCGCATAGCAGAGCTCATGCGGGCTCTAGACGAGCAGCATGCCAGCATAGACTCCGAGCGCAAGTCAATGAAGGCAGTAATGGCCCAGTGGGACGCACAGAAGCAGTCTGTGGAGCAGGTGGAGCAGCATTGGCGTGAACAGCTGCAGATGCTGCGCGAAACGCACGAGGAGGCTCTGCGAACCACACAACAGCGCTATCAGAGTGCCAAACGCACGGCCCACAACTACAAGCTGTATGCGGAAGATAAGGAGGCCCACATGAAGCGGGAGTACGATCGCATCAAGCACGAGTACGAACTGTCGCTGGCCAAGATCGAGCTACAAATGAATCAGCGCCTGGAGAGAAAGACTCGCGACAAGGAAAACCAGCCCAGTAACAGTAACAGCAATAATAGATAGCATTAATTATAAATATCGTAAGTAGTTCGTTCGTAGGTAAAAGCATGTACGATTACTAACCCCCAATTGTTTTACGTACAGGAAACCAAATATACTCGCTCGTACATTCCCACATTACGAATGGCTTGGTTGAAGGAACATTTTCCATTGGATTAGTCAGGATGCAGCTAAGGGTTAGGCTGAGCGCACTTCTCCGTTTCCTGCTACAATTTCAACTTCGTTCTGCTGTAGTTGGAGCTCACCGCAGACCAGTTAGTGCTTGGGCTGACAGAGCACACATTCCTTTGTACAATATTAAAGCTGTTTTCAGCTTAAAATATCTTAAAAATTTTTGCATCTTCTCAGTTGCATAATGGCATAATGAAATGCCTTCAGCATGGATGACTTATATGCCTTTCCATATGTCAAGTAGTAGTTCCATCCAGACTCTGGTACACACGTTTTAAACTCCACCTTAACTCGCTTCAAAATAATTTACACATTTGTGGACTAATTTGCTTATCTAGATTATTGTTTGGTTTTATTTTCGCTGAGCGACTGGCTCAATTTCGTCCAGCATTTCTTAAAGATCTTGAAGAACTTGTCAATCTCCTCTCGACTGATGCCAATGGCAGCCGCCACAGTGAGGTAGGGCAGCTCCAGCTTCATCTGATGGGACCCAAAATCTGAATAGAAGTAATATGAATGCCATGTTAATGGTAAATATATTTAAACTGACCTGGGAATGTATGGCCATCAATGACTTTGCTCTGACCGGGGACCACTACGCGTACCCCAGAGACTCCGCGCATATGCAGCATGGCTCCCAGTTGCGTAATACTTGACCCTTGACCCGTGGCGGCCCAGAGAGTTCCCAACGTAATGGCCAACGATATGAAATTGTCCCTGCTCTCGATAACCAGTTCGCCATTGCTTTGTGCAAATTCCATGAGCTGTTCCTTCAGATAATTAAAGTTATCCACTCGTTTCTCGAGCATTGAGTGGTAGCCGCTACGACCCAGTGACAGCAGCGTCATGAATACATCCAACGTTTGGGAGCCACTCGCTCTACCCGCATAACTACTGCCCACCAGGCTTAAGAGACTCTGGTCGAAGCTGGCCACAATGGCTCCACCCACGGGTACCAGCAAATTCTTGTCGCTGCTCTGCACAAAGTAGTCAACGCGTCCCAAGCGCTGCGCCCGCTCCAACTGTCTGGAAATCTCGCCGATCTGCAGCCCATACGCATTATTCACGAGATGGGGCAGATCGAAGCGCTTGGCCAGCTGGGCAATGTCAACGATGTTGTCGCTATTTCGTGGGGCAAAACAGCTGGTTGTCGTGTACAAACATAGGATGGTTTCTGCCCCCAGAGCCTCAACCTGCTGTTCGAAGGCATTCACGTCGGTGCTTAGAGCTTGATGCTGGACCAGACAGGGGACTATCACGGGCTCCAGACCTGCGGCCGTAATAGCTTTAAAGCACGACTTTTGGTCGATGCGTGACCATAGGACATACTTGGCGAGTGGACGCTGCTTGCGCAGACTCTGCAGGCACAGTGTGATGGTCATGCCGGTGCACATGGGTACCAGGAAACAACCTCGGCAGCTGGGCAGGCCTAGCCCCTTTATTAGGTCCAAGATCAGTGCATTCGTGAGGTGTGCGATCAGGGTAGAGCCAGCTGCCTTGGGCTGAGCCTCCAGCAGATCTCCAGAGCGTCCTATGCCATGTCCAAAGTTGTAGTGGCGTCGGGACACAAGTCGACAGGCGATGCGCGCCTCCCGCTCGCCCAATCCCACTTTGTGTGGAAAGTTGTTGCTATCCAATGACGCTATTTGATGCACCAGCTCCTCAATATGCTCATCAGGCCACCCATTTACTGGCAATTTTCGCTGTCATAAACTCTCGTGATTGTAATAATATTTACATTTAATTTTTAAATGGCCTTGCTACCTTTTCCAGGAGTTCTTTAAATCCACGCTTCTTGGGGCGCTGCGCCGCCAGTCCCAGCCGCCAATAGTTTTCGGGTATCAGTTTTTGCGGGACGTTAATATTATCAAAATTCATTATAATACAAAAAAAAATCAAGTGTAAAATTGAAATTTATATCGATATCATTGATAATTTTGAAAATAAAAAGGTATATTTTCGAGGCCCTGACAGTATCTCTTATCGATAATTTTTCTGTCACTATCATCGTATGGCGTCTGACGGCGTCACTATCGTCGTATTGGATAGTCGCAGTGCGAAATTTTCAAACATAAATGAAAAGTGAGGCGTGGTAAAATGTATGTTGTGACTAAGGATAGCTGAGCATTCCACAATAACAATTCGTTTTTCTCATTGGCTATTGGCTGTGCTCTAGGTCGAAGAACAAGAAAGATGAAACCGAGCTTGAGTTGGACGACATCTTAAGTGAATCCACAACAAACTCGCATAAACTTGCCGCATTCTTGCAGCGCAAGGCAGCGGAAGCCCAAAAGCCCAGGCCCAACCTCGTCTTTGCGAACTTCTCCTATGACCTGGACTTTGATGTTCCGCTCAGGAAGAAGCCTCAAAAAGGTACACAGGAGAACCAATTGAAACCTTTGCAAGGGTTGGGTGCAGCAGCGTCAGAGCACCCCGCCTCAGACGTGCCACAGTCGCCTCCCAACTTGCCATCGCATGAGAATGTTCCGCCTCTGTCAGCCAGACATTCGCCTTCACCCGCCCATTGGCGTCCTCCCAGACGTAGTGGCACTAGCGGCCATGTTCCTGGCTCTGATAAGCTGCGACGCCATGCTATACAGCGGCGCTCGCGGAGCTGCGGGCGTCGCCAACTCTTGCAGGACTTTAATGATGCAGCTAATCTAACTCGGAGCTCCTCGAGCCCATTTCCCTTTGTAAGTCACAACAGAATCAAATCCAATGCCAACAAGATGTACCAATTAGTGTATGCAATTATACTTGTAGGTGCCAGAAATAAGCAGCACTCCAAATTGTTCTGACAAACTTCCTGAGAATCAACCAGCGTCACAGCCACGGCCACAGCCAGTGTCGGAGCCACAGCCGATGAATGGACCAATAAATGGTCTGGGTTCAGACTTTGCAGCTGAGATTGCTGAAATATGTGGGCAACGGCTGGCTATGTTTGAAAATAGTATGCTGCAGATGAGCCAAAAGGCAGAAGTACGATCCTCACTGCCAGGATCACGTCCATTGACTCCCTCTGAGAGGCATCGTACTTACACGATCGAGAAGAGACCAATGACTGAGAAACTGCAGCAATCGCGATCGTCGCCAAATACTTCACACTCTAAATCGCCATTGGTGCGTTTGAGACGACTTGAGAATAGTATGCCACCAGATACCCCGAACTGTCTGCACCAATCTGAACGGGAATCGGCACCGGTGGAGGATTGTTTTGTACCGGAAACACAGCCCCAGCAGATCCAGCAGCTAGCCGAAATTGTGCAAAATCTATCTAGGAGTAACAGCGTGCTAGTTATACCAATGGGTGGGGCCTTTGGTCCCAAGCCAGATGCGGCAGAGCCTTTGCCACAACCACAATCGCCGGCTGCATCAGCAACAGAAGCAGCAGCAGAAGAGGAAGCAGCAGCATCTCCAACAGTATCTGCTGGTACTCCGAAATCGTGTGCGCCAGCAGTATCTGCTGGTACTACTTCCAAATCATCAAAGTCGAAGCCACTTTCCCATAACAAAACACCTCAGGTTGTTGATGACTTGGACGCAATCATGACCGACGATGAATGCGATGAACAGCCAAGCGGGTGTGCATTGAACCTGGCGCCGGCCGGTGGTAACACTAGCAGGCGGAGTCGAAGGCGCACGCGAAACAGTCGAAAGCCCTCGGATGACCAGGAAAGTTCCATTAAATTGCTTAACCTCCACCGCTCCAATGCATCAAGCAAGAGGAAGCCCAAGGGCGCCAATGCTCCCATCTTGAATAAGGCGCCCTGTACCGCAATCAATGGTGAGGCGTTTGCCAAGGAGCTGGAACGTATGAGCAATCATGAGATTCTTGATTTGCGTAAGAGAAACTCCCTCGGCATGGTTTACCCGCTGAATGGGAAAAGAAAGCATAGTGCAGAGCAGCAAAAGGCTCTGGAGCAGCAAATTCACTGGGAGCTACTGCAAAGGAATCTGGAAGTTGAAACGGAAACAGAAACAGAAACAGAAACCGAGTCGTCCAGATCTGTATCTGCAGAGCGCGAAGAAAGGGATGGTAGGGAGGAGGTGATGACTATGCCTCCGCCAGCACCAGTCGCCTTTAAAGACAATTCAAAAGAGGTGCAGAACGTTCGCATACGTTCCAGACGTCGAGAGGCTCCAATGGTGGGTAATCGAATCCAACACGGTACAAAAAATGTATTTTCTTTTTTAATTTTAGACCACAGAGCTGGTCAACTACATGGAGCTCTCAAAAACCATGGATCAACGTCGAAATCAACCGAGTAACTCGTCCAAACGCAGCCTTTACACCAAGGGTGACTCGTTCCAAGAAGATGACGACTCGGTGTTGCCGAAGAAGCAGTCAAGGCTGAGTCAAACCCGCCTGGGATCTACTCTTGGTCGTGCCAGGAGCAAGGAAAGCCATGCCGTCGTTGAGGCGGACATTTGCATTGTACCACCGCCACCTCGTTCACTACGATATTCGCAATGTGTGCGGGATTTAAATAGGCTGAGGGCAACCCCGCAGGATTCGAATGATGAAGACACTCCCCTCTGCCATTCGAAGGGGCAGAGTAATAATTTAAACGCAATTGCTTCCCCTCCACCAGAGTTTAATGACAATAATGATAATGAAGTGGATGGGGCAGATTGCTCTTCTTCGGGGCAAGCCCAACATCGGCTCTCCAAATCGCCACTTCCTCCAGTGGAAAGGTCGGATGACCAGGCAGTGCAGAAAGTCAACAAGAATAGACGGAGTAGACAGAGCAGACATCATAAAGTTAATCCACCCTCCCCAGAGAAAAAGACGACAACGGACATGCACAGGGAAGACCTGGCCATCGTTTCTTCTTCAGTGCCAGGCACCACTTCCATAACAGATGATCAGCCCAGCACGAGTCGGGCCGCACTGGACGCACTGGCACGTAGAGCCAATGATCCTGATCCTGATCCTGATCCTGAGCCTGAACCTGAGGCCGAGGCTGAGCCCGAGGCTGATGCCAGACCAGTTGTGGAGGAGGAAGCGGTGGTGTTTAAGAAACCCACGGCGAGGGCACCGCGTACAAAATCAAAGGCAAAATCAAAGGCAAACTCAAAGGCAAACAGGGAGCTGGAAAATTTAAAGGTCTCTTTGATGCATGACGATGTGGAAGTGGACTCCAATGAGACTGGTAAGTAGTGTCGAAAGATAATGCACTATTCAAATATTCTCATTTATTTTCTTCGGTGTTTCGCAGGCAATCGGCGGTCAAAGCGTGGTCAGGTACCACTGAAAAACACTTGGTGCCATACCATGGATCCCATGGAGTTTGACTTCGTTCGCAAATCGGTGGAGACATATGATAGGAAAAAGACCAAACCATCGTCGAAGCAGTCCAGTATGTCGAAACTGTCCAAAATGTCTTTGTTGAAAAGGCCCCCGCTGTGCAGTAGCACCCCGAGAATTTCAGAGGAGCCCCTAAATGCCGTTGCAGAAACGTTTGAGCCTTCAGAGCCGTCTGATTGTAGTTCTCTGGGACTCGCCCCTCTGAGGTGGGACGATAACGAGCGAATAGAGCAAGTGGAAAGCAGCGATGCCCGAAAACAAACCAAGAAAAGTGGACGAACCAAAAAAAAAAGGCAAGAGTCAGCAACGGCTGCCTCAATGCCTCTAACTCCCGTCATGGAAACAGAAACTGAAAGTGAGCCGCAACCCGAATCCGATCCCGATCCCGATCCCGATCCAATAACACCAATAAATGCTCCATCACCAAGTCCCAGTGTCTCAGATGAGCACCAGGCTTCTTACATGCAACTTATGAGCTGGCTGCGAGGCCACAGTAACATCCAGCCAAGCTCCAATATGGAAGACAGCAGCGGAAGCGGGGTAGGAAATACAGTCTGTAAGTACGAGTGTATCACCGAATCAATTACTGCAGAAGAGATTTGTTTTTAATCACGGAATTTATCTTGGATTTATGTTGTATTTGCAGCAGTTGCTAGTGAATTACTATTCACCAACTTGGATGACATTGAGTACGCTTTCTACGAAACCAAGGAAAGGGCGACACTGGGGTATATGCGCTTCCAGCCGCTGCAGAGTCGAAGAAAGAAACGTGCTAGGAGCGTTTCCCTGGTATGCATTCAACTAAGAATTCGTTGGTCTCTGTTCCTAAATAGTCTATAACAATTATCTCCTTTATTATTGGTTTAGAAATTTGTTGTTCTCTTTGGAAAATTTGCATTGGATTGCACTGTCCCGGATGTGGCGGAAGATGATCACCGCATATTAAATATCGGTGACATGGTTGAGATCGAGAAAGGTATGACATTTATCAAACGGCAATTGACTGGCAGTGTCTTATAATCCTACTTCTTTCTCTTTTCAGACACCCGTTTTGGTTTTTCAAATTTATTAAACGAAGTGAGTGTGCTGATGGTTATCCGCCATTAGACCTTCACATGTTACTTTTCATGGAAATATATATTTTGTAATGTATAAAGTTTATAACGCGACTGTGTTGTTGTATAGTTCGAAATATACCTTGTAATAATGTTATCATGCATCTGTGCTGTGAATGTCTGAAGCAAATACGGGTGACTCTGTCCAAATGCACTATGAATATTCGTCAAGGTACTTGACCAGTACCAAAAAAATGTAAGTTTTCATCTCGAGCATTGTCTGCTTGGCTTGTGCGTACTCACGCATGCAAGCGCCTTCTGTTTTTAGATTTGTACGCTCTCATGTGTGAGGGGTTGCTTTCTTGGCTTTTCGTCGTTCTTGCGATTCTTGCTTCAGTGCTGAAATTCGAATGCATGATTGCATGTCTTTGCCAGTACCCTGTGTTTAAGGGTCAACTTTAAATGACAGCAAATAAAATAGTTGTTACAAGTTACGTAGGCTCCTACCATAAATCTCCTACTGGCTTACGCTTATCACGGCAGCTGGTTAATAAGATTTCTGTCTAAATCTGTGTGCTTTTATTTTTGTTGTGTTTGGTTTACAGGACTGGCCCACTAGGAGGAACAGTAGAGAAACTTTAAACACCTTAAAACGATTCAGGTGGTCAGAGTGCGAAAATATATGTATGTATGTATGTTTGTATGCATGCTGCGGTGGCACTGCTCCTGCGTCAGAGCTGCTCAGAATTTCAAGTTCATTTAATTTCCATTTTCTCTCCATTTGGCAAGTTTCCCGCTGCTGTTGCTGTATGGGTATGTGAACGTTTGGGTGGGTGGGTATGTGTATGTTTTGTATGGTCCTGCGTGGGTGCCTGGGTGTCACTGGGGACTTCAAAAGCGAAATGGCAAACAAGCGGAACGAAAGCGGAACAACAACAGCAAAAACAAGCAGTGAGAGAACAGAATGATGAAGCTGGAGCTCCCCTTCCATCTGGAGCGACTCCACATGCATCTTTTGAGGCATTTTGCACGTTTTCTTTGTGTAGCACTTTTTTGAAAGTACACAAAAACATACGCACACCCACACACGTGCTGCCTAAGCAGGAGCAACACAAACATAAATTCGAAGAAGAAAATTAAATCAACAGACATTTTCCAAACTTGAAAGCGGCAGGTGTGCCAGAGTATTGGCACGAAGCCCAGCACCCAGGACCTATGTCCCTACGCTGTCGCTGGAACAGCATTCAAGATTCACAAAACACCATCCGACATTCATTACAAAAGCGTCAAGCCTTTGATCGTCCCACACACCTGGCAGCACGCGACGGTTTTCCCCGATGCTATCGGTGTCCTCAGTTCTGTGAAGCTGCGTAGGCGGGCTGGAATCACCAGCTGGACGCTGCAGCTCGATGCAGCTCGTGCATGCCAATCAGCGGAACACGTTCTCCCAAGAGGCGGGGGAAGTGATTGTGGTGGCAGGGCTGGAGTTCTGGTAGGAAAGGAGTGTGGATAGGGCTGGTTGGTTGCGTTTCCAAGTATTTTCTCCTTTGATTGTTTTCTTTTTGTTGTAAATATCTGTCTCCGACAAGAATAAAATGTATTTTTCTGTTAAAAAGGAGAGGAGCGATATATTAAGTCACAACTTTTCGTCTGATAATAGCCAGCGCTCGTAATACTACGAGTATATTCTATAGAAATGAGTCTACTAAATGTCAGCAATAGGTGTAGGGAATTTGGGAATGGAATCCGAAATGTTAACATATGGAAGCATTTTTAAAATGTTCTTTCTATATTTTAAAGTCTTCTATTTAAGCTATGGGCATAGGTTTTATGGACTACTTCAAGTTTCGTTATGGAGGGACCGCCCCACACAGTATGATTGATGACCGACAGTGAATATGACACTGACAGTGCAACATTAAGCGAACATCAAAGTACTTGACATTTTAGTATGTTCCCATAATTCAAAAGTCTTAATTCCATTCGGGTGTCCTTTGAGCAGGGGATGCAATAAATTTATTTGGGGTCTGCACTCTAACTCTCTAACCAGTCTCGCCCATTAATTCTCCCTTTGCTTGATATTCTGTTGCGTGGATATGAGGTTTATGCCATCAAGTATGCGCCACACACAATCTCCCAAAAACGCCCAAAAAGGTGCTCATGCATATTTTAAAAGTGTTCAGCATGGAGGTAGGTATTAAGTAAGTGGGATGCTGTCAACAGATACGGTTTGAAGCTGGCTAAGAATCCTCACACTACTCTTCTTTGCATGCATTTGCATTTGGGACAAGAGTCGCACCTTTTTTCATTTTGCGAGGGCAGCTTTTGGGAGTGTCCTCGTGTGACTGTCAAATAACTAGACCGGACCCATATCAAAATGTAATTCTATTGTGGGTCAGTATACATATTCAAATATATATATTAATATTTTGTTCCCCTTTCATATAAAATTCACACAAAAAACGATTGAATTTACACTGCTCCAGTTATAAGGATATCTATGCTCTAATTGGTGGGCTCTCCTTTGATTTTGTATAAATCCATATACTTGTGCGACAAATCAGGCAAATGTTGTGTGTGTTCTTTTTAATATTTTGACTTTTTTCTCGCCACACGAGCCACATCGGCCGCAGCACAGGCACCGAGCATACCACATAATCTGACAACGTGCGACATCCCATCATGCCCGTTGCGTCCACTGCCTGTCCACTGACTGTCACACAAACGTTAATTAACAGCAGCTGCACCGCTCATTGCATTTGCGGTGGATTAAAGCATTGTCTCCACTCTACCACGCCCCCTCTACAAAAAGGGCAGGCCACACTATTGCCAGTCGCTGGCTCTGGTTCGGGCACAACCACTCAAATGTCCATCGCCGGAGTCTGGGCTAATGCTAATCAGCCCAACGAGAAATTGGTTGCCGGAACTATGGCTGCCATCGCAGTCGCAGCTGCATCACCCGATTAACAGGTTGTCCTATGATCCGTCTGTCTGTCCCCCCTGTGGTGGCGCATGTGGCCGCTGAATTCATTTTAATTAATGCTGCCACTGGCCGTGTTGGCCAAAAATAAATTATTCAAATTAGGTCTCGCTTTGCACTGAAAAGGGTTTGATTTGAGAGGCTAGAAGCGCTTTGGCTGACCAAAGACAGTTCTTATTTGAGGTAGCTAAAGACAGAAAGACAGACAGACAGTCTCATATTCAACCACTCACAGAGAAGGTTTGAGTGCGTATATTTATGAGTCTAGGATCCTTTACTTATGATTTGAAAAGCTTTTAAAAGTTAAAGTCTTCTCTTTTAACCCACAAAAAAATGGGTTGACAGCCACTAAAAGGTGGCTGCAACCCGGAACCTAGAGACATAAACCTGTAACTTTATCTTTGTGAATGAGCTCGGATTTCGATGGCCATTAAAAAATTATAAGCACATGCTCGTATTTCATGTTTCGAGAGTTTTCCAATTAATTAATCAGGACAGCCCGTTCAAAATGTAAATATGTACATAGCACTTCATTAGTTAGAACTTGTCTGAGCGGAATACAAGTGCTACATGTGTCGATCCAGGCTGCACAGCAGGGCTTTCGGGTTTGAGGATGCTTTTATTTATTGGCCAAGGTTCACAGTCGTTCACGCACATTCGCCACATCGCAGAACAATTTGTATATGTTTCCAAAATTAAATTAAATGTAAGTGGACACAGTTCTTCTCCACTTCCATGCCGAATGGGCACGTGTCCGAATTTAAGCTTTTCTGAAATTCCGATTTTTCCGATAATTTGATTGCACAGCGGAAATGCATCGATTCATTCGAGTGGTTTATGCATGGCAGGATTTTCGTTTCCTGTCTCCGATAAAGCGTGCATTAGGTGGCGAGATGAGCGACGTGGGGGAGAAGTGCAAAGCCGACCAATCGATGAACCGAAACATAAACACACAACTTTAATTTGGCCATCAACATCAGACTGCCGGCCATTGCAGTTCAGTTCACTTCAAGTCAACCCCACCGTAAGGTACTCAACCCAAAGCCAACATCAGAGGACGATGTGGCAGTGGGCTTCGCTGCATAAAAACCACTCAACGAAGACCATTTTCGGGGCCCTTCAATGTTGACAACGCCGAGA
Source organism: Drosophila guanche (assembly GCF_900245975.1). Taxonomy (NCBI): domain Eukaryota; kingdom Metazoa; phylum Arthropoda; class Insecta; order Diptera; family Drosophilidae; genus Drosophila; species Drosophila guanche. Next base: position 3,392,310 of record NW_022995749.1, on the reverse strand, counting down.
GTGCAGACTCAGCATCGACGGCCGCAGAGGCACGAGAAATTGCTTCTGATGGCCGCGACCTTTGGACAGGCGTGCCTAGGTGGCCCAAGAGTCCATCGAAAGTGTTTTCATATGTAAGATGCACACGAGAACGTGCAAAAAGTGCATGCAAAGTGCTTTGCTCGCTGGCACTGCCTGCCCCAGTGCCAGGACAAAGCAATGTGCAACATCGGTCGGTCGAGGCTACCACCAGACCACAAGAGCAACAGGAGCAACAGTTCGCTTTCCCGCTTTCCAGTTGGGGTTGCCAGTTGCCCATGGACTGGGGGACTTGACGCATGCGCAGTGATGACTACTACTAATAGCAGTAGAAAAGAGTAGCAGAATTGGTTGGACGAGGCTCCTCCTATTTCATACTGGAATATATAAAACAACATCAATATCAGCAATTATCTCTGCTGCTATGTCAGCGTAGATCCTAAGCATTGGTTTAAATCGGGACGGACAACTCAGACATCAAAAATGTGTCACATTCGAAAGAATGTGGGCAAATCGAATGACCATTATGACGATGCTCATATTTTAGTTGATATTGTGGATTCATTGGGTATGTGAATTGTATTTTTGTGTATATTCTCCTCAACGTGAAAAGTGTTCCGCCAATATGCAAGCCAATGTTGAGCAATGTATTCCTATGGCGACTCACGCCAAAGTCATGGACAATTCTACGTATTGTTGCAGCACATATTACCCAGTGCAAGGGCATCAGCTGAGCAGCTGAGCAGTTGAGCAGCTGGTCTGGCTGATAAGACACGGCGCACTGGCCACCTCCCTCCTGCTGGCTGGAAGCGCCTCCACTTTAGCTGGAAGCCGCATCCGTCTCGGGCCTTCGGCTGCTTCTCGGCTCTTGGGCTCGTGTCGCAACAGTTTGGCCCATACATCCGCACATTCCCATTCAGTTCCTGTACGGCGTTGCACGTTAACGGTATCGCCACCGTATCCGAAGCGGAAAGCAAACCCCGTTGGCTTGTAGTTTGAAAATTGGCGGCGGTCGCCCGAGCGCGCACAACAAGTGACGATTCCGAGTTCGAATACGTTTTTGAAAAGTGTAATGCAACCGATTGTGGATCTCTAATGAATAGAATGGAATAGAATATTCAAATTATTACAGTGGGATATATAAAAAAACAATTTACTGAAGGTAACCCATCAATGAATGCAAATATACGAAGGAACTGACGTTGATTGTTGGTAAGCCATGCATTTTTAATTGAATATAAAAGTACAAATTCTAAATATACGAGGAATGACGAGGCAGTAGCACTGCGTGTTGCCTACCATTCGAAGGTGTACCAATATTGGTTGGAAGTTCAGTTTTTTAACCAAGAGAACAATGAACATTTTTATTCAAAAAAAATTACCTAGTTCCATAGGGAACGGAGACTTTCTTTTGTATTCGATAATGTTTTATTTAACTTAGTGCCCACAAGGTCTACAGCTGAAGTATAAGAAGGAAGTTTATGATAATAATTAAATATTTTTCTACTTGTTTAATTCCAAAATGAGTTGTCAAAAAATGAATAGGAAATAAGTGTTTTAGATGTTCCATTCACATCCTCGATCATAGCAGAAGAGCTTTTGTCTTATTTATTGGAATCTTTCACTAGCTAAATTGTAAATCGTAAAAGCATTTTAAATGCAAGTCTATAATTATCTGTTGGCATTCTCTTGAGTTTAGTGCTCATCTATCATGCCAATGGCATATTTACCAACAGAGGAGATGTCACCTGAAAGTGGAAGAGCTGAGCAATCTACAACTTCATGTCAACTTTTAAGTTGTCAGTTTCTGGGATTGTCTTGGGTTGGGTTTTGCAAGCTCCACCGAATCGGCGGCCATCTGCGATAGAAGCTCGGGCTTAAGAAATAATATATTGAATTTAAGATCGAACTTGTACATATGTACACACATTTATTCTCGGCTATGGCGTATGAAAAGGTCGCATGCCAGAGGGCCCCTTTCCCACGAACAAGTCAGATTGCATCCTTAAGTGCACTATGCCGTGCCATGTCAACGGTAAGAGCGCCTGCACTAATATTTTCAGACCATTAAAACCTTCAAACACTAAAACCCCGAAATAACAATAATAATGCTAAGGCAGCGAAAAATGGAGGAAATGCAGCAAATCCACATTTTCCCCGTACAGCCAGGAAAATTTTCATTTTCTGTGCCGAGCTCGTTGAAAATAGCATGTCAAGGGGGGCGAAAGGAGAAAGTACGAAGAGTGGCCCGCAAATGCAATTCGAAATTTCCGCACTCTCTCGTTTTCCTCATCCTCTGCTCGATCTGCTCGTACTCCTACTTACTTTCTTTTTGTTTTGTGTCGGTTGGTCCGTGCTTGCAATTTGTTTTTTCAATGACTTCGTAATTGAGTTAAAAGTTGTGTCCTAATTTAGGTTTTATTTGGATATTTCAATAACAATAAAGTTCTCGGAGCGACGGCGAAGGCGCTGGAAGGCTATCGATTGAAGTCACAACTCCAAGACCTCAAATGTTCATCGACTGCAGAACACTGTCTCCAGCTAACGGCCAGTGGATTAAGTTGTATGACGTGCGGTTCATAAATCTCGTTTGCGGTTCAATAAATAAAACAATTAATGGTTCGCTGGAAGTCATTGGAATTGCAGCATCATCCTTCAAGCCCAGCTCGACGGTTCACATTTTCTACCGTGCGATTTGCGAGACTTCGAAGGAATCTCTGGCTTATCCATTACCCCAGATAAGACGATGGGACTGCGAGCTGGCCAGAGTGCGTGGCTGACAATTAAAAAGCTCGTAAACCGTGGAATGCCTGGCCCGGGGAGTAAACGACCATTGAACAATTTACAGGCGTAACCAAAATGGGCAATGTCATGCGGACAGTGTCCAGGCGGAGGACAGTAGCGGAGGTAGTGGCAGCGACTGCCATCAACGGTTTACGTCACGTCTTTTTTGTTGTTGTTGTTGTTGTTCCTCTTGCATTGTTCTCCATTCTCCACTTTTATTTCCACTCCAACTGTCTCTCTTGCTCCCTCGCACTTTGCCTGTCTGTCTGTCTGTCTGTCTGTCGGTCTGTTTTTGCTGGTTATTAAGGGTAGAATTTTTAATTAAATTCTCGCCTGAATTAGCCCCATTTCAGTCACGTGTTAATAATAATAATCAAACGTCCGAGATGACAAACGGCAGTGACCGACTGACTCCTCAAGCGTAATCATTCTACACTCGATTCGATGTGACCGTGACGTAGGACCCATCCTACACCTACAGGGCACAACCCATCCCCCGTAATAAGCTCTGCGGCTTTGGCCTGTGCAGTGCGGAAAATCCACCATAATAAGTAAAACTTACTACGGCCAATTGGTTTTTTGTTTTGTTTTCGTTTTGTTTTGTTTTTGCAACTTTTCCTGTTCTGCCGCGTACCTGGCGTTCGCTTGTTCGAGATTTATGGCCCGCGGTTTCGCACCTGATCTGGCGCAGGGACAAACTGATTATAATATTGCTTGACGTTTGTCGCTGTGCTGGTCCGTTGTTGATTAGGGCCAGTTACAGCCGTTACCCTGCCAGCGGGCTTGTATCAACTGGCAACTAAAATACAAACATATGTACCAACCCAACCAGCAAACTGATGTTACGTAGCCCGCGGCTATTTATATTTATTGGCAATTGAGGTAGGCGCCCACTGACAATGCTCGCACTCGTATTGTTGTTTACCGAAAATAATATGCTAATGAAATTTTCATCACGTGGGCATGTACTTACTCAAAGTAGTTAGCGAAACGCGCTTAAGCAGCAGCCGAAAATATGGTAATTATCGGAGAGTCATTGATAGTTGAGCTTACAGCTTACTCCAGAAAGTTGAGTGATGAACCAGCTCCCACGATATCCGCTATTGTTAAGCTTTTGTTCATCTATTTTAATACTTGGGGAGGCAACTATTTGATAGCGAGCTACTCGCAGCTGCTTTTTTGCTTCGTGGAATTTGTTGATGCAAATATTTAAACATCAAGCAGCAAAAGCAACAGTGGAATGATTAGCTTAGAGCCGCAGGCACCCTCCAACTACAGTCTCAAAGTAATAGGTGCCCACATCCTGGCAGCCACCAGCCACCAGCCACCAGCCACCAGCAGCATCCACCGCCATGGAGGTATATGGCTGGGGGGAGCCGCATCACTTCCCCACTTCCCCACATTACCATGTCTTCTATCGCCCACATACTCGTAAGCATCGTTGCCGCGTCCTTGTCGCCGCGCTTAAATCAATTTACGCGAGCTTTGGCATATTTAGTGGCATAAAACAGCACAACATGCTGCATGAAAGCTTGCCGAAGCGGCAGAGCGGGGTGGTGGGGAATGTGCGGGGATGCGGGGAGGCGGGGAATGTGAAAAGTGCCGTTGACAGATTTTTCTCTCCTTTTCGGCTGGCTGCTCCCCCTGGGAACATGGACATGGACATGCCGCAGACACTGAAAAATGTATGAATGTAAAAGAGAGAAGATCTGCCGCGGAATGCGTTGCCTCACAGGTGAAGGAATGGCAAGGATAAAGCTGAATGGTATCCCATACGGGTGTACATGTGCGGGCGCTACATCAGCTACTTATGCCATCTGCCATTGTGAATTAAATGATCATCTTAAATGTTTATTTTCCCACTTACTTTTCACTCCAATATCTTATGGCATCATCTTATGAAACTCATCTCCTGGCCAGCACAAGAAATGTTGGTAAACGGCAACTTATTCGGCGAAAGATTGTCTTTGAATCTGTAAGCTGCATGAAGTAGACTCAAAATATGATTTTCATCAGTTTAATTGCGAATTGCTTGTGCCAAAATGCATGGAATTCTACAATTCAGCCACACGGAAAACGATCTAGGAAAGGCCAAAGTTGTTGATGTTTCAAGACATCTTGTAGTTTGCACACAGAGCGCGAAAACGGAATGCCTTTGCGTCGCAAACTGAAATTAATTAGCTAGAAAATGGAACAAAAACAGACAATCGAAAGGCTGCGACTGCCTCGTGGGTAGATGCATTGCAAACAGCACAAAATAAGTTCTGCGAAACGAGCAAAACCCACACACAATCGCACACACTTTGCATTTGTAATAGATACATTCGAGTACAGTATACGGATACTTAAAGTTCTGATCTTCTCAATTAAGTGCTTGAATGCTCTTTGAATCGATTTCCTTGTCAAGGCAACGCATGTCTTTCCCTAGTTAATTTTTTATTGGCCATTTTTGAACCTTTTCTTTGCAGGTTATTGTTGTATGCATAGGCCACAGCAACAATATTTAAATTTGTAGCTGTGTGCGGAAAATTGATTGGATTTAATGGCATTTCTGAGAAGAGAATCGATGCCGGCGATGCCGAGCTGTCGTTAAGCTCCGCTCGAATAAAAAAAACATACAGACGTGCGTGGATATGTGTGCATGGACGACAGTGTCAGGGAATAAAGTGTTTAGTTTCGCCTTCTTTGGAAGGTTTTCCTGCATCATAGGGTGTGATTTATGGCCCGCACAATTTGGGGCTCATTAGAAAGCCATAAAGTGTTGCCATTAAACGATATCCCAACTGATGGCCAAGTGCTAAGCTAAGCCCACATGCAGCCAATAAAAGCCTCATTAGCGCAATGGCTGCGTCCTGTGTAGTTCGGCAGAAAGGACAATGGATTACAGCACAGAATGAACTCATTTTTAAAGGCATGTCACAATCATGTAGTTGATTCACTTAATCAAAACCCCTGCAAAAGAATTTCCATAAGATACAACATTTGTGGCATAAGCAAATCAAAGTTAAATGCTCTTAATATAACTAATTTGTGTGTGTTTCCAACAAACTTTCAGGACAAGATTGCAAAGACTGGCTAACAAACTATAGATACACCTCAAAAGCTCTGTACAAATGTTTCAAATAACATTTATCAATGTTGGTTGTCGTTTTAGTGGCTGTCTTTGGTTTTTATTGTTATCAATGCTCGTAGGCAAACCCGTTTGCGAGTATGTAAATATCTATTATTATCGTTTTGTACAGCTCAGCTGTCCCTGATTGCACACTGCCCATGACCACCCCCGCCGTGGGGAAATCACATGGAGAGCATTTATAACATGCATGAACATGAATGTCGAGTGCGAGCTATTTGCGGAGCTGCCAAGTTAATTAAATGGCCAAGCCAACCGGCCGAGCAAATAACAATGCAGTTAGTTGTACAACTATATTTGCCAATAAATATTTGATTTCATTTTAAAAAGTGCATCATTTCACCGCATAGAGAAAGAGACCTTCTGGCGATCTGAACTTTGCGGTTTCGAATGGAAACACAACACTCGATGGTTGATTGGATTTTGCTGAATGTACATGAGGATAATTGAATATCTCTTACATACAGATATGTAAATTTGAACGGAGTATTAGCAGAAATGCTTCTAAATTTGTATCAGTTATTCATACTTCATCTATAATTTATTGTCTAAACTTTATACCATAAAGTAACCATCAACTTCTGTTGATCGTTTATCTGCCCTTAAAGTATGGAAACACCTTGGCAGTTTGCCCAAAATTGTTTTTCTATCATTGTCAGTCAAAGGAGTCCCTAGGGAACATGCACAATGCGGAGTGTCCTTCATTGGGCACTTGACAAACGTTGCATATCGACAGATTTCATGAATGTATGACTCTGGGAGTGCCTCTTGTGTGTGGCATAAGTACCCCTCACACGCATTGAGATGCATCTGTGTACGTGATTGTGTGCGTGGCAGTTACATGTAAATGCGTGGCTTTGCACTGCACTTTGTTGTTGTCGCAGCTAGAAAGTAACAAAAAGTGTGGCAAAACTTCCTGCTGCCTCGTGGCTGCTTCTCACCGTTGAAGTCAACCAAATTGTAGCGCTACATGTTGCATGTTGTGTGGCAAGGATGTGCGTGTGCCTGCCGACTCCTGGCTCCTGCTGCTGCATGCACAATTGATTGCAATGATTGCCCGGGAGCGGACTTTGTCGTGCGAATGCCAGTACGAGTGCCGATCGGATGTACGAGTATGAGTGGGTGTCTGCACTTGTTGTGGCCATAATTGAATTTTATGGCCGCTTATTTTTATTGCTCCCCCGAACCGAGCAGCCTCAAAACGGCAGCTGCCAATTTATGACACAAATCGAAATCGACGCAAGGGTACAGCGTGTGGTGTGGTGGCGTGTGTTGTTGGCTTTGTGGCACGGTGGCCCACGTTGAGATATATAAATAATTGATGCACGCAAATAGGAAAATGTGTCATCAAAATTTGATCCATTGCGTCGTGTCCCATAACCCATAAACGGGAAAAGTGGCCAAGTGCGGTCAGCTTTTGTAGCGCATATTCGCTTCCAATTTGCTCTTGGTAATGCCCAATCTATGTGGAGTGCTTTTCAGAGTACTGTACCGCCCAATCGGTACATATTTAAACGTTAAAATACAATCAAAAGAGTTCAGCTTTGAGCCATCGAAGCTTTGGAGAATGTATCTTCCAATCCTGCTTCAAGAGCTTCGAGTGGCAATTTCATTTTCCTTCCTTCGAAATGAATATGTTAATGACACAAGAACATGCTGTTGTTCGTACCTTTATTTTACTTTAAGCAATTTGTCTCATTTTGTCACTGGGCAAATCAATATAATAAATTATATGCGTTGATATTATTTTGCTTGGGTCCCGCCTTCCTGTGATGTGACCTAAAAGGTTTCCCTTACGGTTCTGGCTGTGTTTTTACATTCTCGTTGCGGCTGCCCGGCAGGTGTGAAGCCTGCCGAACAGTAATAATGGAAGACAACATGAAAAATGGAAGCCAGAGATGCCTGTGGACGAGGACGAGGATGTGGATGTGGATGTGGATGGACAGCAACAATGGCTGTGTTATGGCTGACCTAGGCACACATCAGTGCGCTCATAAATCTCAATTTGATTTGGGTTGCCTATGCCCGGCTCTACTGCTCTTCTTTTTTCTGCTCTGTCGCCTTTGTCTGCCACTGCCGCTGCCGCTGCCCCCCGCTCCTGCTCCTTCCTCTGCCCATGCATATTCGACGATTTTTGTGTTTTGTTCGCCATAATTTATTTTATTTCCTTTGGATGTCTTCTTTGGGCCTGACTTTGGCTTTGGCTCATCAGCAGCCTTAAATCTTAATTCATGCGTTTTGGGTGGGTGTCGACCACGCCCCAGTTCCAGTGTCCCAGTGTCCCAGTGTCCGTCTAATTGTTTTGCCATTGTCAATTTCCCATGTAATTGCCTGGCAATTAGGCGGCCGTTAAATGAGCCAACATAACTCATGTGGGCGGGCCAAATGGAGGGGCGTGGCTAGGAGGAGTTGTGCGAAAGCTTTTCGCTTTCCTTTTGTGCAAACAATCAAACATTTACAGCGATTTAAGTCCCGGCCTCTTAAAGCTTTGCTCCCGCACACTCCGCGCAGTGGAAGAGTTCCGATGAGTCGGAGCCTGGCTTTAGATAATTAGTTTAGGCAGCTTACTAATTGCATCAGCGACTGCTGTCGCCTTGGTCCTGTATGCTCTGACGGGCTAATGAAATTGTCAGACCAACCACACGAGTTCCATCTCGCATCTGCCCGCCCTTTTGGTTCTTTGTGACACATTCTGCTCTGATGGCGGAGTCCTTCTTAATTGCCTGCCCCCACGCATAAGAATTTAATTTATAGCCCACGCTCTAAGCCACGTTGAGCTCAAGGGTCGCCAGTGTCGCGCTCGACTAGAGATTGCTCTGTGCTCTGCGGTGTAAACTATTCCATCAGCATGGAGACACTCGCGCACACATGTACGTGGCAGCAGTAGCCACAACCTTGTGCTGGCACAGAAAGAGGAAAACAGTAAAGAAATCAATTAAGTGTGTGTGTGTGTGGCCATGTGGGGCAGTGGAAAGAGGCGATGGCTGCTATGCTAGATAGATAATAATGAACGATAAGTGTTAGAGTTTCCGCCTCCATCAGTCACGCCTCAGCCCAGCGGCCGATGACTGTGGGGAAAGGCAGTCCTGGAGAAGCTTCGAGAGCATTGTCTGGATCCCCCTTCTGCGCTGTTTTCCGTGTTGACTCTGCCCTGAGTGCATGTGTAAATTTAGCTAACATTTTAAGTGTCAACTTGCTATGACAAGGCAGCCAAGGAAAAGCGGAGACTGGGTGTCGTCCCATTCGTTGGTTTGTGTGATTAATGGAGCGCCCGATTAATAACGCACTCTGAATGAAAATAGCAGAGGATGAATACTGGCAAACAGCAGCTGGAATGCTCTACAGCCCGAGAGATTAGGGATCAAACATGCGGCGTAATAATGAGGCTAAACGGCTAAACCAATTACCAATTGATGTATCAGAATCTTAGTCATAATTAACTAATGTTTGGTTAATGCTTACTATCAGCTTATCCTTCCTGTGGTCTGTTGTCACCACAAAAGTTACTTTATGCGAATACCCGAATATCGCGACTGCATGCAAATATGTTCCAAGTTCCGCGTTCCGCGTTCCGCATTCCGCACCCCGCGTTCCTTCTCTGCCAGCAAAAAGTGTACGGTAAATGCGGCTACCACTACATGGAACTGTAACTGTGATTAATCGTTGGCTGCCGCTCGCGCGGTGGGTGCGGCTTGACGGAGTGGAATTGTTTTCGGAAAACCCGGAAAAGTCTAGTTAACAGAATATTACGCATTACATCAGCACCCGAAAGTAGACAACATGCATGCAGAGGCATTCCTTTTCCTCTGCCTTTCGGGACAAAGCATTTCCCGGAAATTTGCGTCGTTCTCGATTGTAGATGGTGACGTGGCGCAGAGCACAATTGTAATAATTCCACTACTCACTCGTACATCGAGCTGTCTCCTTACAACATTTGATTAGCAGCCTACCTCTATTAAATATTCATTAATGTACGTATTGTGATTGGGCATGCTAAAGACAGGCCAAATGTCATTGTCGTGCTCAACATTTCCGTGCTGAGCTTAAAATTCAAACTTCAATGGCCTGTAAATGTTTTGGGTTTGCGCTTTGCTTTGTTTTGATCGTTGCAAAATAAGAAAAGAAGAAAACATAAATAAATAATACCAAAGAAAAAATTAAATCAAATTGCGTGCCTGCGCTGCCAGAGCAAATAAAAATGCCGAGCAACCGCACCTGCTTTAGCTGTTTGATTTGCTTTCCTTTCCTTTCCTTTCGTTACCTTTCCAGCTCCGCCGAGTTTTCTCATTCCACCATTTCCCCCAGTGGCCGCTTGTCGCTGACATGTGAAAGATATTTTAAAGCAAATATTTGAGCAGCGTTTGCTGTAGCTCGGATTGTGTTGTGCCCCACAGGCACCCAGCCAGGTATCCGTTCCCATTCGCGGGGAAGATGGAGAGCTCTGGCTTACGCGGTGCGAGGGGCTGCAGATAAGCAATGTGCCGAAGGATAGGCGGCGGATGAGCAATGAGCATGCGATTAGTTGCACTTATCCCCCCGGGCCATGGACTGGAGTGGAATTGAGTTGAGTCGAAATACTGATCAGATTGGGGATTTCAACTTGATTTGCAGTCACCATTGAGCTGAATGCCAGCACAAATAGCGAGAGAGAGCCAAACTAAACGTTGCTATTTTGCCGGGACAATCTCCGATTGACTATGGCAGATGGCAAATGGCAAATGGCACAGAATTGGCTCTGGTAATAGTTAATGGAAATGTTCGAAGAAGGTTGAAGACTGACTGCACGCACGGCTACAGTCTCCGGGGTCTCTGTCCTAAAGTTTATAGAAATAATGCCATTGGATCATATCCTCATTTGGGATTCTGCAATGAAAATTGTTTTCATATTTTTAGACCTTTGTCCAGACCAGAGGACAGGTCGAGTATATCCACTAACGAGAGTGCTCGGAAATATTTTTGCTCTTTTCTTTACCTTTATTTTCTTTCATTTTTGTTGTTGTGCATTTGGCAAATTAAGTATACGACCGGACACCTTAAATTTGGTGTCGTTTATTTATTTATTGACTTTGACGGAGCGGCCAACAACCGAAATTGACCTACATAGTCAGCTTACGCACAACTCGCATCCATGAATGATGTTGGAAGACAAAGAAAAGCCGTCTTGCCCGCTGCTGCTGCCTCCCACTTTGCTACCTTTCGCCATTTTACGACTTAATGACTCCACCGGGATTAATATGACTAATGGTGCGCTGGTTTTTATTCGATACCTGACAGGTAGCCCAGCTAGCCACAGCTCGAGCACCGCCCTTCCTGGACAGAAATACGGAATACGGAATACGGAATACGGCCTTTGTGCAATTCATGTCCAAATGGTCTGCACGAGGAGGCACAAAATAATAATTATGGGCTCTGCGCTTGACTTGGCTGGGCTCGCATTGTGCTGACATGCTATTTCTGTACCAGCCAGAGCACTACAGCAATTATTCGAACGATTGCTACCCTAATGAAAGGGAAATGTTTGTGGAACTTGGAAGATTCCAAGTGAAGAATGGCAGGCTAAGCGGAAAGAGTTTAGCAAACTTTATGGCTGTAAAGAATGTAAATCATTGTTGGAATCGAATGTGGATGTGTTACGAGTGCTCTTTGATTATTTTAGACGTGCCCATTGTTGGGTTCTAATTTCACAAGACTCACAGCATAATCATCTTCCGGATGGCCCAAGCAACTCAGCACGTTCCTCGACTACGAGTACATATAACTGTGGCAGTTGGAAATTTAAACACTTCACCCGCACAGACACTCTCGACACGCATTCGACCTTCTGGGGAGTGGGGACTGGGCATGGCTGGCAGGGACTTGGGAGTACCACTGAAGTGGCTGTTTGGCTGTCATTAGCCGGCTGCAGTAACACGGGGACCAACAACACCTACGACAACGGCTTGGACAAGCAAACAAACAGTTTATCAAGCAACCGCCTGGACTCCGGCAAAGGGTCAGCCCGGAGTAGGGCTCCGCTTCTCTTATCTAGTGGCATGCATCATCAGTCAGTCAGTCAGTCAGTCGGTTAGTCACTCAGTTGGGAAAATTAATTAACAGCAACATTGACACTCGAACATTTGACAGAACATGCAGACAGCTGTGCAGGGCTGGACAGGGCTGGCCGGCCACTCGGAAAGTCAACAAGGTGTTGTCAAGTTGAGGTCCTTTGCCAAAAGTTGCTCGATTTGCTCTCCCAACTGTCCGAGTGTATGTTGCTTTGGCCATTGTTTCTGAGCTTCTCTTGTTGCTGTTGTTGTGGCCTGTGGGCTGTACCCGTCCATCCCCACCTTCAGTTATGCTTTTGCGGCTGATAAATTGTGTTTCCTTTGTTTTTGGAAATGAATTTCATTTAGTTCTGTTTTTGGGCTATAATATTCAACCGATGCTTGTGCGGTTTCCTGACTTTCGTGGTCTGGCTGTTGGTTTCGGGTTACAGGCTCTGGCCTGGCCTGAGCTGGGCTGGCCATTGTGCTCGGGCTGGTGATTGTGTCTGGAGTCTGAAGTTACGATTCCCAGCGTGAAATATGTCTCAATTAATTATCAATGTTTGTGACATCGCATGGGGAGAACTGATTTGATTTTTGCTTGTTGTTGTTTGCTTATCAATATCGATTCCGATTATTCAAAGTCTCCAGATTGGGTTCTGCAAATCAAATGCAATTATGTCGTGCCATTCGTTTGAATCAAAAAACTGTGGGCAGGGCAAAACCAAGTCAATAATTTATGGACGTCAATTAGTTATTATTCATATAGCTATGTATGTACGTTACGTGTGTGTGTGTGTGTATTTATTTATGAATATTTCTAGTATGATAGGGCGAAGCTTTTCTGGCAAATGTTTTTGCCAGCGCTAAAAAAATATCAATCACAATATTTTCCATTTGAATTTCACTTTCAATGGCCAATTGGCAATGGAAATAGTTTTTCTCATTCTCTCAATTTCTCTTTCTGTTTCTGTTTCTCCCGTACAGCACAAACTTCCGGCAATTTCGTGGCATAAAATGTTTGCGACCAATATCCGTTTGGTTGTCGCTGCTGCTGCTGCTGCTCCTGCTGCAGACATTTTCGTACTCGTTGGGCCCTAAGCCAGCCCGGAGAAGCACCGAAGGGCACAGACGACTCCTGTTCCTGTTCCCGTTGTTCCACCTATTTGGCCCAGGTTGGCCCACGCTCCGTACTCATTTCCGGGGCTGTCGTTTCCGCCGTTTTACATTTGCAATTCGAATTGGCGCGTTAACGATTTTTTTGCCCCATTTTGGTTGCATATGCGTGGGCTAATTAGCATGCGGCATTGCCACCGACAACAACACCGGCAGCAGCAGCAGCTAGACCCGCAATCAGAGTAGAGTACACAAAAGGACTAATAACCCGCGCTGGGCTGCGCTGGCCTGAGAACATGGAGGAGGATGTGTATGCCTCGCTGAGTTCCTACAACGATACCGGTGGCGGCGGAGGCATCGAAAATGGCTGGAGCAGTGCGGAAACTAGTGTGGAGCAGCTGCAGAATCTGCTGCTCTGGGAGGACGAGGGCCCGTTCGGGAAGCGGCCCAATCAGAGCCAGCAGCAGTGGAATGCCACCAACACCACCGGTGGGCCAAATCCCATTGATTCCCCCTTCGATGCCAACAACTACTGGGCTCTGCTCGCCCTCGTGCTCGTGCTGGGCACAGCGGCCGGCAACATTCTCGTGTGCCTGGCCATCGCCTGGGAGCGGCGTCTGCAGAATGTGACAAACTACTTTTTAATGTCGCTGGCCATTACGGATCTGATGGTGGCCATGCTGGTGATGCCGCTGGGTATTCTGACCCTCGTGAAAGGTGAGTGAGTGCCTTGCCGCTCATCATTAGTGATGTGCAAGAATTCTCATAAATAACATTTAAACCAGGAAAGGCCTGAGTTGGGTGTTAATCTGAGTTGGGAAAGTAAACTCTCGATGGGTTTCTTTTTAGTTTAACCCTCAAGCAAAAGTAGATAACAATTTGGATTCATAAAGTACTTAAACACATGTTACAAATGAGAATTTCATAGAGGAGAGGAGGAGAAACTGGGTCATTTGTTTTATATATTTTTTGCAGAACTTTCAATGATATTTGTGAACCAATTTTGAGAACAGTTTCACTCCAACTCTTGTTGGGTATAACAATTACAAGTTTGATTATAAATATTCTTCAATGATCAACTGCGGAATGTGATCAAGTTTAATCAAAGAAATCCCTAAATCTGCCATGCAGAAGTCAGCACAATATGTGAGCCACCTCAGTCTGGGAATCAGAGCGAGAAGAAGCTCGGGTTAGCACGGGATGCATTTAATGAATCTGCTGTGGCTGCTGGCGCTGCTGCAGGTGGCAGTCAGCAGCTGTCGATTGCATTATGTCGAAGGAGACCGTCTAGAAGAACGGCGTGGAGAGGCTGCCGTGGGTTCTATGCAGTCAGACAATTTAATAAGCGCGCTGCCTTTGTCGTCCGGACTTGGCGCAATGCTGTCACACACAGGACCAGAAACAATGACAAGACTTTGCCGAACGGAAGCGTTTTTTGCTTTGGCAAGCCGTGGAGCAAGTGCAGCGTAAAAATTGCATTAGGAACGGCAAACGAGCGCGGGCGTGAGTATTTCGCTTTGACTCGACTCTCCGCTAAGGATGCAGCTTGCAGCAGATTTTTTCCTCTGCTGGTGCTGCTGCCGCTGCTGCTGAATTTGCAGCTCCGATGATGACAGTTTTGTTTGTTCGCCTTGGGAGCCATTACAAACACAAACAGACACATGGAACACCTATGCTCACAGCCACACATATCCATACGCATACTTGGCTTGGGACTGGGACTGGGACTGGGACTGGCAATGCAGATGAGGAAGGACTTCAGTGGAGAAGCCTCCAGTGCAAGCAATGGCTGCCTGTTATATCAAGTGTGAAAAATGTTGCAGGCTGCAACGTTTGCAACCCAAAAGCAAGAGTCGAAAAACGGAAGCAGGATTTGAATGTTGTCAAGAGTTCTGTAGCGAGCGAGCAGGAGCGAGCATTACATCCCAAGGATTAAGAACTCACAGGGAAACGGCAAAAGTCTGCCATTCGGCAGTACTGCATAAGTTGATAATAGAAATGTGAAAGTCAGTGGCTGACTGAAAAAAGTCTGTCAAAAATTAAAGCACATTTTGAGAGCATCGCTCAATAAAGATGATTCTGGACTGCACCCAACGACACCTTTGCCATTTGATTCCACACTCAATACACAGGCCCATGCCAGACCGCATGCAAAATTCAATTAATGGGCTCGCGCTAGAGTGCTTTTTGCGCGTTGAAAATGCGTAAATTATGATAAAGAAATTACAAAATAAGTGCAACATAATTATTGCATAATTAATTTCATTTAAAACTCTACATAAAATGCCAGTTAATTAATATCTGTAAACCCAATTAATACATATCCATCAAACTGTGCCCACAAAAGAGGAAAAAAACAGAAAATTGAATTACGGCGCAGAATATACTGGCAGATGCCGCCGCGTACTCGGCCCGCGAATGGCTCTGAATATTTAAGCAGAGGCGAAAAGCTCGCAAAATGTTTTGCAACTTAATAAATTATACGCAGCGCCGCAAATGATAAATAAGAGGAGAGCCGCAAATAAAGAGAGCCAATAAAAAACCGAAGGAAGAGCCCCAAAAAGTCAGAGAAAGAAACATCAAAATTAATTGAGCGCAAATTGGCGTAGCTGCGATTTACAAAGGCAGCAACAAAAAGGGAAAAATAAAGTAGGCGCTGAAATTTCACACAGAAATATTTTAGAGCGGAAGTGCGGAACTGTACTCAAGATGGACCACGGGAGGGGGGGCAGGGGAGGTATGCCAGACAGCGCGTGGCTCGAGCGAAAATATGAGCCTCCCCCTTCCCACATTGCAAATTTATCATTCTACTGTGGCTGCTGGTTCTCCGGCTCTGCCTCTCCCTCTCCCTCTCCCACTCCCACTCCCATTGTTGTTGCTGTTGTCAAAAAGCATTTTAAGCGCTTAAGCCAGAGTATAAGCTGCGACACGCACAACGGTACAGTGGGACCGACTTGGAAAGCTTTCGGTTTCGTTAGTGCAAAGTGCTTCGCTGGAAATAGCATCTGGTAATTCTCTTTCAAATATACATTCCCTTCCCCCCTCCCGCACTGACATCAACCGAAAATAGTGGAATTGTTTTGTGTGTTTTCTATTTGAACACTCCGATTGTTGTGCTCCTCACGGAATTCCCAATTTAATACAGTCGAAATCGAGACGAAAAGAAAACTGGGAAGGCCTCTTCTATCATTTCGCTCGGCTCGCTGGCAATCAGATTCATTCATTTCATAGATAAACGAGCCGCAATGAGCCGATGCCGATGCCAAAGTTAAAGCCAAAGTTGGATAAACTTTTCTTACCCCGAACCACGAATCTCATCCCCATTTTCGGCGGAGGTTTGCCGTCTCCATCCACTAGTTGGATTTATCATAAATCTTTAAGCCACCTGAAAGCACAGAAGCACGGGGAAACGGCGGTACGGGGAATTGACATGTCTACGCATAGCAAATGGCAGGCACAAAATGGCAGCTGTCCTCTGGCTCAGAGCAGCCAATTAATTTTTGGTCAGCTCCCGAAATAAGGCAGAGACCCTCCCCCCCCCTCCCGCCTACTTCCACGAAAAGAGGACAGCGTAATGAAGTTGGCCTTGTTTTATGTTTAAAGCACCGTTATCGAGTAGGACGTAGGTGAACTGGGGCGTGGCCGAAGAACCCTTTTGGCAATCAGAGTGAAATGTGTGTGTGTGTGTGTGTGTTTTTTCCTGTAATTTTTTTGTTTTTGCGGTCAGCAGCAGCAGCAGCAGCAGCTGTTTGACACCCACCCATCAATCAAGTTGTCACGGAGAGAGGAGAGGTCTCTTCTCGCACAACTCTCTGCCTGACACGAGCCTTCCACGAGCATTCCACTATCCCCAGGCCTGGCACCGAGCTTAGGGCGTGTGTGTGCAGCTATGTGTGAAAAGTCAGGGGATCTTTCGCGCTGCTGAACACCGCTGACAACGCTTTAGTTTTAGCTCTGGCTCTAGCTCTAGTTTCGGTCCAAGGATCCTCAGCCATATGCAGACGAGGGCCAGAGCGAAGGAGCCGCAAGACGTTCGCCTTCGCTCATTACTTATGCAAAGTCCCTTTTAGCTGTTAAGTGTTTTGTGTCTACTTACAAATGTAGCTGTAAATCAAGCGGAAGTCTTTTGGTGGGGCACCCAGCTAAAGGGCACAATTGACTCTGTACGGGTTGTGGAAACATTAAATTCAGTTCAGTTTCAGTGAGTTTACTATTTCCGTTGTTTCCAGCGCTCAACGTACAGCACTTTATGGCGAACGTAAACGCAGCCGCAGGGTTTCCCAGTGGAAAGGGCATCAGAAATTGTATGTTGCCCCACACGTGTACGTGTATGTAAATCCTGAAAGCAAGATTCAGCACGAAAATTGATTATAGTGCTATCCAGGAGGATAAAAATTTGTATAGCTCATTAGGGTACGGCACTAAACCCTGTCTACTCAAAGCCCCAGCACATAAACTAAAACTGTAAAAACTGGCTGTGGCTCTGCTTCTTTCGTTTAAATATCTCCCTAAGCCGGACATGGGCTTAAAACACACAGAAAGGTGCTGCTGGGGTGAGCAAACGTTTACCGAACCACAAACCCGCTCTCGGTGGGAGCTCACCGCATGTGGTGGCTTTTTGCACAACAGTTTGCGCATTGTTAGTGGATATATTTTCATGCTTTAACTTATGGCATATAAGCCCATATCATGGGCAACAACTAGAACCAATTAACGATTATTTAACCGCCCGACAACGTTTACAATGTGCTGGTGGGAAACGCTCAACCATTGCCAAGTCTGTCCATCAAATAGCGAGGCACTCAAAATATGCATTCACTGAACTTCTATTGTTACGGTTATGGAAAGGAATAGCTAAATTGCACTTTCTATGATT
This sequence comes from Drosophila guanche, assembly GCF_900245975.1. Classification (NCBI taxonomy): domain Eukaryota; kingdom Metazoa; phylum Arthropoda; class Insecta; order Diptera; family Drosophilidae; genus Drosophila; species Drosophila guanche. The sequence goes on along the minus strand of NW_022995749.1, from coordinate 3,374,363 downwards.
AATTGAACAGGGAACAGGAATAGCGACAGCCACAAGCGACTCAGGCAAAAAGGGAAACTGAAAGAAATGGGAAAAGCCATTACTCTAATAATATTTGACTTGAATCGATAACGAGTCTAAATTGCAAATAGGTTTTGGGGGGGCAACAAACGCCAGCGACAATGCCAAGGAGTCTAAACCCTAAAGGAAGCAACAACAGAGGGCCAGAGAGGGAACAGTCGGAAGGGTATAGACGCAAACTGACAAAAGAGCGGGATGGATAAACAGCTGGCAGACAGTGCAGAGTACAGAGTAGAGAGAGAGAGAGAGAGAGAGAGAGAGTAAACACTAAAAATATAGCGAGACAAGAACTGGGACTAGGTGGAAATGCAACTCAAGCACGAAGCCGAGACCAAGACCAAGAGCAAGACCAAGACCGAGACTCTCAATGGATTGCCTTGACAGTCAATGCCAAAACAATTGAGGCTTGGCTCGGCCCCGGACACAGAAACGGACACGGGCACGGACATGGACATGGACACGGACACAGACACGGACACGGGCGTGTGATGGAAACAGACATATGCTCAAGATACATGTATTTGCCCTTGTGGCAGTCGCCTCGAGAACAAACAGAACAACCGACTAACCAAATGACTGACTTACGCAAACGAAACACTCAGCTTGGGCTGCTCAAATGGCAACGAAGAAAAGTTACTCTGTCCTTTGAGGAAAATTCCACACTGATAGGTGGAATCTGTGGGTGAAATTATAATTTATATTGTAATAAATGTTTGGGAAATGATTCAAGAACCCAATAAGTACCTTTAAGTCGCTTTAGTGTGCGACGAATACGCTCCATGTAAGGATACATATTTAAATGCAGAGCTTCCCGGAGAGGTTAAGGCACAGGCGAAAGTTGAGAATGCCCTTTTGTTAAATGGTCGGACAGACAGAGATTGCTGTTGTCTGTCTGTCTGTCTGTCGCTGTGCAGGTGAGAGCTTGAGAATGAAATGTGGTCGCAGGGACAGTGCAAGGGCTGCAATTACTCATTCATCGATTGTTTGCATGCAGCAGGCGGAGAGGCGGTTTATTTGTATTATTTGTACTCAACTGGAAGTGCTAATGGATCAAGAAATGCATTTTAAATGGTCGCCACGCTTTTCGCGGGAGATTGTCAGTTTAATATTTAATTCAGTGTGGCAAGGGGACTGGGGCGCTGGCTTTCCCATTGTACGTGCACTCCGCATATTGTTGCTCCCGCGCTTTGAGTGGGAGTAGGGCGAGGCGCAGAGCGCAAAGTAAGTGGCATGTAATTTATGTGCACGCCTCGCTGACATTGCAGAGTGTGAAAATTGCCGCAAGAGAGCCTCTGCCTCTGCCTCTGCCTCTGCTTCTGCCTCTGCAGTGGCTTTTATTTCTTTATTTCCTTCTTATGCGCCAGTGGCGGCGAAGCACTGACTGCAACCCTTTGTCGCAGTCCCCGTTCTATGGCGGGCTGTCAGCTGACAAAGAGATTTCGAACAAATGCTCTTGGAAAGTGTTTGTGCCATTACGGAATCAAAGGAGTCACATGCGTGGGCTGCTAAAGTTTTCACTCTCTGCATAAATCCATGCAAATCCTTCGGCATAGTCCGTGCCACATCATTTATCAAGCTTTGACACTGACAGCGAGTCCGAGTTTGGGTCGCCATCTCTCTGCTTCTGCTCGGGAGTTGATTAACGAGCCGTGGCTCCAAACCACTTTTGGTCAGTCTCTGGCCTCCGAATAACTAGCAGCAACAACAACTGGTGAGCAGAAGTGATTCAGAAATGTCGTCATATTTCATTTTTAGTCGCCGCCCATGCCCAACGCCCACGCTGGACAAATTCAAATGAAACATCATATTGCATTTGTATCTGGTTTTCTACATGCTGCATGGGATGGGAGGAGCGGGCTTCGGGTCGAGTGTCGAGTGTCAGGCGAGAACAAGCGACCCATTTTCTGGCTGTCCTCCTACTTGAGGTAGGACTGTCAACAAGCGGGGCGACCTTGCCACAGTCCTCGCACAAATTCCTCTAAGGCTGCCTGGCTGCACGTTCTTGGCCTTTGACAGGGCGGCGTATGCGTAATGCGGCCTAAGAATATCCCATTGCTTCGCTGCCACCGGCACTCCAACTGCTTGGCACGTGAGTTATAAATAATTATAGACAGCAAAGCAGCCAAAAATTATAACATTAGGCTCGAACAACATGCCAGGCACGTCGGAGTTGCTTAGCCTCTCTCCTCTCCTATCTACATATGTACATATATATGTATGTATGTATGTATGTATGTACGTACATATTGTATAATGCCGCAGACAGAAGCGACCCGCTCGCTTATACATATTTAACGGGCGCGACCGCCGCACGACGTGACGTGCCCCAAATTGGAATTATTGCCATCATGTCACTCGATTAGTGGCGTTAAATTGCCAAGCTACCTCACGGCCTGGACGATCCTCCTCCCATCCGATGATTTGCATCTGCTTTGATACGCCTTGAGCTTCCCTCGAGCAAAATTGAGTTCCCCAAACATTTTCTTAAGCGCTTTATTGCTGTCTTCGTTGTCTTCCACCAGCACGCTGCGGCAGTTGTCGCTGGCTATCATTTAATATCCTGTCACTTAAAAACGGTCAGGGCTGTCCAGCCCGGAGACGGTTTTGTTTTCTTGCTATTTTGTTTTTGGCCTTCAGTGGGAGAATATTTGTGCAATAAATAGAGCTGAGGCAGCTCTTTAACAATTTAAATTTCCTTAAACAGTGTTGAAAGTCAAATTAATAAAAATCAACAAATAAACTGAGGTATTAAATGATTTTCGGATATTTTAATGCAACCTTTGCTTTTATATTTAATTCGCATAATATTAAATAGCAGATAGGCATATTCCACATATACCTTTATTCAAAACTTTGGAGCGATTTCCGATGTAATTTTATATTACACTTTTTTTATTACTGCAGTAGTTCAGTCATTAAATGGCTGATAAAAGTGTCTCTTAAACAGCTCTACTCACACTTTGCTGTCTTGGATATTGTACCATTTTGTAACATATATGTACATGTACATAAAAATGTACATAAATACATATTTATATGCCCCACAAGCCACTGCCGAAACAAGCTCAAACATACGTGGCACGGGGTTCATGGTGTAGGAGTATTTTTTGTATTTCCTTTCATAGTTTCATGTTCAGCTCTTGAACTTTTGATTGTGGCAGAAGCCACTGCTATTTTCATTTAATTAAATGGACACGCCCCATGTGTTACTCCTTCCATTGTTTGTTTTTTATTTGGCCCATTTTGGCCTTTCATTAAAAGTGTGGCACAAGCATCTAGCAGCATACAAACATCCACAAATGCCGAACCATGCAGATATCTCAACCAGACCAGCAACAACAGTTCTGTGGCCCAACTCAATGTGAGATTTGGGGTGTGGAAACGTTAGGTTTTGTTATGTGCTGTGCTGGGGATGCATTAAATGTAATTTTCATTTTTGGCCAACTGACCATGTCAGCAGCTTTGCTGAGTGTGTGCTGGGGGAAGACATTTTCTGTTTGAATTAAAACGTTGCCAAAAGAGAACGTTGCGCAGCCATTAGAGTCGATTTGCATTCGATCGATCGATGTATCTAAGAATAATGTATCTATTTGTGGCACTTTTTGCGATAAAAATATTTTCATTTAGTAAGTAAAGCCGAAGGTCTAAGCGATTTGCCAAAGGCTGCCATTCCCAGGCAGGTTTACCTATGTATATATATTTTTAGCTACTGGCTTTGAATTTATAATGACACAGCCAAATGGAGCGAGGGTAGAACCAGCAGCATTAGACGCGCGACAGCAAAGCCAATTCAAATTATGCATAAATCTCAATATAATTGACATTGAGAGACAAAGTTTTGCTACTTTTGCGCAGAAATGTTACCAGAAGACTATTTTTACCATTTCCGAAGGCGTCCCCTGGACTCAGACATGCTGTTACAGTCGAGTCAGAACAGTTGCCAAAAGTTGCTGAACGTGAATGAAAGGATGGCTTGGCCTCTCATCCACACTGAGGCTGAGGCTGAGGCTGAGGCTGCTGTCTCTGTCATGTGTGTTCATTGTGGAAATTATGCGAAAAGTTTTCTTGAGATGGGAATGACGCCTGAAAGTAAAAGTATATTAAATCTGGCAGTGCAATGGCAGAGCCAGTTGCACTTTCACAAAAAATAGCTCAACCAGAATAGCTCCAAAGCACTTTGCGGCTAACTTTCCAGGCCCGTTTCCGCTTTCTCTACATCGCCAGTCCATTGAGACCTTGCTGCGTTTGCCCAGTTCTCGAAAAGCCAAGCCAAACAAAAATGTTACCAGCCTCGTCCGAGCTTTTGTGCTCACTCTCTCTCTCTCGGCATTCATATGGCTTGGGTCAAAATTTAAGCAGAATAATGGAATAAATAAGTGAAATATAAAATACATAGTTTTTGGCTTTAGAGCTATTTGCATGTGTTCAATGGTTGGCTTCTAGAAATGTTTAGCTTTTGTTTTCAGCTATAACCAAAATGTTACCCATTTGATTAACTCTAGAGCGACAAATTTATAAGACACTCTGCCCGAGGCCCAATGGCAACATCTGCAGCTGAAGTACTCGTACTTATCAATGTCGTTGGTTGGGTTGGCTGCCGGCTCTGCTCTCTCATAAATGTCCCAGGAATACGATTCTGTTTGTGTGTGCGACCGAAAACAAACCCATAAAGATGAAATATGTGTGTCGGGCAGGACCATGCATTGCTCCACATTCCCGATTTGCTGGCGCCGACATCTTGTAATTTTATTTTATTATGCCCATGGAGGAGAAGGACGATCAAAATGCCTTCTGCACAAGTATGTTGGGGCAAACGAGCGAAACCTTTTATGTCCATCAAGAGGGAAAGTTTGTAATATGTTGTGTTGTTGCGGTTGTCTGCTCAAATTGGTAGGGAAATACACTAAATAAACTGCCAGCAGCCGCTGGCCGCTCTCCGACTCTCTGACTCTCTGACTCTCTGGTGACAGGTCGCCCCATATTGATTGCACGGCTAATGACCTTGAAAGTGATATGGTCCCCTTTTGCTGGGGGTTTGTTTTTGCAAAGTTTCATCATAACTTGATTGGCAACAGTTTGACGACCTCGCCAAATTGAGCTCATCCTTTGAGCAGTTTAAGTTTACTTCTTGAGGCCTCTCTGCCATTCCAATGTTTGTTCATCCCAATCATCATCTACGAACTCGACGATTGGCCACGGGCATTTGAAACCAATGGTGGCTGTTGGGGAAACTGCAGGTGAAATGGTGAATGGGGCTCATCAATAAGTTTCGGGGGAGCACGAAGAGCCAGCCAACTATTTACGAAAAGTTGCAATAACTTGGCGATGCGATGCACAACAACAGCAAGGAAAGAAAGGTATTACAAGTGCTTTGTAATCTATTTCAAAACTTTTGCCGGGGAGCAAACACACTCTAGGCAGGGCCCGACGGGACGGGGACGGGAACGGGGACCGGGAGCAGGAGCAGTGCCCAGAACACAAACAAGAAGAACTAAACAGCAGGAGAGATGATGAGGGAGAAGACGCAAAGACAGAAATAGAGAGAAAGAAAGAGAGAGGGCGAGGGCGAGAGGGAAACCATAAGAAACGTCTCGTAATAGACAAACAATGAGTATAATGAAACGTTAAAGCATCGTGTAATGACGCAACGGAAGCAAAGCAATTTACGTAAACTTCCAGAGAGCGAGAGAGAGTTAGGAGTTTAATGAATGCTGAGAATAGAGCGCTCAACTTAATGACGATGCTGAATGAGTGGGGGAAATCGAAGCAGTCGCCACTTTATATGCCACATTAGAGCACTGTCAATAGCAGGAGCAAAAGTTGTGGCAAAAATGAAAGCAGGAAGGAAGGAAGCGCGCCCACTCCCACTGTGCACTCCTGTTCACGTTCAGCGAAGCGTTAACAATACAAAAATAAAGCTGTGTAAATATAACGAAGAATAAGAGAGGTGGGGCTATAGCCCCGAGATGGTGACCCAGAACACGGCAGAGGTTGTAGGGCGCAAGGGCAAGGACGAGTACGAGGACCGACGAGGAGTGAGGCCAATAGCACTTGACGAGACAGCAAGAGCCACAACAATTATAACAACGTTAATAAACAATGAAGTAGGCTTGAAGACCAACAAGAGACCAACACTAACAAATCCAAGGATACATATAAATATGTAAATATGTATGTAAAATGTACATTCATTACTTGGATTTCCCTATCAATTGTTGTATGACTTGTCAACTCACAGTGGTTTTTCTTAGACATCCTGAATGAACGAAAAGGAAAACAATTAAATAAACATTCACAAACTATTCAAAGTTTCGTAACTTTCACAATATCTTTACTGCATGTACGTGACCGGCTGGCTCGGTCGGTTATGCGGCGTCGCGTGCCATTCTGCAGCCCCCCTCGGTCTGGTGGACATGGCAATACGTATGTACATATGACCTTGTATTTTAATGGTGGAATGGTTGCTTTTTTCTAAACTATGTTCTTCACAAAGATTCCATGCAGAAGTCGTTTCAGTTTGAACGCTTTACGGCAAATCCAATAAAAAAGTTAGCCTCAAATTCAGTTCATAAAGAGCATTACAAAACTCTCTCTCTCTCTCGCTCTCTTTGCTCTGCCTTCCTTTTATGCAAGTTTTTGTTATTTCTCTCCCACTTCCTCTCCTTCTGTCTTCATTTCTCTCTTTTTCTCTGACTATGGTCCTCAAATTTGCTGAAGTGTAAAAATAAAGGGGAACCTAGAGGCGGTAGGGCAACTCTTGGGTCTGTTGGGGATTTGCTGTGTGCCGCCGGCAGTCGGTCGGTAGGTGGGGTTGGTCGGTCCCAACACGGCTTCGGTTCTCCCGTTGGGTCTGATCTGACGAGGAATGGTAACTGTTTGTCGATTTGTGGGGGGGAAGGCGAAGGCAAAAAGAAAAATACATATTAAATATTCAATGCGGGGAATCTATTAAAATAAAAAATGTGTTTATATAAAACTTGTCGGAAATTTAATTGAATTTCGTGTCCGCTGCTCTATCTGCCGGAGCTTGCCAAAGTACCAGGCGATTTTTGCGCAAACAACAGTTTATACATATTTGCTTTGGGACTCACACAAGGACAAAGGACATAGAGGACACGTACACATCTATGTATGAGAATTCGTTGCTATTTTTGTTACTTCCCTGTTGCTTCCCTGCCCTGCTAAGCCGACAGCTGTCACTGGCGCGGGCTCTGGGGCGAAGCTGAACAAAGTGCTGAAGGTTTGCTTAGTCACAGCCTTTGCCGAGCTGCGAATAATCTTAGGCAGCATATGGACATAGTGTGGGTGCATCTTGATATGGCAAACTATATGGCACTAAGTTGCCGGTGGAGAATGTTTGGTTAGCAGTTGATATGGCCCCAAATGGGATAAGTTTTTTGAAAGTTTTCTGTGCATAAGCAAGTCCATGAAAGGTTTCTCACGTTGGTTTTCAAATTATTTACATTTTCCTACTTATCAACATACTTTAAGACTTGAGCAACATAAAATTGTTTCCAAAATATTTTACAACAAATATTTATGCTAGTCTGTAAATGAAGTCTGTCAAAGTGCTCAGCAAGTAATGTAAAGATTTTGCATGTATTATTATTAAATTGACATCTTATTGAGCAGACTTCGCTCCTGGCAGTTGTCTGCAAATTCCGTATTCACTTTCCATTTTCTTGGAAGCCCTTGGAAAAATGTGTAATTTAAATGGCAGCCACTCGACGGTTCGTCTTGAATGAAAGGAGATTTCTATCAATCTCTTTCAAGGCAGACTGCATAAATAGATTTGATGTCAATGGAAGGCAATATTTACGCACACACACACACTGGCTGGGAAACCTTTTTCAAATGCAAATGAGCCCAATAAATCTCTTTGGACTGAGGCGAACCAAATATGCAATGCACTCGTTCCCTGCTGTTCTGATTCATTTGGTTTGCTATCCTTTGCTCGAGCTTGACCGACATCAAAAGAAAATCAGGGGAAATGTGTCTCGCTGAGACACTAAATATAAAAGTGTCGGCGACACTAAAAAAACTTGCCACACAAAGGAAAAGTAAAGGCCAAAGCCATGGGCGAGCACAAGCACCTGGCCGAGAGTAAGGATGTGCTTGTGGGTCACACGGAAGCCAAAGCCATTTGCATTATTACCAGACCAGCTGTCCCTTCAGAGCTCGGCCCTGTGCGGATAGATCTCTGCTGAGAATACTGAGAACTTGAAACGAAATCACAAGTCAGAGGGGGATGGCAGAGCCAGAGTAAAAACTGAAAATGAAGATGCCTCCTGCCAAGGCAAATTGCTTAAGGAAAATGATTTCGAAGAGGACGACAAGAAAGCAAGCAACAACCACCCCTAATCGACCCGGCCTCCCTCCTGTGGAGGGAGCTCCAGCTTTCGATTTCCGTTCCCAGTTGTGGGCTGTTGAGGCAAACGCGTTTATGGCACAACGATAGAAATCGAAAGCCCATTAAATAGTTTACTTTATGCATGGCTGGCAGATCTGCGCCAGCCCTGCGGCTATTGACTCTAGTCAGTTTACTCATCATGGAGATGATGAACCCGTCAGCCGGATAGAGCAAGTTAACAAAAGCCACTCCCTCACCATTTGCTTTATTCCTACTTTTTCGGTCTAGGCCACAACTATCACGTATGGCTGGAGTGTGTTGGCGTTGCACGTAGTCGCCACATTTTCCTCTTTGAGTTCCTTGCACCGCACCAACTCCTCTTCCGGCTGCTCAGCCAGTTGTGCGGAAGTGTCCATCATATTCATGTTAATAACTTCCCCCCGCACAGCCTACCCCAAGTCCTTTCCAAGTCCTTACCTGGGGCCAGCATTTGCAGCCCATGAAAAAGCACTTAAAGGGCTTCAATGTCTGCAGTAAAGAGGAATAGATGGAAATCATTTGCAACTTTTAACTTTTAATGAAATCACAACAAAAAGTGAACTTTAAGGTTTAACTTTATGGCACAAACACACAATTGCAATGTTCTTGAATCGAAGTGCATAAATGCATAATAAATAAATTAATTCATAAATCCCTTGCAGCTATTGCATGAACTCCATGCCACATTAATTCCCATGGCCCAAATGTATGCGCACAAATAAAGTGTGAATCACACAAAACAGAATCACCTTTTTTTTGCGTCCAAATTTTCATTAAAGAAGAAGATTTTCCCATGGCAACACTTTTTTTTCGCATGCTGTCAGCGCAAATATTTGACCACAGTGGCAAACAGCAGCAATGCCCGCAACAAAGGCAGCTAACAACATCCATCGGTTACAAACAGAAGCAACAGCTGCATCAACATTTGGTTGGACTTTCGCAACAATATTTTGTAGCAACATTTTTCTTGTCAACATAAAATCCCTCAACGCTGGTTCGAACTTTTGGTGTGCCCTAACAACGAAATGGAAAGTTTCAAAGAATCAAAAAACATGAAGGGAAAGCCAGTATTAAATTCATTGGTGGATATATTCGGAAACATATAAATACTACTTGAAATCAATAGTCATGCCATGGACTCTTTGGTACCCTGTTTTCGACACATCTCTCGAGGGCCACAGGTTCATACAAATGAACATATCTGCATACATTCATTCGTATGAATAAACATTTGCAGGAAGCATGTGAATACATGTGTCAGCGGGATGCGAGAAATGCAAATGAAAATGATACGTATTTACATACAGACGGGCTAAAAGTCAAAAACTGCTGTCAGCTGGCACACAAAAAAAGGAAAGCACGAAGTGCCCTCTGTCCCCTTGGCACTGCACCCCATAAATTTGGATGACAGCGGAGGTGACAACGTGTCAACAAGCGCCGCGGGTTGCTCGTACACCCACGCAGTCAAATCCAAACACACGAACACATCGTACTGGCATAAACAGCAGGCACAAAAGTGCGGCCAATTAGATACAAAATTTAAAGATGTTCCAGAGCGAATGAAGCGCTTTAAATGATTGATTATTCGGCTTCGCAGATCGAAAATAATGTAATTTGTGTCCTCCTGGCATCCATGTATCTGTTTAGCTTAAGAGGATTCCTTGAAGACATCAACTCCTCCCTGTTCTGTTGTTATCGCTGTTGTAAGTGTAAGTGCCTGTGGCTGACATATGCCAGGAGCCAGGAACCTCCGACACAAGCGCACTTTTGTGCCGTTTTCATTGCTGAGTTTTGCTATGGAAATTGTTATTGTTGCTGGCTTCTGGAGCAATATCCTCGCCAAGCAGCGAATCGGCTTGGGTTGGCTTATTTTATAATCACAGCAATTTTCGAGCCTTTGCCCAATGATTTTCTTATTTTCTCATATTTGCATTTTATTGCCGCGCGCCCTTTTTATTGACACAAATCATTTGGATTGTGCTCGTGTTATTTCTGGGCACGCATTTATGCGTGGTTTAATGCTCGAATGTTCGTGTGAGTTTTATTTGGTGACAGGTATTTGATATTTCACTTTTGATTGGTGTGCGATTTATGCCGATGTTTATTTTGTTTGCTTGTTTGCCAAATAATTTCAAATCATAAAACAAATTGAATTTAAAGCCATGCCAAAACGAGGAACTCTCGCCCCGCGTTTGCATGGAATTTCTGTTCTGTTGCCAAATATTTGATTTAAAATTATTTGTAATTTTCCAAAGCCCCAGGATTATACACATGTTTATGTATTCACTGATAGGTGTTGAGTTCATTAAATATTGTATGAGATTGATAAACACTGAAGATACATGCATACTTATTTATTTTTATATGAGTAAAATTCTTTTCTTGAATCGGTAAATGTCACTCTTAGTTTTCGTATGAGTTAAAACTAACTCTTTCCATTTTCATGTGACTGCAATGTTGGTGGCTTTTGAGCTGCAGTAAAGTCATACAAATTGTCACTTTAGAGCATAAGTCAGAGCTATTATTTATTTAATAATTGTATTATTTATAAAATACTTTTCATTCAATTGTACGCCTAAGAACACTTTTGATGGGGCAAATCCACATGGAGCATTCAGATAACCACACAAAAACCACGAATCCTTTTTGGCCAAACCTTCCCCTTCTTGTTGTGCTCATTTAGTGGGCAAACATTGTCAAGATACATAAATGTTGATGTATCTTATTGATGAAAGGATGCTGTGCCTTAAGGATGCCGTGCAACAACAATGGCAGCCATAAGGGATAACATTACACACACACAGGGAAGGGGTCTGCTGTCCATTCATAAATCATATGTTCCCTCGATTTTGCTCCATTTTCCGACCCGATTTGAGCGCTTGCGGCGCTTTGCGATAACTGTTTGCTTTAGTTCACCAGCGTGGAAAAATGCTCAAATATTTGGGCATGGCCACGGCTAATACAAAAGTTCCTGTTGTCAGGGGGGAAAGTGGTCAGACAATAGTTACACTCACAGTGACCCACTTGGCTGGACATTGGTTTGTCATTCACTTCATTTGGAAGGCTGACGATTAGCGTGGCAGAAGCAGAATCCCTCTCGCTATCCACTTAAACTTGCAACAAATTAAATAAGTTTCAACTCATTTACCAAGTCATTTTGCCGCCAACTTTGCTCGTCATCAGCCTCCACGGCTATTTGTGTTTCAGTTTACTTTTATGAGGACTCTTTTGCAACCCACACACACCCACACACACCCACACACACCCACTACCAGGGGGCATGCAAAAATGAAATCCACACAAAAGAAATCAGCTACAAATTTATTTACCCTGACTCCAGCACGGGGAACAGCAAAGTTGTGCGCTTTTGTTTGAAATTTGTTTCGCATTTGTAAGTTGAAATGTTTTTAGGAAGAAAAGCGCCCGAAAAAACACACACAAAAAGAAAGGGAACACAGCAAAACACACAAATAAAAGCTTTGTCCTCGGTCAGACCTCAGCTTGTCCGTTGAGTCGGTGCAAAAGGGGGAAGGGCATCCGGCGCATCCGGCAGAAGGCGGAATCTCAGGTTCCTGCAGAAAATGTTCTTTAGTTTCCCTTTTTTTTGTTGTGGCCCGGCCAAAGCCAGATTTCATTTAATTTAACTTGCTCCCCTATTTCGCTTTCGGACCGTCCAGGCTTTCAGCTTTCAGCTTTCAGCTTTCAGCTTCCAGCTTAAACAAATTTGCTCAATGGCAATGTTGGGTTCCCTTTTAAAGGCCCAACCGTACGGCCTGCTCTCCAAATTGATCTTATTGACACTTTACTTACGACACAAATCGGGTCTGGGGCCGTCCCCTTTTCAGCCAGGCCGTGCCCAATGGCCGTGTCATTTGCAACATTTTCGTTTCGGTCTTCGGCACAGGAATCATTACTGCAATTTAAGCGCCTATGGAATCCGATTGTGGGTGTGGGCTACGTTGGCTGGCCATAAACAAAGCTTTATGGATCCTAGTGAGGAGGGGTGGGGCTAGGGGCTGGTAACTCTGTGGGTGGCATGCAACAGATACTGGTGCCCCGAGGCTTACCGTTCGCAGTGGGCTGGCAAAATGGAAATTGAGAGAAATGGCTAAGTCCTCGATTACATTATTAACTCAATTTGTCAAAGCTATTACAAATTTCGGAGCTGCTTAAATGGGAGGGAAGAAACACTCATTTTTGACCGATGGACCAGCGGAACCTCAGTCCCCTCAGTCCCCCTTTTGCTGGATACTTTCATCGAGCCAGCCAAGAGCAGCCTTTAGCCCGATTTTGGAAACATTAAGTATCACTCACTCGATTCAGCTCACTGGCCTCAGCCCCGAAGAGTTGTGTTTTTATGTGTGGCACTGGCAGACATGGGCAGCTGAGTTCGCTGAGTTCGCTGAGTTATGGCGTCCAACAGCTGCGCAAAACGACGTCCACAGCGGCCTCAGAGCTGGCCAGGGGCAGGACCTCGACTATCGTCTCGCATGGGCGGCACAAATATGTTGCATAAGCCCCCTGGGGGCATAAGCACCAGGCAATATCATTTGGCAGCATCCAATTGAGGAGGCAGGGGAGTAGTGAACAAAATATGAGCTGCAAAAAACCAACCAAGCAATATTAAATAAAAATGGCCAGGCGACAGTTGGAGCTGGTACCCTGGAGCTGGACTGCATTGCTGGCTGGGTGGCACAATAGACCAGTATGCCCATATGTAGTTGGGGAATATTGTAGCCACTTTATGGTGCCACAAGTCAGGGGCACAATATGCACAAGTCCACCCAAAGCGAACCTCTTTCTCCACAGGATACTTTCCGTTGGGATCCGAGCACTGTTTGACCTGGATCTGCCTGGATGTGCTCTTCTGCACGGCCAGCATAATGCATCTGTGCACCATCTCCGTGGACCGCTATTTATCGCTGCGTTACCCCATGCGATTTGGCCGGAACAAAACGCGTCGAAGAGTCACTCTGAAGATTGTTTTCGTGTGGCTTCTGAGCATTGCCATGAGTCTGCCTTTGAGCTTGATGTACTCCAAGGTGAGTAATAAATGTCCCGCCTTTAAAGTAATTAAACTTTGCCTTTGATCCATTAAGAATGTTTACTTGAATATTGCACGGTGCCACGAATATGTTCGCGTTTCTAATTACTCGCAAATCTTTTGTACATCTTGTACTTTTCATTGTGCTCACTCCGCTTTTCTCTCTGCTCCTGCTCTCTGCCTTCTTTCATTTGATTCCAGAATCATGCCTCAGTGCTGGTGAATGGGACTTGCCAGATACCGGATCCAGTGTACAAGCTCGTCGGGTCCATTGTTTGCTTCTACATTCCGCTGGGCGTGATGCTGCTGACATATTGTCTGACCGTGCGATTGCTGGCCCGCCAGCGCCAGAACTTGGGCGGTGGCCAACAGACGGCAGCCGCCACACCCGGCTGGGCCAGCGGCTGGCTGGGCCAAGCCCCAGCCTTGGGTAAGCTTCTGGAACACCCGTTTTTCCTCCTTTTTTTTTTTGTTTTGTTTTGCCTACAAAGCAAGCGCCACGAAGAGCAGCAGGGTGGTAGGGTTTTCGGGCTTAATATGATTTTCAGTTTGCCTAAAATTTGCATTTCGTTTTTTGGTTGCACTTTTTTTGCTTCTGGTTTTTGTTGTGCCATGCCAAGAACTTTGCAGGCCACTCGAAAGAGGGCTGGCAGCAGAGAAGGTGTCGTAGACAAACAATGCTCGGGTGAATGTGGGTGAATGCTTCCAGTATCCGTATCCCATGAATCCGAAAAGGCGGACTGGGGCGGTGTGACGCAAAGTGGGGCTAAGCCGCAGCAATGCACACAGCATCGACATAGCCATCGACATTGAACCGGTGAGGACAAGGGCCACACCCACACACCCACACACCCACTCGTACAAGTGAAATCCAGTCTATGGACTGGACTCGTACTCGTGTGTGTAGATAGCTAATTTCGAGGCGCCCTCCTAAATGGCTTGTGCGAGGGTGTTGCAGAGGTGCTTGACTTGTTTTCAATTCGAAGTTTCAAGCTGCAAACTTTTTGATGTGGGTTGCCTGGGGGCTACTCCCGTATCATCCTGTTCAATTGATGACTTTCATGAGCCTATGCCAAACTTCCCAGCCACAAAAAGACACTTTCTGTTGCCTCATATTTTCAGCAATTTCTCCCAGCTCGTAGTTAAATCAAATTAAAGCACACAGCACTTTGAATTTTGGGATTATCAGCGCTATTAAGTGCGTTCCCAATGGAACCCCTGTCCACGCTTTGAATGGCTTTGCTTCAGCTCCATTTTGTATCCCATCAGTTAGCACCTAAAGGACAGTAAGCACCCATGGCCCATGGCCAGCCACGAGTATTTGGGCCCGGACTAGGGGGGCAATAGGAATATTAAATGTACTCCCGATGCGGCCTGCAGCTGGAATCACATGCATTGGCAGGGCACTTCGCTTGAGTGGAGCCTCTGTGTGTGTGTGTGTGGGGTGTGGGTTGTGTGGTGTGCGGGGAGCTGGCTTTTGGGCATTTATTTTAAGCCAAATCCCTGCAGCAAAGAGCGGCTGGCACCGGCACGGGCACGGGCACAGGCACGTAGCGAGATTTTGTAGATTGTTCTTTGGGTAGTGACTCGGTTTGTGTACTCGTGCGAATTGATTAGCGCATTTTGTGACTTTTGTGCATGTTGTGCTCTTGCCTCTCCCCTCCCTCCCACCCCCTAGAACGACGCTGCACTTGGCGCCGCCTGCTAAAGCCGGGCCCAGGTCACGCTTCGTCCGTGCTGCACGCCCACTCGGCCAACTCAACGGATACGGACCTGAGCACTTTGGACAACCATGAGCTCTGGCTGCCCGACTCCAGGTGAGCACTACTGCAGCAGCCCTGCTGGCAGTCTGAATATATGGCATTTATTGTGACCTCACACAGCATCAAAGAACCCACGCCGACCACAATGACAGCCTTGCATCAGTTCGGAGCCGAGATGCTGAAGCTCTCGAGAGGCCTCGAGTCGGTGGGCTCCTCATCCACCACGGGATCGCCCACCAAGTCCGAATTTTCCATATCAAACCACCTGCAGTTCCCCAGCAGCCCCCAGCGCTATGCAACCCATCAGCAGTCGCATCTGCAGGGAGGCGCCTACCACCAGCAGACCTCGCCCAAGGGTCGGCATGGCACCACAATTCTGGGACTGTCAACCACAACCCTGGGAATAGAGCGAGAGAGCACGCGGAACTCATTGGCCAGCAGCCGCCTGGGAGGAGACCAGAGCGACGGGTAAGTAGTGGGAGAGCCCTTTGAATTTATAATTGCCTGGAAGGGGATCTAGCAAAAGGCGCGACAAATGAAAGCAATGAAAATAAACAACAGGCCATGGGATTCTCAACGTATTTTGGATGCCCTTTACAGCTTTTGAGACAGTTCTTGAAGCACATCAAAATTGTAATATAAAACAATCTTAAAGTATAAAAATGTAACAGAGTTTGTCCGTCTCCTTACCTGTCAAAAGGACACACAGCTGCTACCAGCAAACCGTTTTGTTCGAGTGATCCTTTCTAGCCACTGGGTTGGTTGTCTTTGTTGTTTTTCAATCCTAGTCCAGTCCCAGTCCCCGGCCCCGGCCCAACTCCGTTTCAGTCCGAGTCCGTGAGTGCTGACCAAAAGGCAGGGCTGTCGCTCACCTCAAGTCCTTCTCGTTTTCGTTGCTTTTTTTTCTGCTCCTTTCTTTTCTTAGTTTTGTGTGTGCTCCTTTTTGCGGCGTTGCCTTTTATTGTCCTTCCGCTTTTGACTTGTGCAATTTTTCGTAATAATTAATTTTTTGTTCGTTTTTTCGTTTTTTCGTTCTCGTTTTCCCTTTGTGGATGCTTAGGGGGCGGGACTCCACTTTTATTTGGCATTTGAGCTGCTCAAGTGATTTCGCTTCAGTCCCAGCCCAGGCTGAGGCCTTTTGCTTTAATGTGTTTTTCATTAATTTTCTAATTTTAGTTGACTGGCTTATAGCTGGGCTAAGCGATGCGCCGAAGAAATTCAATTAAAAAATTCAAATCGCAGAGAGCAAGCATTTTATGCTGTTCCAGGCAATATCCTGATGGATCGAACGAATGGGCAGTGAGGTGTAAATGAGAGCAGCCATCGCTTATGATAGAAAATTCCTTGAGGCAAATGCGTTGATCTAAGGTACGCAGGGAGCAACAGATGCGCACACGAAGGCTCTTTAGAGCTGAGTTTTTAAATCCCAAAAAGACATTCAAGAAACGTTTGAAAAGCGAATATTTCTTAGCAAAAGAGTAGCTTGAATCAAGTGCCAATAAATTTGCATCTGAGCGCATTAAATTTGCTTCAAATGTAGCCCCCAATCTTCCCTCTGCTCTTTGCAGGCTCCTCTCCCACGTGCGACTACGAATCATTCTGACTGGGCGCTTTTTTGCGTCCGTGTTGGTGGTTCTGAGGCGTCGTATTGTGCCTTCATATTTGCCAGTTTGCTTGACAGTTGAACGAATTTGCGCTATCAATAAAATGGATTTTATTTGTGCTTTGCTTTTTGTGCGCTCCAGAGGCCCAAAGTGGCTTTGCCAGACCAGAGCAGAACGAGGTCGATGGCGCAGTCGGGGCACTGGTTGGGTTGGGTTCGGGCGGGACCTCTTAATTGTTTGAAAATTTGTCGCCTCATGCACTTCTGACAGCCGCAAAGAAGTTGACAAATGATGTTGGCTTTGGTTTCTGTGGCTGCTCTGGCTGCTCAAGCTGCCAGGATTCTAATTTCGGCTCTTTTTTTTCACACAATGACAACGCCGGAAGTGACTTTGGGGGCCTGAAGACGAGGTCTCGAGCTGAGTGTGTGTGAAAGTTGGCATCGGCAGCCTCCGTCGGGAGCCTGCAGCAACGTCTTGATGAGCTTGGCAGCTGTTTAATTCCTTTGTGGCTGAAACAATATCAAAACTTGGCGTCAGCCGGCTTTGTTTCACTTGCATAATGAGAAGTTGGGCAGCTCCTTGCCCCATGTCTCCCATTTCCCATTTCCCAGTTCCCAGGCATCGTCCTTGCTTAGCCTTGTCTCAACGCATCTCAATTTATGCGCACGTCTTGTGCAAACAAATCAAAAACGCGAAGGCTGCATAATGAGCTGACATCCTTAGCCTTCTCCAGCATCTTCTTGGCGGCTGCCATTCCCTGCACTTGTCCCTGTCGTTGTTCCCTGTGTCTGCCTAACGCCTTCATTAGCAGCCTTAGTCTCCATCCCAGTATCCGTCTCCTGTCTGCCCTGTCTCCTCCATTGCCAAATAAAGTTTCAGCGCAACATGCCAGCAAGACAAGAACCGCAACGCAAAGGCAACGTGGAAATTTATGCGCTCTATTAAAATGAATGCAAAATGAGCTCAGGCCACAGCACCCCCTTCAGAACAGGAATGTGGCAAAACAGCAACAAAGGCAACAACATCCCAGCGGGAAACCACAAAGAACAAACCTGAAAAAATGTTTCTTCATGCTCCAGCGTGAGGCAACACCAGATCGGGGGATGCAGACCCCCGATGACCACAAAGCGCGGGTTGGGCTACGGCTTCTGCGTGCCATTCCGAAGGAGTTTAGCCAATTGGTTCTGGGTACACTTTTAATTAACATGTTCAGCCAGAACAAGCCAGCAGAGTCTAGGCAAAGAAATATATTTTAAAGGATTTTTCCACTCGGTAGATTCAACTTTCAAATCCATTTGTCTCTGACAAGCATTTGCATTGGTCCCAATGGTTGAAAGGGTACAAAATTAACTAGAATTGCTTATGCCTATTAAAAGTTAACTTTTACTTATACTCTCTCATCTTTGCTTTTAGTTTTCTGTATTAGAAGCTCTTCCTGCTGTTCCTTCTCTGATATTAAGGCTTCAATGTAATGTAGCATAATACAGGTATAGGAATATATTTTAAGGGAAGTGAACCCACGGGCGATGATGGCGAAATTCGATAGATTTAAGCAGAATAATTCCCTCTTTCCCGTTTTCAGCAGAGGAATAGTTTCTGACCAATTTGATTCCTTTACGTTTCAGTGGATCCGAAGGGAAATCGGAGACAAGCTTCCACAACTTAAGCTCTAATCGATTGCCCGTTCCAGCTAATTAGGGGAGATTATTTGCACAGCTAATCGGCTTAGCTGTCAATTTTTAAGCAACTTCTCTGTTATTTGCTGGCAGCTGCATCAAATTGAAAGTGATTCTGTGTCCGAGCCACTTGGGAAGCTATTTGCACTTCGTTCTTGTCCTTTTGGCATACCTTATCTGACAGCTCCACGACTCTTTTTACTCTTGCAGCACTCTCTCTCAGCTTTCGCAACGTCTGCGAGCGTACAAGAATCGTCGTCGGGCCTCGTCAGCGGTTCCAGGACGGGAGCGGCGCGCAGGCGTCGACGATGCGGACGAGGATGCGGACACACCAACAGCGACACTGAGGCGCCACAAGCGGCACAACAGTTTGCCCAAGAATGCGCTCTACACGAGACACACCACGGTGCAGGAGAGCATCGACGATGACGATGACAGCACGGCGCACAGTGATCAGCAGTCGAGATCGACGTCGAAGGGCAAGAGCTGTCACTCGGACACGGAGCTGGATCCACCGCAGGCGAAGCAGTGCCACGTGGGAGGCACAAGCCACCAGTCGGACTACCTGCAGCTGCCCTCGGTGTGCACGTGTCCCTACTTCGGGGATCGACCGCTGCAGAATTGTGTGAAGACGGCCGAGGTGAAGATCATTTCATCAGCCTTCCGGGTGACCACGACCACAACGGCGGTGAGTAGTTCCCCAAGCGAAATGGAACTGCTCCTCTGCAGCAGCGGCAATAAGAAGGCGCTGACCTCCAGTGTGAGTGCGGGCATAGCCGGGCCAGGGGCAGCTGCAGCTGCAGCAGCAGCAGCAAGTGGAGCAGGAGTAGGAGTCCCGGCACCCTCTGGTGGCTCAACCCTGAGTCCGCACTCGGCCTCTGCGCAGAACCAAAGCAGCTCCCTGACGGTCCAGGGCGATGCCAGCGGCTACCTAGCCGCTCCGGGCACTCCCTGTCCCGGCAGGCGCAAGCTGAGCATCTCGAAGACGGCCTCGGTGGTCACTTGGGATGCCAGTCGTCATCGCAGGCGGGGCAGCAGCTTCGGCGGCGTGCGAACCTCACTGCTGCTGACCCCGACCAAGACGGCCACAGCCTCCACCACATCCACGCCGCTGCGGCGCTCGGCCACCCTGCGCAGCCACCAGAACATGAACTACCAGGCTGGCACGGACTGCGGTGGAAAGACTAGGGCGACCACATCCTCGCCCTGCATGCTGCAGCGGCAGCAGACTGTGCGCTCTCACCACTCCCGGAACTCCAGTGTGATCTCGAGGAACTCGTCGCGGCACGGCAGGATCATACGGCTGGAGCAGAAGGCCACCAAGGTGCTGGGCGTGGTGTTCTTCACATTCGTCATTCTGTGGTCGCCCTTCTTCGTGCTGAACCTGCTGCCCACGGTGTGCGGCGAGTGTGAGGAGCGGATCAGCCATTGGGTCTTCGATGTGGTCACCTGGCTGGGCTATGCCAGCTCCATGGTCAATCCCATATTCTACACCATCTTCAACAAGGTCTTCCGGCAGGCCTTCAAGAAGGTCCTGCTGTGCCGCTATTCCAGCACGAGCGCCTGGAGACCGAGCAGATAGCAGACGCCTGTCAAGCCGGGCAAACTCAAGACGAAGCCCCAGCAATGCCCCAGCGTGGACTTTCAGGAGTCCATTGCATTGCAGCCGCCCGAAGGCGCAGGGGTCGCAGGTCAACGACGCGGCCAGCGGGCAGCCCCTGCGGGCGTCCTCAAAAGGGGACTCAAGGGGACTGGGCCATTGGGCAGCAACAGATAAGCCCGCAGATCCAGGGAAAGCCTTCCCCACTACGTTATGTCTGCGGCCCACCGCACAACGTGTCGTATACACAATGTGTGGCTCGCTCTCACACACCCACTTGTCCCCATTCTTCGCACATACTTGTACACATCGGAGTCGTGTGTGTGTGTGTGTGTGTGGTGGGTGACTGAATGTCCTCGAGGCTTAAGCGCTTATGTGGCTCTAATTAATTTCAAATTCAATTTGCATGCCATTGAAGACACATGTCCGGCCAGCGGTGTAAGGAGCGAGGAAGATAGTTTCATCAATTGCAAATTCCAAGAGACTTTGGCATCCCGCAGGCAGCAGCATAGCAAACATAACCCTATCGCATGAACATTAAGTTTGTGCTGAATAATACGTATGCGGGGAGCAGCAGTATTTGGTGGCAAAGGACTGCTCCGCTCTCTGTTCGCTTTGCGGACACCTTAAAGACCTTAAAGCGTGCTGTAAAACGGGGCAAAAGGAACCCTCAGAACACTCCGTCTGTCCCTCGTGTTTGAGGCCTAATTCTGAGAAACTTTAAGTGAAACATAACACAGAATTGAGTTGATTAATTATTTGCAAGAGGAACGGAATGTACTCAAAGAGAGTGCTCAAGAGCAAGGCGAATAGCTCTCCCCCATGGATAGATACTCACAAGTGCATAGCATGAGGCCAAGTGCCATTCCAACTGGATATATAGTACGTATTTGCATTGAATATTCTCTTCAGCTGAAAACTCTCTCTCTGCGGTAGGTTGATGTTCGATGGAAATGGGCAATTATGCCGTGAATTTATGTGAAATGTTCTATCCGCAAATTGTATACGAAATCATTTAGGGATCCCGACACGTACACAAATCCAGGGGAGTTTGTGACTTTTGTTGTTCGTGTGTTGTTTGCTGTTGGCCTGGCAGATTGCTATTTTTATTTGAAAAGTTCATTCATTTTGTATTATTTCTGTGGGCAAATGAAAAATTTCAGCTGGTCACGTAAGAGCTTGACCGTACCCTGGAGGCTTGAGAATGAGGAGTGGTAGCCATAGCCGTAGCCAGATGCTTAAAAGACATCAAACAACAACAGGAGAACAACAGCAGCAACAACAGCAGCAACAACAGCTGCAACAACAGCAATAATAAAAGCCATTGGGATGAAAGTTTTCAGTTCCCCCAAGTTTAAAGCGCCATCAGATCGTCAGGCGGCTACAAAGTACCCAAGGAGGCAGGCGCACATCCAGAGGCAGAGGCCGGTGATGGGAAGATGACGGGTAATGACGCCATTAGTGGCAGCCACTCAAAGAGCCTGTCGCGATGACACCTCACAGCGCCACAAAATTTGTACATTGTTTTTTTTTTGCTGACAAATTTTCAGCGCCTGAACTTTTACTTTTACTCCTGCCCGCACCCTTGCCTTGCCGAGAGCAGACATGTGGCGGCACTTTGAAATTTATAGCAATTTTATCGCCAGCGGAAATCTTTTTTGCAGTTCATTGAATCATTGCTGGAGCAGGTCCCCGTTGGGCTGGCAGTCGTTGGCTCGTTGGTGTCACTCAAGGAACTTCATTGAACTTTAATGGAAGCGGCAGGCCGCAGGGCAAACAACAAAGACAGTTCCACACTTCCGTGTCCGCTTTCTGCCACATATGCTCGCTATATACTGTACATCTATTTACATAAAAGAGCTGACCAGCTGCACACCCCACAAGAGCAGTGGGCATGAAATTTCTTAGCAATAAATCGTAATGGAAAACTGCACCCGCTCCCATTTGCAGGCTCGAAATAGGCTTACGAATTTCCTGGCACAAGCAAGAGAGAAATATATTCAATGATCAAATACTCGTAAGTATTGTATTTCACAATAACTTTAGGTAAATACGAATTTAAAGCAAAGACAGCAAATGGAAATTTAATTTTAAGTGCATGCAAAATGTCGTTCAGTATTGTCTGATAAATGCTAGTTTGAATCGTTGATCTGTGTATGTTTAATCTATGGTAATATTATTTATAAGTCAAAGAGGGGGGAGCATTGTGACAAAACGCTTTTACCAGTAGTCCTAGATTAAACGAACAGCAACCGCAGAGGAAACTCTACGAGTTCTGCTTCTATCTACTTCTGTAAATGTAAAACTGAGCTATGAGACAAGTCAATCACTCTGTACATAATATCTCTCACCTGATAACACAATAACACACCCTAGGGCATACAAGTTGTGTTTAATTCGTGTGTAGTTTATGTTTAAGTGTTCAAAATCGAAGAGCCCATCCAGCCTTGTCCAGACTAGATTAGATTGTAGTGAAGATTGTATGAGGTGATATATGATTAAATGGTCGATGGATGTATCGGATGGAGAGAGCGTATTCCCCCAATATTGTACTGTACACCAGCAGCAGTAATAAATCAGAGCATTTCTGTTAAGGTTTCCACATCCCTGGAGCAAGTCTTGTTGCGATATTTTCCAATTTGCAAAGAATTTAAACGATAAGAAAATGTTTAGCCATAGAAGACCCCAAAGCGACATATCCCAATCCCACTCCCTTCTTATAAATGTGTATTTTATGATAGCCATAGCGAAATCCTTCCTAAACTAAGTCAAAGACACTGAAACGTAGATAAATAAATATATGTGAAACATATTAGCTATAGCCGTACTATGATTTATATGAGTGTATTCCGATTGTTTTTGATTTTGTATTAAATGTGCATTACACCACAGTTCGCCGGAGTTTCATTCACCCACGCAGCAGCAGCAGACCATTGTCACAGCTGCAGCCACAAATTGACACTCCCACGGGATCTGGCAATCGAATGGGACTCTGATGAAGGCGTCAGCCTCTGTCTGGATCCCACCCACGCATTGACTTCCATGTGAAATTCCACTCAATTAAGCATTGAGCGAGCAACGATGTCCCTTTTGAACATACCCTGGGATAGGGTCAATTTACAGAGCAAAATGATGAGAGTGCAATCAAGCTCACTGCCATACGGCATATGCCACAATCAACGCAAAGGACACAGACTTAGTTATCCACTTATTACACTGTGCGACAAATGGGAACTTTTTGAAAGTACTTTGCACGATTATTCATTATTGGAATTGGCACTTTAAATTTTCTCACACAATTTTCTTCACAAATCAAATTGAGTTTGAAAGAAAATTGTATATTCTTTTACAGGATATTTGATTCCAGGAGATAAAATGGATATCCTTGACGAAGATGAAGTCTTCTACCAATTTTAATGTTGCTGCAACTGTGACAAATTTTTGAATTGGAAACATATTTTAAATAATATCAGCAGCTAATTAAAGACACACATTTTAATCCACTCAAAGCTAGCCATGGTATTGTCGACAAGGACAGAAGTAGAAACAACAAGGACCTTCTCCACCGTGCATTTAAGGTTCCATTGCTTTCAGTTCGCTTTCAAGAATTATAATGAGGACAAAAATAGATTTTTTCCCAGCTCCAAAGTGGGTAAATAAAACTGCAATTGAAATGTCACCGCCCACGTCCATGTCGGCATCCAAGACTACAACAAACTTTGTCGTCCTCTTCCGCCCACGAACCTCCGCTGAGAGCGCCTTCAAAGCCAATCAAAGCGGATTCGGGCCTGGTGCATTAACGTCACAAGTTAAATGATAATTATTTCAGGGTACTTGGCAGACTAGTGCCCGCTAATGCCGCGTAAATTTGTGTTTCAAGAGGGTTCCCTAGAGAGGGGAAAAAAGGGGCCAACAAAGTCGCGAACCGCGTATAAAATGTGATCAGAGTCCAAATAGCGACTACTCAGCGTCTCTTCATTTTATTTGCAGCTTTAAGAGCTCGTAAAGTAGCACGGAATCCCCTACCCGAAGTAGATTGTGGAGGCCGTTTTAATGGATTCCCGTTTTGCCACTCCAGCTCCAGCTCCAACCCTGTCCGTGTCCCCACCACTCGAGCAAAAAGTTGCTGTAATAAACGCTTTTTGTGCGAAGCGACAACGCCGCCAACTTGAATTTTTCGCCCCCGACAACGACCCCAGGGGCAGTCAGCAGAAGTGGAAACATCCCAGCGGCTGTAGTGCACTTTCAGGCGCTTTTAATCTCCATACGAGTGTGTGCAGAAGTGAAGGCGGTCGCGTGCTGGAGAGGAGAGTATAATAGTTGTTTTCGGTAAATATTTCAGCGGTTCGCCATACGCACACAGAGGCACACAGAGGGGACACAGCTGAAAGGCACTCAAAAGTGCAGGCCGCGGGCCTACCTGAAAAAAAAAAGAAACCCATTCACATTTGTGTGTTCATTGGTCGGACATATCAGCGAAATAACAAAGAAAATAACAGCCGCAGTTGGCGTTAAAATGCTTTTGATATCGGAATAAAGCACATCCTGAAAGGGTGAAAGCGACGATGAAATGCCCTGTAAGCATTTGAACCAAGTAATTGTTGTAAAACAAAGAATTGAGTCATAAGTGAAGAGGTTTTGCCGGAACGCACCCAAAGAGTGAGTCAAAGCAGAAAGTTGTTAAAGGAAAAGAAATTAATTCTGTGAGCGAGAAAACACTGTGACATGGAAGGAAAATGATTACCATTTAACACCAAAGATTGACTCGTATGTGAAGAGAGATGGAAAAGAAAGAGAATAAACGAAGGAACTGAGCCCATACATATGTGTATATCTGTGCTGAGAAAGGGTATGTAGGCTACCAGCACACCCGGAACTGGCCTTGGCTTTCAGCAAGAGGGACAAACAAATGCAGGTATAAAATATTTCCCTGGCTGTGCATATCGGAGCAGGGGAATGGAAAATCGTGTGCATTGATTGCATTGATTTATGTTCCTGATGCTGCTGCTGGCTGCAGCTTGTTGCGCATTTTATGGCCATTTCGATTGGCTGGCTCTCTGGCATTTGAAAGCAGCTTTAAGGCGAAAGCAGCACACAGACTGAAGGCAGCAGCAAATAGACCGCTTGAAATCAAATAGCCAGCTTTACACTCAGTATATAAGGAGAAAATCAAAGAGCAGCCCCACCCCGGGCGATCTATTGAATGCGCTTGACAAATTGTCGAGCAGGTGAAAGCTGCCATTAACACACGCGCACACACACCTGACCCAGCGACTGCCCAGGCACATGGAGGACACATGACACAGGACACATATCGCTTTGATGCTAAATTGTATGTGGCACTGTGTTTGGTTCCTGTGTCAGTCCTTTGTTCTGCTGCTTCGAGCTGCTTGCCATTGCTATGACAGTCTCAGCCACACATAAAGCCCTGTGGGAGACTCCGACTCCGACTCCGACACTGACTCTGACTCTGACTCCGTTGTGTGTCCGTATGCACTATCCGAAGGCAATTAAATTCCAATTGCAAAACTCACAAATGCAAATTTAATATTAGGCCAAGAATCGAATTTGCCGGCAGGTTCTTGATGGCCTTTGACAGCCTTATTAGATTAAAGCCTTGTCGACAAACAGTCCATGCCGAGTGTATAACATTTTCACAGGTGCCATGGCCATGGTTTGGGGTGTGAATCGAATCAGGGCCTCATTTCATCATGGCTCGAACTCTGTATCGAATTCGAATGTCCCTGCACAGAGCATCAGGCACTCATTTGAAAGGGAAACCATACTCCAGTGCCAAAAAACACTTTAAAGTTTTCAGCAGCTGTCTGCTGTTGCTTCCTATGTATATTGATTGCTTTCAATTAAAATACCGCCAGCTGCCGACTGCCGACTGCCGAAAAAGTTGACATGGCACACGGTCTTTGTGTTAATTTAATTTCACGAGACAACTTCAAAGTTCGCCGAAAGGTCGTGGAGCTGGGGGGCATTGACAGCCATGCCTGTGGCCAAGTCCTCTCAATGGCATGCTGGCTCTACATAGAAAGTATTTGTGGGCCCAAAGGCAGGGAACCAGGGCTCAACCCGCTCATGCTTGCTATGGGCTCGGAGTCAGTCAACTGTTTCTCGGTTTTAAACGTAAATTAGTTTTATGAACAACATTTTATTAGCTCTGCGAACTAGGACAAACCATTACGAATATGTATAAATATTTATTATGCCAATTATTCGCTCTTTCCGTTCTGTTCAATTTATTTGCGGATTATGTTCAGATTGTGGCACTTGTATTCCGATCATTGGACAAGCTTAAGCATCCATTTGCGAGCTTTGGCTGGCCAGCAAATGCAACTGCCCATCTTCCCCTTGGAGTGCATTCTTTTTGCCGTTTCCCGCTGAGCACTTTGGTCCCGGGAGCCTTCAAGTCTTGGCCATCTAAAGTTTCATTATGGGCATCGAAGGCCGATAAGCTGCTTGGCTGTGGCGCAGGCAGGGAAATATGGCCAGTCATTTATCTAGGGGAATGGCGGCTCAAGTATGCATTGCGCTTATCAAATACCATCAACGAGTAATATAAATGTGCTGCCGTTGGCCCCCAGCAGACACGCATAAAGGTAGTTAGCGTGGGGCGGAAGTAGGAAGTAGGAAAGTGAAAGGAATTTCCGCAGGCCAACAAAGCCAAACGAAGGCACAAAAAACGCACAATACAAGAACACCGCACCAAGAACACAGGACCAAAAAGGTAATCATCTAAGCGCGATGCCAGCAAAAACAGAAACAAATGAGTCTCTATAAATACGCATACACAAAGAGGGCAACTTTTTGCCATGTGGGTGCTCGGCTCTGGTGCGTGTTTGTGTCTGTGTCTGTGACACAATGAAAAATTCACAGCGCAAATGAGTTGAAAACTTTGCCATAAGTTTGTATGCGTACAGCGTGCAATCGCAGAATTAAATTCAACTCTTAGGCGTCTTCCGAAATGCCAAGGACTTGGCCCAACAACAGATACGAGTAGACAGTCAAAGTGTGCCAGTTCGAGTGGGTGATTACAATAAGTCTGGAGGTTTGCCACATAACATTTGAATAGAACTATGATTAATACATTGAACCTAGAGAAATGGCTAATAAGAAGAAAAGAATAACTACCATAAACTATTTCCTGAACTTCTCTTTTGTGTCTTTGTTTGAATTCCCCAATTGTGGGACTAAGTGGTTCCTGCCAGCTCTTAAAGAGTATCTTCATGCTGCCTGTCCCTATACATTTGAGCTGGGTGCCTTTCGCATTTGCCAAGAAAAGGGCTGTTTATCAGTGACAAGCCAAAGGCAAAACAGATATACAGTCAGTGGAGAAGAAAGTGGCAGGGAAAGGAGCCCATCTGTCGCTGTTCCAAAATGTTAAGCAAACAATGAACGCAAATATTTTGTAGCTTTCGCTCGAGAAGGTTTTAATGTGAAGAATAAATACGAAAAATGCGGAAGCAACGCTTCCCGCTTAGGGCTCCGTGATGGCCTTCTTGGCGGCCAACTTCTGGAGCAGAGTCAGGAAGCTGAAGGCCTGCGTTATAACCTGAAAGCAGAAGGCACTCAGAAGGCTACGTGATGGTCGCTGTTACTTCTTACTGATCTCAGGCGATTCACGTCCATCACGTAGAATTTTCCAGCTGTCACATACACCGCCCGACGGCTGTTAACGAGAAAGATGAGAACATCCTGGCGCAGGCAGTGGGCGTGCTTCCACCATCCGCCTCTCCAGAAGGCCTCTCCGGATCGCACGCTGTGCCGACTGAGCAGCTCGCCGCAATAGGTGAACATCAGCAGCTCGAAGAGGGTCAGCGCCAGGTACTGAATCTGATTGACAATACGCAGGAACTCCTGGGTGCCGGACACACCCACGAACACCAGCAGGCAAAGCTGGATGGTAATCTGCATGGACTTGACCAGGCAGTACGGGCTGAATAGGTTCTCCAGCTCCGCGCAGCAGTACAGAATGAAGCGATGCAGACGCACACACTCCACGAGGGCACTGTGGAAAGCTTTCACCTGCCCCAGACGATGGGATCCCGCTCCCGCTCCAGCTCCAGCGGAGATTCTAAGCAGATCCGTGGGATGCTCCTGCAGCAAGGCATATTGATTCAGCTCCCGTGTGGAGGAACCCTGGAGCAGGTCTCGTTGCAGAATGCTAAGCAGGACTCACCTGAGTTAGTTATCCCTAGATGGTTAGAGGTCCACTCACCCTAGCCCTCTGATTGTCTCGCCAGAGAGCAGCTTGGCGTGGGCATCCAAGTTCTTCAGGCTGCAGTAGAGCACATCGAACTGGGCCAGCAGCAGCAGGCAGAGGGTGACAAACAGGGATCCGCCAAAGCCGAATGTGACACCAACCGAAATCTGCCCGAAGAGCTGAGTGGCGTACACCGCCATGTAGGTGCCTGGGGCGAGGGCATCAAAGGGATACCAGCAGGTCAGAGGAAGAGTTCGTATGCCCAGCATCAGGGGGGACACACCCCAGGTGATCACACCCACCAGGCAGCACAGGATCCAGGTGGAGGTGAAGCTGCGGGACCATCTGTGGGCCGTGTGGCTGCTCACAAAGGTCACGCCAGCGAGCGAGTGATGGCGATACTCCCCATTGATGTGCTCCATGAAGGCCAGCAATCGCTTTGATCGCACGCACCAGTAGATGTTCGCGTAGCCCGTGAAGAAGTATATGATGGTCATGGTGAGGGCATCCGTGATGGGCTGCAGCTCGCCCGTTGGCAGCACGTCCAGCGTTGTCTTGGTGAAGAGCAGACCCAAGTGGAGCGACGTCAGGATCACCATCGAGCAGTAGGCCTTGGCCAGCAGCCCGCCCACAGGCCGCAGCCAAATGGGCCACCATCTGGGCCACTTCGGAACTGGGTTCATGCCCATTCCCAGCTGCAGGAACATCAGCAAGCCGAACAATTCCGACTCACGCGCAGGATCCAGCGACGCATCGTACCTGGTGTCCGCATCAACGTTGCCGTGGAACTGAAGACTCGCCATATGTCCAGCCTTGGACTCGGTATCGAAGTGCGTATCTGGAGCGTATCTACTGCCTATTTAAGGGTCCCTAAATGTATGCATTAATGAGTTTTTAAAAGTTTCCCCTTGGTGCCAAAGGTGCCGGCAGAGGCGTGGCTTATAATTAACATTTTTCATGATTTTGTCCTCGCTGTTGTTGTTGCCAACTAAATGCTTAATTGTCTGTCCAAATTACCAGCGAAAGACAACCTTTAAAGTTTCTCAATAAGTGGAAGAGCATAAAGGAAGGAAGGTATAACCTGAATTTCTAACTCAGACTCGCAGTTCTTCATATTTATTTATATATAATCGAAATCAATACAGGCACAGAGTGAATTTTGTGAAAATTGGAAACATAAATGAGACTTCAATATTTCTATACATAAATTAACAAACACTCCTTCTGCCTGTATTCAACCTCAATCCCCATTGAGCACCGGGCATATAAATTATGTATAAAATATATGTGGGGGTTTATGTTTATTGATTATAAGTAAAGGTTAATAAGTGATTAAACATGGTGTAACGGTACAAGAATTAGATTTCTGCGTCGTTCGTCGTCTCGTCTCGCACACAACCTTTTACCTCTCTCGCCATTCGGTTGTCCGCTCTCGCGCTCAATTCGCTCTCCTTCGTTTTCTCTCGTGTTTGGAATTCGCAGTGACGCTAATTCGCCCTTGCTCGTTTTGGTGTTTTGTCTAGGGATCGCAATTGGCAAAAGCCAGCCCACATATTCCTTTAATAATAAGGTTAATAAGTGATTAAACATGGTGTAACGGTACAAGAATTAGATTTCTGCGTCGTTGGTCGTCTCGTCTCGCACACAACCTTTTACCTCTCTCGCCGATCGGTTGTCCGCTCTCGCGCTCAATTCGCTCTCCTTCGTTTTCTCTTTGCGTTTTCTCTAGTGTTTGGAATTTGCAGTGACGCTAATTCGCCCTTGCTCGTTTTGGTGTTTTGTCTAGGGAAAAGGAGAAAAGGGGAAAAGGGGCAAAAGCCAGCCCACATATATTTACAACATTTCCCTTTCAAGAGCTCGCGAGTTTCAGCCAACTGCAAACTTAATACTTTCAAACTTGACCCAAAACAAATATCTCTTTGACTCGCTTGATACTTGAATGCAGCTTATACATGCAATATAGAAAAATTCAATGAATGCAATTCAAATTAATTGAATGCGCCAACCTTTGACCGTCGAATGTGGGCAATATATTCTTAGAAATAATTGCATTAAAATTTGCATTTATTGAATTGCAAAACGTATGCCACAAAGCGAATGTGTGTATACACATTCAAGTGCCCTTCGATGAAACTAAGCCTGGGAAGTGGCTCATAGAAAATGCTAATTACCACGTGAACTTTGCACACCTCACAGGTGGCAACATTCACCGTGCGGAACACACCGGGATGGTCTGGTGTTTGCGTGTCGTGATCATGTAAATTTCTTGTACGCTTGCTTCTAATTCCCGGCGAGGCATTTAATTAGACCACAGCCACATGCAATTAATTTAACAAAATATTTAAAGAGCCATTGAGGTTGACAAGGGAGGGGGGGGGGGGGGGAGGGAATACCAACGAAGGGGTTTAGACAGACAGACAGACAGAATACCCGCACCGAATGCTTCAAATGCTCCTCGTGCTACTCGTGTACAAAAATGTGTGCAAGTTTTGGGGGGCGAACATCAAATATAAATGCAAACTAATTTAATTCCCTCTGGGCTGACTCGGGACCCGGGATTCGGTTCACTTCGGTTCAAGAAATTCTTACACACTGTTGCCATAATGGGCATGAACTTGGGTCCGCTCCTTGGCCAAATTGTTGCCAGCCTGTAAACGAGAAAACTTTACACCAAAACGCTGAGCTTGGGCCTTGTCCTGGAGTGTAGTCTGGCTCTGGCTCTGGCTCTGTGCAATACAAAGTCAGTAACATTAAGTAAGTGCAGACACACTCGTCCTCGCACTCGACCTCGTATCTTTGGTATGCTCTTTAGTCAGCTCTTTAGTGTGTGTCAGTCTGTGCTCACGCATGTCGAGTCTTGTTCCAACTGAAAATTTACCTGCTGTGATTTATTCAATCAACTTGTGCGTCGCCCCAAAACAGCGCCAGCTCCCTTTATTATTTAGACATCTTTGTTGTCGCTGCCGCTGCCGCTGCGCCTTATGGGAGTTTAATGTCACTTGCCTGGCTAAGCAAACTTTGCTGCCACATTTAATCTGCATAATTTTTATGAAAATTACCAAAGAAAAAAGCAAATACAAACAGCGCAGCTGCCGGAATCAGATACACTTTGAGCCATGGACGGACGTACAATTTACTCTCATAGATAAAGCTTCATTGAATATTTTTAGCATCTGATTTGGCTGCTTTAATTGACGTCACACGTGGCATACACTAATGAAAAATGAAAATCTTATACAATACCTCTTATTCTACCTTTAACATTTGAATGGCAAAGGAAAATGTGAATCCATAAATTGATTGCATAAAATTATTCCTTGCGGCCAGATCGGACATTTGTATGGTTCCAGCTCGGCTCACTTTAATCTGCATTTATAGTTTTATGAGAATATATATTTTACGAGTGGCAGCGTACCATTTCATGGCTATTCATGACACATACCCGTAATCCAATGCTTTCCCAGCCACCTGGCGTACCAGTATGAGCAAATTTTAATTAAATTCACTGGAAGCAAACAAAAAAAAAAAACAATTTAGCGCATTTTTCGACAGCTGGAAAAATGTTTTTAGAGCTTTGTCTGACGACCATTTCGTTCCATCCCATTCCATCCCAGGCCACTCCCTACACACAAACGCCTTCCCGTGCTGAGTTCAGTCCGATTGCAGTTTGCAGGAAACTTTTTAATTAATTGCGCTTGCCAATTTTTCGGGGGTGCAGAGCGTCAGTGCTTTTATTTCCCCAGCAAAGGTCCGAATGGAGCGGGGTGGAGCGCTCAGGGAGGAGAATGGACCACATGAACATCGCTAATTTGCTGCAGCCAGACAAGAGGCCCTCTCCCAGGGTTGGCACCACCACCACCACTACCGGCTCTCACGGGCTGAAGCATAGTCAATCAGGAAGCCATTTGACGTAGCACGGTGCCAGGCAGGCACCTCCTTCTCCTCAGGTCCGACAGTCACGCGCTCCACCAGCCTCATGTTTGCTAATTTATGCGCCAGTGCAGCCGCAGGGCGAGTGGCAAAAAGTTTCGCCGCTAACGGGACGCGGTAACTGGAGTGGAAGTGGGAACGAGCTGTAGTTGTTTTCGCTGCTCTTGTTCGCGATTTAAAGCTCTTACTTCAGTTCCGATTCCGATTCGTTCCCCATCCCATCACGTCTCCATTCTGTTTCGTTCTCTTTCTTATCTCCATCTCCAATCTCCACCAGTGCCAACTCGATCCGCTTCTTGTTTTCAGTTGAATGTTGTCTTTTATTTCCTCCGGCGGCTGCACAAAACAATTTGTCAAACAACAAAACTTTCTCCACTCACATAAAAGTATGAGGGCCGTCGAGTTGAAACACATTTCCACTTTCCACAGCAGGGCACAAGGCCATTTAAGATCGCAGGCCGCCTCCTCAGGGGCCGGTCGAATACGAATACTTACTTCAAGCTTTCAGTTGTGTCCGGTATCTGATAAGAGATGTAACAAGTCAAAAATGCTGACTTGGGGTATTACAACTACACCACAAGTGTAACAACACGCAGCAAATCCATAAACTAAATTAATTTAATTTCCAAATTAAATTATTATATGTTCATTCAATTGGTATATTTAATTACTTCTCCTACTGATTCACTGAACTTACATTACCAACAAAAAGTTGCATTAGATCCACAGGTTGTCTTCCGGTTGTTAGTACACAAACGACTAACTTTATCATTTAGATTTCGTTAACAAGTTAGTTTTACACAAAGATAATTCATATAATGCCATAAACGCTGACAGTTCCAATGAAAATGTTGAATTTTGATTATTTTCACGGAAATTAGAACTGTTTTAGAACTATTTGGGCGCATAATCACAGATATAATGACGAGCTGGAAGTTAAATTTGATCGTATAAAATGCATTATATATGTATGTACATCTATGCATGAGTACGTGTACATATGTCCCCTTCAACTAACGCCTCATGCCTCAACAGTGTCTAAAATGTATTTCATTTTTGTCGTTTTGTGCGGCAATTTCGCTGTGCATGGTAGAAAAGTTTTTAATGCAATTTTGTGAAATATTTTCACTGTGATTTAGTTGTGCGACCCGAAAATAGTGAGCATTGAGCCTACACTGATAAAAACATTCCGGCGCAGTAGTCAGGCCGACTGAGCTGCAGCTCCTTTTATTTTGTCAGTGTGCAGGAAACTTTGCGAGCTGCCAAATTGAGTTTGGAAGTTGCAAACTGTCTCAACTGACGACCACATATGAGTCTAATTCAATTTGAGGTAAGCGGACAGGCACTTTCGACTCCTCCACACACCGCCAAGCCCTCACCGCCCAGAATTTTAACTACAATAACAATTAGCATTAACATTGATAGGGTCTGGGGCTGGCACTGGCACTGGGGCTGGGGCTGGGGCTGGGGCTGGGTCTGGCTTCTCCCTGCCTGCGGTCGGCTCCTCTCAGCGTCGGCACTGGCATCGGGGCTTTCCCATATTGTGGTTTGTTTGCCAGGTTTTCCAGCTAAGATTTGTGTGTTTGGGTTCCCGCTTGGCTCGTGTCTCGTCAAATGAGAGTAAACTTAATTACGCCCAGGATCTGTGTGCTGCAGCAGCTGCTTGTTAATGCGGTTTTCCTGCTCCCATCCTGCCGGCTTTCAGGAATGTGATGTTTATTAGCCAGCCAGCTCCTTCCCTTGGCCACATACTGTACATGCAGACACACTCGTTTTCATGAGAGTATCTATGTTTAAACGGGCAGGCGACTTGCTAAATGTTTTACTCTAATTAACGCCCAAAAGCCACAGTGCAAGTGTTACCTGCTTTGTGGCTTGACGGAGTGAATGCCAAAACAGAATCATATAGAAGTGCAACACAAATTATAGTCTGATTTAAATGCAGTTGTGGAAAGCCACCGGTCTGCTCTGGCACAGGTCCGAGAGTAGAGACCTTGACTGCATCGGTTAGCAGCTAGACTCGGCACAGCTGAAAGCCCAAGCTGTTGCTGCTCCTCGTATTCAGATGGCTGCTACCTTGATATTCAATTAATCATATTATGCAGGCTGTCGGGTTCAGTTAGAGAGCCCGGGAGCCGAGCAACATAATCAGCCGTAACCGTCCTGAATGGATTCAACGTCTCGGCCTGTTATACAAATAGCTGGTTGCCAGTCAATTAATGGGACTGGCCAGGGAAATCCAACTAAATATTTTAGTATGAGCCAACGTTTGTCTTGATTATGCTACAGTCGGGCGAGAGGGCGCGAGAGGGCGCGAGAGGGACGTTGCCGGCGGGCCACGGTGGACGGGCGCATAACTAATTGAAAACTTGCAAAACTTTTCTTCATTAATAATAAGCCAGACCAGAAACCCAGAGACCCAAAGAGCCTTGGCGACTATTTGCTTAAGAGCTTGAGTCGAAGTCAAAGTCGAAAAGGAGTGGAATGGAGTGGCCTTTGCTCTTCTCATCCGTCAGTTTGATTTGCTGTAAATGATTTAATTACTTATTGTAAGGCGCTACGAAAGCTATTATTAAGTTGGCCGCCCCTAAACACGCGTATTAGATTAATGTTGTGATTACAGAGCCATCCCAGACCGGAACCATCTGCAGCAAGGGCTTTTCCCTGTTTTTTCGAAGCGTTAACGAGTCCCAATCACTTTTTGCACTATTCTCGTGCGGCAAGGACTTGCCTGCTATTGAATTATGTATTTTTCCGTGGCAACTTGCAACCAGGGACACTCAAGTAAAACGTAAGCTTAAGGCGTGGCTGTCGAGATACCAATCTATTTCTTTGTCGAACGTTGGAAAATCACACAAATACAAATTGCGGTGGACAGACTCGAAAGAGAACAAATGCGACTATTATTATTACTATAATTATAATAGATTTGCATATATTTCCATTTCAGTTCCGTTTAGCATACAGATGAACTTTAAAGGGAACCATATGCCCGGAGTTTAGCTTGAAAAGTCTCGTCATTTGCATTGGGTAATGAGAACCAATAAATAAGTTGGCCCGGCCAAAACTGTCTTTACTGCAGTTAGTTGGGAAAAATGTTGATAGGTATTAAAAATTCTCATAATTACATCTGCTTGTAAGGAAGTTTGCCAAGCGAATTGAAGCAGCTGCAAATTGGACCTAAACATATTTTGATTTTAATTTACCATCTGGGAAATATGAAGCTGTCAGCTGCAGCAATGATCAGATTTTCGGATCATGTTACAAAAGAGTATTGAAAATATTTCTAATTCGTTTTCACCATCCTTCCTATGGTTTCTCCTGATTAAAGTGTTACTTGAAGAAGCTCTTCTGTATCTGACAGCTATGGCTGCAAATTTAAACACTGAAATTTGCCTCCTGCAAACTGCGCCAAAACACCCAACAAAGTTACGCATATTTCTGGGCACTTTGGGGTAGAATGCTGAGCACCGCTTTCGGAGGCATTCCCATCAAGGAATTCAATCAATTATGTTGTGTGTACGCAACGTACACCGGGGAGCTAGTGGCAGCAGAAGAGGTAACTGGAATCCATTATAGCCATTTGCAAGCATGCAATTTACGCTGGAAGCGAAGCGTCAGCTAACGAACCCCCAGCAAAAGGGAAACAAATTCAATTTACAGCATGGAAAATGCAACAAAAAATTACACTTTTAATTGGAAAATTACAGCAACGAGACACTCGAGCTGAGGTGCAACGTGGGCATGGAGGATGGAGCGTGGACCTTCGTTATCTTCGCTTCACCCGGCACAGAGGATAATTCCTCAATTTGAGAGATATATTGCCCTTGACCTGAAGCTGATCCAGCCGGGCCTCTGTGCTGATGCGATAGCTGCGAAATATCTTGGCCAGCAGCAGCTTCATCAGCATCTGGGCATACCGATAGCCGATGCACATGCGCAGACCCTTTGTAAATGGCACAAAAGCAAAGGCATGACGCGCAGGCGCCTCCGGCCCGAAGTGCGCTTCCGGATTGTATGTCCGAGCCAATGGTCCCCACACCCGCTCGTCCCGCTGCATGTTGTAGATGTCGATGCCAATCTGTGTGCCGCTTGGAATCAGAAACTCGCTGTCATCGCGGCGGAGTTGGAAATCCTGCGCTGCGGAGCGAATGACCATGGGAACGGGTGCGAAGAGCCGCATGGCCTCGTTTATGGCCATTTCTGTGTAGGTGAGTCGCTCCAGCTGCTCCAGGGATATGTCCCCATAGGGCGGCAGCTCCGCCATTAACTCCTCGTGAAGCTTCTCCTGGTAACTCGGATGCATGGCCAGGCAGAGAATGGTGAAGTACAGAGCCGTCGATGTGGTCTCGAAGGTCTGAAAGCAAGGTCCACTTTAAGCATGATCTATAACCTCTTTGTCTTACTTACCGCTGCAATGGTGACATTGGCCTCATCTCTGACATCCTGCCAGCTCAGTTGGCCTCGCTCAACATGCTCCCTCACCTGTTCGATGAAAATTGACTTGGATTTACTTCTCGGCTCCTGTTGCAATGGCTCCTTGGGTGGTACAATGTCCACAACCGAGACAATCGGCGCCAGCAGCTATCCGAGGTCATGGATCATAAGTTACACAAATGGCACGGTATGGGGCAACAATTTACCTGCTCCACAAATCCAAGTAGAACGCCAACAACCTTCTTCTGCTGGCCATAAAGCGCCGAGCGTCGATAAACAAACTCCGGATAGAGCCAAGGCGACAGCATACGCTTCACACACACCTGCGTCAATCTTCAAAGGGAAAAATTGTTATCGATGCTGTGTCAAGGCAGCAAAGGGTAGACCTTGTCGCAATGCAAAGAAAAGGCCTTTCCGCCCGAGATGCAGCAAAGATTGTAATTAGCTAATAGCCAAGAAAAAACCAGAGAGCATGCCATGAGAGTGGAAAGTCTATCCAAACAAAGACAAGGAGTCTACTACCACTTAAATGACAAAATAAATAATAAATTCCATTGCAATGACTCACCCATTGTAAGCTTCGAATATAACTGCGGAGCCGTCGTGCTGGAAATTCATTTTTCTGCCCATAGTTGTCTCTGCATCAAAATGATTTACTTTGAAAATGAGATGCAACAGAAATTTGTGTGCTACTCACGACATGCCGCTTCCAGGACAATCTTCTTCAAGATCTGATATATCTCCAACTCCTTGCCCTGCTGTACACCCTCCAGGTCAAGCTTCTGCAGCAGAACCTCCGCCTCGGCATTGAAAATGGGCAAAAAGTTGCACAGGATCTGACGCCCAAAGGCAGGATTGATGAGGCGACGATGCTTGTGCCAGCGCGGAGCACTGGAGGTGAACAATCCGTCGCCAATCGCTGAACTCAGGAAGCGATAGAAGTGTCCCTTGTTCGTGCAGTGATTCGAGTTAAAGATTTGCTCCACGGTGTGTGGGTCGTTGACATAGAGGAAGCAGCTGGTGCCCATCCAGGAGACGAAGGGCGCCTTGAAGTTGTGCGACAGTCCGTCCATGTACTGCAGAAAGGCTGCAAAAGACAGTTAGCCCCAGCCCGGACTGACTTCTCCTCGGCTTCTCTCTTACTCTCGGGATTCATCATTTGCAGCCCCATGCCGATGAGGGGCCAGCCAATGGGTCCTCTCAGCTGCCAGGCGGCCTTGTAGTACCGTCGACGGGTCCACAAGAAGTACGTCCACACCAGCAGCAACCAGATGGCCAGAATGAGGCAGGTGCCCAGCAGCATGTCGTTGAACTTGAGGCTCCCGGTCCCCAAATCCGCGTCAAAAATTAATTGTTTATCGCGCAACGTTCGGTTCAACACTGAGTCTAGGCTACCCCAGAGCAGGCACCCATTGAGGTTTCTATATGTACGAGTACAGGGATTACGCATTTGTGGCTCTAATGCGGAACTTTCCATGCCCGCCACGTTTCGGCCAGCCATTCGCATGCGAGTCGCGTGCCGCGCAAAATTATGCCAGTCCAATATACAAATATGCATTGGGCCACAAAAAGCTGTTGGGCCAGTTTGAATTTACTCTTTTGATCTACAAAACATGCACCGTATTTATTGTGAAAAAATTGATACACAAATTGATGCGAGTACAAGCGGAGTTCAAGCTTGATTTTGTCATTTCTTACTCGAGCGACAAGAACATTCATAAAATCAATATACCCCCACCGGCGACTGCACACCCAACTAGGCTCGACATATCGTTGGATGTTCTTGAACTTTGTTTTGATTTAGTAATTGGTTAATTATTGGGCCATACGTCATTTAGGTAGGCGTGTCCAAGCCTCCTCCATCAAGACTCATTAGACATTCATTTGGTTTTTTAATTATGCTTTTTATTCGCTATTAATATTTTTACAAATTGTTTTAGTTGTGTTTTTGTTTATTTCAATTTTGTATTAAGTTTTGTTTAACAATTTAATTTCTTTCTTTCTTTAATAATCCTCCTGCGGTGATTCCGGTTTCCATGTATTATTTTAGTTCTGTTCAGATAGAGAGACACAAGCGGGCATGGTACATACATTTTACATACAAATGTATGTACATATGTATGTACATTGATGGGCTACTTAGTAAAACTTAGTGCGCTATGTGTTGAGTGAAGAATTGCTATGTCTGCTCATCAGGTGTTCCAATGGGTTCTACATTTTTAGGATCAGGATCATATAGTGGGATCCCCTTGAAAATTCGACACTTCACTCCACACTCTCCTCCCTTCTTAAGTGTAAGCTAGGTTTAAAAAGTTTGCGATATTTATTTTTTTGTGGACGTTGCGTTTCCAGTTTTGTCATTGGTAAGTTTTATAGTTAGAGTTGTAAGTTGTGGCTTGTATCTGCATTATCCTAAGGGACCAGTGGAAGCCAATTGTTGGGGGTTTTGTGTTACAATTTGTTTCAATATGGTTTCTTTCGGAATTGATAGCTACTGCCTCGATTGCAGTTATTACATAGTTTTAGTATATAAATATATGCCAGTCATATTTCTTTAGTAGGTCTAGGTCTACCTTATATACACTTCCCTAGCCCTATGCCTAGCCGAGGTTGCCCTGCTCTCTAAATAAATTATACACCTTTTTATTGTCAACAATATTGACGACTCGCGACGACTCCGATTGTGGGTTCTCCTGGCATTACGATTATTACATCTACTTGTTGTTATATATAGCCAGAACGTTATGCCCGTGCACATAGGTAATTGTTTTAAACTATACCAAGTTGTTAACTAGGCTCGACTCAATCTAATGGCACCTTAATGCGTGCTGTCTTTGCCACCTTGCACGTGGTTATCTTTATAAACTTTTCGCATTTCGCAGATAAGATATCTCGCCCTTGCAAATGGAACAAGTGTTTCAGAGATAGAAAACTGAACTAAGTGTATCCATTTACACCAATTGCAATAGTCCAATAGAGCTATTGGCATCGGCTGTTCGAGCATTTTCTTCTTGTACAAATTTATTAGCAACTCTCAGGGTCGCTGCTTATTGACTTATTATAAATATATTATATTTATATACTAATCCGTTGAACTCCTTTTGCTGCATGTTGTAGATGTTTTTTGTTTTGCACATGAATTTCAAACACAAGAGAAAGTCCTGCAGGCTCTGTTGATCTTATTCTATGTATAGGCAACTCATGCAAATATATAATGTATTGCATGTACACATACACATACACATACACATACATATACATATACGTATATATTTATACAAAATAAACTTTGCTTTCACATTGGCGCTTGCATAAAAATATTAATCAAAAAACACTGGCATGGTTCGATTTGTGACTGATTTTGAGACGGGGGCATAGACGGTGCGGTGCAATTGCTCTTTTTTTTTGTTGTTATCTTTTGGGTGGAGAGGGGGCTTGGAGGGGGGGCTGAAGCTAGGCTAAGGAACCCAATGCGGTTCCACATACTGATTAGTTATTAAGTGGCTTATGACCTTTAATGGAATTTATGTGGTATTTCTCTGGTTAAATGTTCATCATATCAATCCTCTATACTTAGGCACAATACATTTAATTTGTTTTATTTTCATTTTCACTTGACTTCCTTCTTGAAGCCGTAACTTTTTGCTAAATATTTTGCTTCGCTTAAAACTAAATACTACGCGTAAAAGCGTTTGTGTGTGTGTGTGTGTGAGCGGTGTGGGGATGTGTGTGTGTGTGTGTGTTTTGTTGGTGTTCTGGCTAATTATTTCATATATTAAGCGATTATTTTTTGCATATTCCTGCAATTATTTCTACTAAAATTTAAACATTTAAGCCGCTGGCCAATCATTTAAAGCTTTTCACAATCATGTTCATATGCAAAATAATAAATAAAAAAAAGTATATGTATAATAGGATTACAAAATCGACTCAATAAATAATGCATCATTTAATAGTATGGTTGAACTATTTCTATTGCACGCATTGGGTCGCGTGTTGGTGTTTCCATTAGCTTATACTCGTATAGGTAGTGAACCATCATCGATTTTTGTTTATTTTATCCTTTCGTTCCTACCAAACCGTTCTCATTGCTTAGGTTTTTGTTTTTTTCGTTTAATAACGCAGAATGTATCACTTACAGCGGATGTGCCATCAAGAATGATAAACGAATAGTTCGAATTTAAATAAAATGCTCGCTGGCTGAACGTAAAGGGACATCTACTCTGGGGGGATGTGTGTTGCCAGCTTTCGCCTCTACTTTCTGACCTTTTTCTAAACAATTACAATTTGGGAATTTATTTTTTCACACATTTTCAACGCACGAATACAAAAATTATTGCCGTACAATAGTTTCTTTCTCTTGCGGATTGGATTCACACATCTATTCTATGTACTTTCAGCTTACACACTTTTCCATTAGCTTAGTTTTGTTTTTGTCTTCAAAACAATATACGATACGCGCTACGTTTACTATGAATGCTACAGAGTAGACAACAACTTATGTTTTTATGTTTCTTCTTCCGTGATTAGTTTGCATTTTGTTTGTTGTGTGTTTTTGTTGCTGAATCTTAGTTAATTTGCATCGAGGTGATTAACTCTCCGCCTGCTGGTTGGCCGTGAACTGTGTTATGCCATCGTTTTCCATTGACTCGAGGATATCTGCCACGTACACAGCCACATCGGTGTGGCTCGTCTCGCCGCGACGTATGAAGGGCATCTCCAGCAGTCGGCTGTACTTCGGCCTGTCACTCTCCTTTTTAATGAGGCTGCAACAAATGACACAATAAAGAGCGACTTAATATGCAAATTGATTTTTTTAATGCTTACCAAGTGTTGACGAATTCTACAAACTCTTTGGAGAACTCCATGCCATTGTATGAGGTCATTAGTCGCGGCGGTTCGCCTTGCACAACCTAAGGAACGAAAGAACATAAGAAACATCGCTCAGCGTGCTTGCTTTCAAAGCATTCAGCTCACCTGGCACAGCTGCTCAAATACCGAGTCCCATTTGCGATATGGGAAGTTACCTGTCGCCACCTCCATCAAAGTTATACCCAAGGACCACACATCGCTCCGCACATCATACCCCTTGGCACGCTCTGGATCGATGCGTTCCGGCTACAGACAAATAAGAACTATCAAAAATCGATCTGGTTTAGATTAGTTGCCGTTTCGTTACCGCCATGTAGGGTCTGCAGCCCGCATCCTTGGTCTTGGCTATTGAATCCACTAGCTGTCCCGATATTCCAAAATCACACAGCTTGATGTCGCCTCTGCGGTGCAGTAAGATGTTGCTGGGCTTCACGTCCCGGTGTATTATCTTGAGCTCCTCCTTCAAGTAGTTCAACGCGTTCACCGTGGCAACCGTGATTTTGGCGAGAATAGACTCTGGCAAGTGACGCTGCTGCTTCTCGAATATGTACTTGTAGAATTTGTCCAACGACGTGTCCATCAGTTCCATGCATATCCAGCAATCGCCCTCCTTGAAGAGCGCTCCATAGAACTGAACAATGTAGATGCATTCATTGGACTTCATGACCACCTCGAGATCCATGAGCAGTTGCTTTTGTTCCTTTTCGTCGACAGTGGAGCGGATGCGCTTCACTGCCATAACCTTGTCCAGCTTCTTGAATATCATCTTGTTGACGGCACCAAAGGCTCCGCGCCCTATCTCGCCCTCATCCTCGAGATCATCTGATGTAAACTGATGTGCGTTGGCAGCACCCTCGCCAAACTGTAGCTTGCCGCAGGCCTGCTGGCGTATGCGCTCCCGATGCCGGTCTGTAGCCGTGCTGCTGCTGCTGCTGCTTGAAGCCGGCGCTGTGCCGCCTCCGCCGCAGGCACCGGCACTGGCAACTGCGCCACTGACACTGCTGGTGGCTATCGGGGGCTGTGCACTGAAACGCAGCGCCACATTGTTATGCTGAGATGAGGAACTTGAGCCCGACGATGTAGACCCGGACGAAGTCGACGAGGTGGACGAGGGCGGATGGCGAATGCTGAGGTTGTTCAGACTGAGCTGGTCGGGAGGGTTGCGCGAGCGACTGGGTCCAGCTGTAATTTGTAAATTTATTTTGTGCTTACTTTATTAGTTTATCAACTTATCAACTTTGCAGTGCACCTCTTCGGGCAAATGTGCGACAGTAGTGGCGGCACTGATACGAGTGCGTATGTACATACGTGCATATTTATATGTATATGTGCACATATATCTGATTGTGGTGCTTGTATGTATGTCGAGTGCGTGGGCAGAGCCAGGAAAAACAAGCAATACTCACTTGCAAACAAATTTTTCGGTCGCTCGGCCATTGTGACTGACGGCTGCTTCGGGATACTGGCAGAACAAAAAGTATTGATATTGCTTTGTTGCCAAAGGACGTCTGTCGCTGGTCTTTTCAGAGGGCGCCGCGCCCCGAATACAACACGTCGCCTGAGACTTTGAAAGGGCCGAAGAAAGCGTTATATTCTTCCGTCGCTTGGTTTTCCTGTGGGTCCAACTCAACACTTTTTTCTTCTACGGTTAAAGTGCACATTTATGCACTTTTTAAGTAATTTACATAAATACCCAACCAAAAGAGCTAGAGATGAAACATTGATTTATTCCGCAATATCGATAGTGGAAACACCAAGACCGATATGCGCCGATGGCAAACACGAAACCGTCCAAATATGGTCACACAGCTGTAACCAAAAAATAAAATAAACAAACATCGCATAATCATGTCCAGCGGATTCGCACGTAGCTCATACAAGTTGTTCGTGGGCAATCTCCCGTGGACCATCAGCAGCAAAGAGCTGAAAACCTACTTCTCCCGCTACGGGCACGTGGCCAATGCTGAAGTGGTGTTCGACAAGCAGCAGGGACTGTCAAAGTACTACGGATTCGTGGTCTTTAGCCAGCGGGATGCCTACAACAGCGCCAGCAACCAGAACACCCACTACCTCGAGGGCAGGGTACTCAACGTGCAGCGGGCCAACGAAAGTCAATAAACTAATCTGAGTGATAGATGTCTTAAAGAGTTTTAATTGCGTTTACAAGAACCAAACGAATATTTCGATTGTTTCCTTCTTAGTGCCTAAAAATGTGTTTTTTACTTGGGTAGGTAGGACTTTGACTTTGTCCCAACGACTGCCTGTACATTGGAATGTCCCCCTTCGGTGATTAGTTTCGAGAGCTCGTCCTTGATCTGCTCAACGAGATATGGTCCTTCGTAGACCAGAGCAGTGTAGATTTGGACGTACGAAGCGCCTGCCTCAATCTTCTGATACGCGTCCTGCCCGGACGAGATGCCGCCAACGCCAATTATGGGAATTTTTCCGTTGGTGAGCTGGTACATCTGGGCAATCATCTCTGTGGAGCGCGCTTTGAGTGGTTCTCCGCTCAGTCCGCCCGCCTCAGCGGTCCAATTGGTGTCCTGCAGATTGTCCCGCGACACTGTCGTATTGGACACAATGAGACCATCCACGCGACTCTTTTTGCGCTTAATGACGGCCACTATGTCGTTCAGGTCTGAGACCTCAAGGTCCGGCGACAGCTTGAGCAAGATCGGGACATTACGATTCTTTTCCAGACCCGACCGCGCCTCGTTCACTTGTTCGAGCAGCTCGGCCAGCTTCGCCTTACTCTGCATATCCCTAAGCCCTTTCGTGTTGGGACTGCTCACATTGATTACAAGGTAGTCCGCCACGGGACCAAAGACCTTGACTCCCTGCACGTAGTCAGAGACTGGTGTCATGGTATCTCGATTGCGTCCCAAGTTTACGCCCACTACGGCATTAAAATTCTCCTGTTTTCGCGTCTCACTTAGTCGCTTGAGAACAGCTTGGTGGCCATCACTGTTAAATCCATAACGATTTACGATGGCTTTATCTTCAGACAGGCGGAACACTCGAGGCTTCGGATTTCCCTCCT
Source organism: Drosophila guanche (assembly GCF_900245975.1). Taxonomy (NCBI): domain Eukaryota; kingdom Metazoa; phylum Arthropoda; class Insecta; order Diptera; family Drosophilidae; genus Drosophila; species Drosophila guanche. Next base: position 3,329,736 of record NW_022995749.1, on the reverse strand, counting down.
GGGCGTTGGGCGTGACAGTGCCTACCTCAACAAAGCCAAAGCCTAAATCTTTCAGGCCGGCAATGGCCTCGGCATTCTTGTCAAATCCAGCGGCGATGCCAATTGGATTGCTCAGCAGACGACCGAAGAAGTGGGTATTCAAATTGACGTCATCTTGGTAGTCGGAGACTGGATAAACGCGATATTTGCACGCCAACACAGCCAAGTTGTGGCTGGCCTCTGCCGGCAGCAGACGCACGACCGGCATAACAAAAGTGCGGAAAAACCGGTCCTTGTTGTTGTACGCCGTAATACCCATCAGCAAGGCGCTGGCCCCTACCGTGACTATTCCCAGCGAGCGCATTCGACTCTAGATGGACAAAAATAAAACCTCATTATCTTATTTTCCATAATATAACAAACTTACGAATTTCTTAGCATTCTCCATCGCCCACAGATTAATCGATCGTGACCAATCGAATTGTTGAAAGATGCCTAATCGATATAGAATCGAGCGTATGCACTTGTGTTAATATTGTTAAGAAATCGCGGAGCGGAAAGATTAAAATGGCGTTTTGTTAAGAAAATATGTTATAATTAAGTTTCGTTTGTGCACATTTTCTTTGAAGGGATACCATTTACTTACATACTCTTTGAATGTATCGATAAACAGAGTTTAAACAGCTTACTTTCCCATCTCTAAGCTGAGTCAGATGTCTGTTATTGTTTTTGGCCAGCTGAAACGAAATTTTATTAAATAAATAAATGTATGTCGTATGAACAGCCGCGAATTTGTCAACTTTCAAAATCATGAAAGGCGGTACTTTTCGCAACACGCAATGGGATCCCACGCTGCTGACCTCCCAAATAATATCGATGCAGTTCTGCGTGTACTTCACACTTGGCCTGCTTGTGTTTGTGGCCAACAAGTTGTCTGGCGACAACTACACTCTGGACCATTTATTCGAATATCGTGTATGCTTTTTTAATACTATTCACTGTTAACATAACCTTCATGGATTCTGTTTCCCTCCAACCATCTAGGAAATACACATATACGACCTGGGCGGCAGGCTGGTCATTTGCGCCTTTGTCGTGAATGCGTTTGTGGCTTCGCTGGCTTTGTGGTGCATAGTGAGACGGGCGAAGCTGTGTCTGGACTTCAGGTGATTATTCTCCGCACAAGCACTTGTAATTGTTTTGAACTGTGTCTTCTTCCGTGCAGCTGTACCTTCCATGTTCTGCATTTGCTAATCTGCTGGTGGTACAATCGTTCATTCCCCGCGAATGCCTCCTGGTGGCTGCTAAACGTCATAACAGGAACCATCATGTGCATAGGTGGGGAATTTCTCTGTCTTCAAACCGAAATGAAAGAGATTCCAGTGGGCTACGCTGCGCTCAACCAAAAGTCAGACGTTTGACATCCCACTCCACTTGTGATGCTTGTTAGCTTTCCCAAGCCACCCAATTCTCTAACGTACATGTAATTTATTGTTAAACTAGAATACGATTACATATGTAGCACATATAACCTGTTGTGTGTATTTGGACTAATGTAATATCTGGTAAACGAAGGGTGGCCCGTGCTTCAGCTTGAGTCCCGCTGGAACCATGTCCGGTAGCATTCCCTTTTGTCCTGGTCCGCTGTAATTATGCGAAATCAGCGACCAGAAGTTCACCTCCCGTGGAACAAACATCCAGTAACTGAAGGCCAGCGTGAAGGTGAGGATCAGGGACCCCAGCACAAGCAGCATCCAGCAGAGACCGCGTTGTTGTGCCTTCTGCATGTTGTCTCGCAAGCGAATTGAGACACGAAATGTACACAGCTGATCCGCAAAACAACTCGGCAAATAAATGCACCAAAATAAGGCCGTAATTGAACAACTCCCGAGTCGATTGCGCGGGTGTGGTCGTGCGGCTGGTAGCTTCCACTTGCGTCACGCCTACTTCCTTTTTTTCTATAATTTAGCCACAACGCAAAGCAAGTACGTTTCTCTGCAAGCTTCGAGCTTTACGCTCTACACAAATTTATCTGAGAAGACAAACAAAGAATCGACAGCACGAGCTCGCGGCCCTTCCCTACCCCGACCAATCCCCCCCACAATGCGACAGCACACTAATCAGGTTTGTCTAATCTAATCTAATTAGTGTATGGGACCACGATCGTTGCTTCCGTCGTCGGGCAGACCTGAATTCGCTATAGGAGAAATCAAATTTACTCTCGCCGCTGAATGCTACATATGAGCGCTTGGCCTTACGAAACCTTTTCGGATCGCACGCTTCCAATTGCACTTTCAATTTGCTAAGCCGAGTGTGGATCATCCATGCAGAGTGCATTCTAGTTGCTGCGTAGAAGAAAAGTCGGGGGCCAAAGCTCTTGCCTAAAGCTCCAAAGGGTCACCAACCTCACAGCCATGAAATTCGTTCTAAATTTATGCATACCAGAGCACGAATGTAAATGGGCAAAGCCGCGAACAAGAGGTAGATCTGTAACAAAAAGCCGGATTTTTGCCACAAACATTAATACTTACATTTACAAACACATGCACCCACATACATACATATGTGGGCTGTTGTAACACTCCAAGCTGAAGGCTTTAAAATGCGTGTGTAATCCATTCATAGCCGTCAGTCTTTAGTTCCATAGCAATAAGCTTGGATGCCATTCAGGACACAGTTCCGTAGCACTCACCATGTTATATTTGAATTGAAGCTCGAAAATAAATCAAAATACACTTAAAATAAGTACATAACGGAAATGTATACGTGTACTAAGTCTATGCGCATATGCCCTAGGCGTATATCCCTCCTATGATGTGAGTACCGGTTGTAAATTTTCCAGCTCCAGTTCAAATTAATCAACTGCCTACCCCCAACTTATCTGTTACCCTTCAAATGGATTGGTGTAAAACTTTGATTTTGACAATTAAATGATTATTAAGTAATTTTATACCTACTGAGTTGATTAACTCTTCTGTACGATTTCAGATTTCCCAAAAATTAAGCTAATTGTATTCTATTGTCAATAGAGTACGAAATATAATCTTTTAAATCAAACAAAAATCAGACTTTTTTTTTCATTTGCTAAATTATTAAATTTATGTTTAGCAAACTTTGTTTTTTAATATTTTCTTTGTGTTGATTTCTCGTTTCATATAGTACAGCATATCTCGATTTATATATGTTAATATATACTATATATATTTCATTACTATTTATCGTTTCATGTTTAAAATCATCAATTGAAGTTCAAGTTTTGCGCATTCATTCATCATCTTGATCCGCTATCGACAGTATACATACATATACACTCGTCTGTGTGTGTATATATAAATATATTTATTCATATATATTTGTATTTGAAAATTCCAAGAGAAATGATGTGTGAGAAGTATAACTTATGGACAAAAATTCAAAATTGTATCAGTTGCTTAAATATTTCTTATATTGTGGTGTTTATCATATTTGTAATATGTGTGTGTGTGTGTGTGTAGAAATTGTTGTTGGGGCATGGATGGGCCTGAGTGTACGCTCTCTCTCTCTCTCCCTCGTTGCATGAATAACATACTTTATTTTTATTTGATTTGTTTACTATTTATTATTTTTGCTTCTATTGGGTTTGGGTTTGGGTTATTGTTGTGATTGTGGTTGGACATGCTGGGATAGCTGATAAATGATATATGAGGATGGTCTAGATCTTATTTCTGTGTGTCCGTGTGTTTATGTGTGTGTTTTGCTGTTTTTTGTGTGTGTGTTGCGCTGCGCACAGACAGATCCTCTTCACATTTGCTGTTCCTATATAATATATGTATGTGTGTGTACATAATATATAGCTGCTATCGACTGACGACCAACTGATCTCTTCTCTTTAGTTAATTGCGAAAGTTGCTATGATGCGAGTGCGACTGCTGTTGCTGCTGCGACTGCTGCTGCTGCTCCCTCGGCGTGGCGTACACAGCCCGTTGGTACCCCTGGCCCTGCGGATGAGGCCTTTCTCATTGAGCCCCCCACCAATCCGGACCGTTACCTGAGTGCGAGGTAGCGGCACCTCCTCCTCCGCTGTACGAGCCGCCATAGGATCCGCCACCACCGCCGCTGCTGCCGTAGTATCCGCCACCACCAGAGTTTCCTCCTAGAAGCGAAATAATATAAATGTGAGCAAACATCTAGGAACCGGAACCCACTTTTTCCACTCCCCAAACTTACCATACGAGTTTCCATTGCTGCGGAAGCTTCCGCCGGCGCCTCCTGCGCCACTGCTGCGTGGAGGAGGGCCACTGCCGCCGCGACTGCCACCGCCGCCGCCAGAGCCCTGGCGGTAATCGCGAGAGCCAAAGCCAGAGCCGCCGTAGCGTGCGCCCGGACCTCCACGACGCTTAGCTCCGCCGTGTCCACGATCCGAACTCATCAGATCCTCCAGGAAGTTGGGAATCTCCTGCTTTGTCTCGATCAGCAGCTCCAGCAAATCCGAGCAAATGTTACGATTCTTTTCGTTGAAGAAGGACGTGGCCACGCCGAGATTGCCCATACGGCCGGTACGACCAATGCGATGGACATACTCCTCCACATCCGAGGGCAGATCAAAGTTGATGACATGCTTAACATGTGGAATGTCCAGACCACGAGCGGCCACAGCTGTGGCCACCAGAATCGGGCAATCGCCGGAGCGGAAGCAGCGCAAGGCCTCCTCGCGCTCCTTCTGGGTGCGGTCGCCATGGATGCTGGTCACCGGATGGCTGCACTGATAGAGGAACTCCTCCAGCGAGTCCGCTCCCTTCTTTGTCTCCACGAAAATGAGCGTCAGGTGTTCCTTGCTGTATTCGGGTCCATCGCGGATGGACGAGAGCAGATCGAGCAGATACGAGCGCTTGTCCTGCTCGTAGACCCAGAGAATGGTCTGAGTAATATTCTCGGACGTGGAGCCCACGCGGCCCACGGCGAGGAAAATGTAGTTGCTGAGAAAATCGCTCGCCAGTTCCTGAATCTGCTTTGGGAATGTGGCCGAGAACATAAGCGTCTGACGCTGGCCAGTGGGTGGCATATTTAGCTGCTCCACGATGCGACGAATCTGCGGCTCGAAGCCCATGTCCAACATGCGATCGGCCTCGTCCAGCACCAGGAAGCGAATGTTTTCCAGACCCACCTTGCCGCGCGTAATCATGTCCTCCAATCGGCCCGGAGTGGCCACAATCAAATGGCATCCCCGGTCCAGCTCGCGCATCTGCTCGCTGGTGTTATTTCCGCCATAGAGTACGGCCGGACGCATACGAGAACGGTAGGCGAACTTCTTGGCCTCCTCAAAGATCTGGGTAGCCAGCTCGCGGGTCGGTGCCAGCACCAGACCCAACGGATACTGCTTGCGCCGGCTATACTGTCGATTGTTCTGCGGCGGCGCCGACATACCGTGCTCGTACATCTGGTTAAGGATGGGCACGAGGAAGGCGGCCGTCTTGCCGGAGCCGGTCTGGGCACAGGCCATCAGATCACGTCCACTGATGATGATCGGTATGGCGTGCTTCTGCACCGGTGTCGGTTTGTCATAACGCGCAAGGCTCACGTTGTTGCGAATGATCTCCGTCAGCTGCACATCATCGAACGTTGTGATATTGGGTGGAACATTCTGGCCCGTCGCCTCCACGGGTATATCCTCGTATTTGTCAAAATTGATGCCCGTGTTGCCAACGCCGAACAGCTCCTGCTCCAAGCGCTCGTCCCTGGCTCCCAGTTTTGTGTAGTCGGTGTTGCCGCCTCCGCCCTCCTTCCAGCGACTGTTGTAGCCAGAGCCGCCTCCGCGTTCGCCGCGATTGTTAAACGATCTGTTTCCGCCGCCTCCCGGAGCTCCGCCTTCGACAGCGCCCTCGAAGCCACTTGGGCGCTCTGGCTCCTGCCAGCGGTCATTGCGTGGCTGCTGCGGCTGCTGTTGGCCCTCATCGGGCTGTTCGTCAAGGGCGGTACCACTGCCGCCTCCACCACCGCGATACGAGGGACCTCGCCGATCCCCACCGAAGCTTCGTCCGCCGCCACCACCACTGCGATTCCAGTCGCCTCCACGACGCGAATCGAAATCACCTGGGATCAGAACGGGGAATCAAATGAGATGAGAAGCAATTGCTGGAAGATTAGAGCTGCAGACTTACCGTTGTAGTTGTCCTCAAAGCGACCGCCACTACCTCCTCCACGTCGTCCTCCGCCGCCAAAACTTCCGTACTCGCCGCTCTGGCGATTGTAGCCACGACCACCGCCGCCTCCGCCTCTGCGATACTCACCGCTGCGATTCTGCTGCGGTTCCCTGCTGTCGGCGCGCGGATTAGCGGCTCTAGAATCGAAGCCCTGGCCTTGGCCCTGGCTGTCTACCTCCGCTGCGTTGTTGTTGCCACCACCACCACGAAGATGCGGGGGCACATAAACACCACCGGTGACCGAGTTAGTGGAAGTCTTGCTTGTTATGGGGCCGCTGTAGTCAGCTGAGCCGCCATTCAAGTCCAGACCAGCAACCTGAAACGAGAAGTAATTCGTGCGTGACACGACCAAATCCGTGAGTGGTTGTTTATTTGTATGTGTAGATAGAATAGACGTCCTCAAGTTCAATGAATTGCAACCCAATCCGATGGCATAACAAGTTTTTTTTCTCTAACTCATCCCATTTCTCTTTATGCTCTTCACCCGCCTGGCAACATGTGCGATTTACTTCTGCTTTCTCACACACCAAACTCTCCTGCACACGGTGTAGCGTCCCGCACGTATACAGAGAAGCGCAACTAGTTTAAAGCCTCGATTTTCGGTCTTTGCCATTACACAGAGAGGGCGCCCGCCTAGCAACACAACAACAACAGGGCCACCCACAAACACACACATGCACAAATCTCAGACAAGCTTCATGGTGTTGGTATGATATGGGGTTTCATAGCGGCGAATAATAAGCCCAGGTGTGGATCGAGAATCAGTGGCAAGTGTGGAACGCGTGTTGTAAAAACAAATAAAAAACAGGGTGTCCGTCCATTTGTAAATTGGTAAGATACACGCATATAACAAACATTAAAAATATGGTATAGCGGAAAGCCATCTCTTTAAGAAAAAAAAATTATTTGTGAGCTGTTATATTATACATATTTGATAATCACCCTCTAAATTTTCCGTTCGCAAACTATGTGCCCCTGACAACCCTATTTACAACACTCAGCTTCCACATGTGCGCGCAAGCGAGAGAAAAAGAGAAGAACACTGAAACTCGCACACACACAGCAACGCACTGGTTTAGAATTGCGGCGCTGCTCACACACCAACACTAAGGCACCAAAAGACGGGCACTTTCACACACAAACACGTCAGATTGGAGGCAACGAGCAAAAATTATACAAAAGAAATTACAAATGTGAATAACGAGAAGAACTTGGACACATGTACACACAAGACCAGTGCACGTACACAATTCACCGTTGTAAAAGCGCGATACGCTTGACAGCCAAAGACATTTGTGTGTTATGAAATCAATAAGTTTTTAGCCGAACATTGTCCAATAACCGCATGAGCCTCGTCATACACACTCTCGCACACACACACGCACAGTTAACACACAATATACACATATATGTACCACATACATATACTTTTTCCCTACAATATATACTTCACCCAGGATTCCCCCACCACTCGACCAACCAACAGACGACATTTCATATGCTTTACTTACTTGCTGCTCTAGACCTGTGCCATTTTGGTTAATAGCATTACTCATATTATCCTCCAATCAGTTGCTTGTTTTTTCTTGCTTTCCGTTTAGGAAAATTTCGCAGTTGTTACGCTTTGTTCGGGTGCACACTTGCTATTTTCGACAAAAAAAGATATGGGAAAACTCTCTTTCTTTAGTATTTGTGTTGCACTTTGTGTCTATACGTTTTTCATTAGTTTTTCCGACAACTTCTTACGTTCCACAAGCTACTACGTTCTTATGTGAAATTTCAAATGAGGTCTGTACTTCTCACAGAGTTTCTTTGTTCAAGTTTTAAATCGATTCACTTCGAACTTATATGGCCTGCTTGTGCCACGACAATTACAAGCGGTTTGTAATTGTGCTACGCTTGAAAATAAACTTTTCGCGTTTTTTATGCTCAGACGCGTGTCTAAATCACACAATGGCGAAAATTAGAGAATTAGTGCGTTGCAAAACCATCGATGACCCTATCGATAATATCGATGGTTCTAGAATTGTGCCAACCAAACATTGCTATGGTGCTATGACATTAGGCCTTGCTAGCTGACTAGTTTCAAATATGAAGATACTTTTAATAATGCCTGCACCAGCAGATATGTATTTTGGAAAAGATAAGTTTATCTCAAGTGGTGCCTCAGTTGTTTGACTGAGCGCCAGTAGGCTCGTCTAGATTTAGCATTTTGTCTCTAATGCTACCTATCTCTCTCAGAAAAGTAAGCATAGACTAGTGTCATAGCACCATCAGAATCAACGATGTTTTTTCTTCCAGCGATATATCGTCTAAAAAACAATATAAATTCTTACAAATTGCATCAATAATAACAATTACAATTACGAAAAGGATCGCAGAATACAAGTCCGCTTCAATGACGGAAGCGTAAAAACATAAAGTTTATTTAATTTTCGATGGAATTGTGGACATATCGATGGTTTTGCAGGTGGTAAACTTGCCGATTACGTGCAGCTTGAGACAGCAATGATTTTGTTCTGGCGCTTCCGGACTGCGCGAGTATCGAAGGCGATAGTTGGACTATTTTAGAATGAGTAAAGAATGGTTGTGTATCAGACTTAATTTTGTATTACTTTTGCCAAAAATTGTTGTGTTGGAAATTGTTCTAAAGCGTACGACGCCTTCTTATTTATGAGATTTGACGCAAAACGCACATGCGAAAGCAAAATTATATCTCTAAACTAGAATGAATATATTTTAAATGATTGGGGGTGCTGTTAAGACTTTTAATATATTTTGGACTTTATTAAACGTTCATCCAGCTTTCCAAATGGTCGTCGCACAGGTCAAGGGTTCTCTCACAGATAACATCTTCTCTTTATTTGACAGAAATCATTCGAGATTTCGAAACAGATAATAGTGGTGGACAAGTCCCGTTACGGGTTCTGTGCCGAACCAAGTCATTCTAATTTCCCATACAAAATTTCACCAAATCTGTTATGTCCCAAAAAAAAAAACGTACTAAATGTTTACACTAACCAACAAAATGACAATTTGTTTTTATATTGGGCCAATGGTTTACCAGCCAGCCCTATTTATGTATTATATATAGATGTATGGATGTATGTATGGATGTGTACATGTTTATATAGAATAAATGCTTTTGGTATTGGCTATAGCTTCTGTTCTAGCTTGAGATTACATAGTGGAAACACTTGAACATTAAATACGGCCATATAATGCTATATACGTAGTATGTATGTAGTGTAGCTGTGTGTAAATATATGCTACATATACGTATGTATGTATATGTATTTTTATATGTAAATAACAACTAAACCCTGTGCAGTATATCTCGTATGCAGGTCGCATCGTCGCTCCACTTGGACTATAACTTGGATTAGCTAGCCCTTGAGCAGGCATCTGGAATAGAATTCTCTGTCAATGGCATCGTTCGGAATGTAGGAGCTCCACTTGAAGATGAGGGCCAACGTGTCGCTGGCCGTCAGGTGGTCGAGCGCAATGTTAAGGAAGCAGTTCCAAGTGTAAAAGAAATGTCGCGTCAGCTGATCCTGCTCAACGCTCGACACGCACTCACAGTTGACGCAGACCAGGCGTCCACGCTGCAGCTCCGCAAACTGCTCGAAGCAGCGTGCCCAGGCAGCCACATTGAGCTGTCGGCCCACGTCCAAGAGCAACTCCGGCTGCCCATAGTTGAGTACAATGGGCAGCACCTTGTCGAGATTCTGCTCGGCCAAATAGAACTTGGCCAGCACATCGAGCAGCGCGGGAACGGCTTGGACCACATCGAAGCACTTGAGCTGCTCGTTGCGGGACCAGAAGTAGCGCAGCAAAACGGCGCCGAGTTCGTGGTACTGGCAGGCGTTGTCGAATCGCAGTGGGAACTGGCAGTGGTCGCATCTGACTATCTCCATGCACTGCGGCGCATTGAGCAGCACAAATCCACTGGCAATGTAGTCCCGTGTGCCGTCATCCACCTCCCAGATGAGCTCGGGATTCAAATAGTTGAAGTACATCTCGTAGCAGTTGCGCTCCGCTTGTTCCTGCCCATCGCCGTGCTCCACCATCAGTTGGGCCAACTTTCCCAGCAGCGCCACCAGCTCTCCGGCTGCGTACTCATCGAAGACGGCCCGATAGCGCTCCACGCAGTGTGTGCGACTGAACTTGGCGCTCTTGCAGATCAGGTAGAGATTGTAGATGGTCTTCTCCTCGGGGCTGATGTGGGGCGCTTGCGGCGTGGGTCGCTTGCAGCGGCTCACGATCTCCTCCTCGCCGCCCGAGCCCGATTCGTAGCGGGCCTTGATGTCCTTGAATGGCAGCGACCGCTCACTGGCTGGTATGAGCTCCCGCACCAGCTGCTGCTGCTGCTCTTCCGCGAATATGTTGAACTTATATTTGATAATGTTCTTCCCAAACTTGCCGGTGACGGTTAGCAGGGCATCCTTGAAGTGTCCGGACTTTGGCTGTTGCTTTAGATTATCGCAGAAGGCATTCTCCAGGACATACACGCCCTTCGGCGGGCCCTTGGGGGCGCTTACTCCGCCACCGCTCATGCTGCCGCTGCGCTCGGTGGCGGCTGAACTGCCGCCAGAGCTTTGGGTGTCCAGCGCACTGCCTGTGCACTGGGCTATGGCATCGAAGATCACCGAAATGTCGTTCAGCAGCTCGTACTCCTGTCTCTCGATCAGCAGCTGCTTCAGCTGGTTGAGCAGCTTCAGCTCGTAGTTCTCCCTGGCCTTGTCCGCAAAGTACTTCACATGCTGCCGCAGCAGATTCGCGCACTGCAGCAGCTTCGACTGTTGCACCAGCGAGATGGAATACCCTTGGAGTGTCTGCAGCTGCACGCTGTACAGTGAGCCTGTCTGTGTGAACACGAAGATCTCCATGCCGCACACACGGCAATCCACAATCCGCTCGAACTGGTTACACCACAGGACGACGGACGAGTTGCGCACGTCGAAGATGTAGAGTCCCAGCTCGGTGAAGGCCAACAGAAAGTCCTGGCTAAGCCGCTGCACCCTGGCGAACTGCAACTGCTGCGGCTGGTAGTCCAGCAACTCGTCGTTGGAGTCCAGCTCGTCCGCGTTGTTGTCCCCGCTGATGGTCTTCTGTATCTTGGCGGGTGCCGTGGCCAGGGCAGCCTTGAACTGATGCGTCTGAATGACCTCGCCCTCAAAGTCCACCTCCCAGATTCGGGTGCCGGGACGCGCGCAGTAAATGCGCGACGGCTGCACGGACTCGTGTGGCGAGATGAAAAAGCAGGCGCCGTAGGCCCCATCCCGAGGACGGTTGCCGATCTACAAGGGATACAAATTAAGAGTTTTACAGCGGAACTTGGGCTGACTGCGATCAAGTATTAGTCACCTGCTTGTACTCCTCGTACTCGGTATTGCACAATATGCATTTGGTGCAGTTGGACACCAAAAGCAGCGACTCAAAGTCGTCGATCTGGACAATGGGCGAGTCGAGATAGAGCAGTGGGTGCACGGTCATGTTGAGCAGCAGATTGTGGCCAATGAAGGAAGAGAGCAGCACAAGGTTGACCTGTCCCCTGGAGTCGCCATAGTAGAACTGCTTCTCGTCCTGCGTCCAGTGGATGCAGCTGACCTGAACGGATTGGTCCAGATGCGTGACAATCACCTGCGGCGTGGCCTGGGCGGACAGGTTCACAGCGTACACGCAGATCAGGGAGCGCTGAGTGGAGAAGGCAACATACTTGTTGTTCGCCGAAATGCTCAGGTTGGTGATGGCTCCATGTTTGTTCGGTATGAGATGCAGAAACTTTCCGTTGCGATTGAACAGATAGAGGGAGCCGGAGGATGCCCCAAAGATAATGTAGCTGTCGGAGATGTCGAAGCATGTGTACTGCGTAAATAGAAGAGGTTTAGCAACAGCGATTGGAGATTGCAGATGAGTTACCTTGATTCGATTGTGCTTCAGTGGCAACGACAAAGACAGCGAAAAATCAATAAAGTTTGTCAGACAATACTCATCCGCCATCGTGCAACTTTGGATTTCTAACAACTGATCCTTGTTAGCATAGCGCATCGGGTTAATAGATTGTCATTTAGTGAGTATATTTCCAACAATTAAGCAATTTTTACTTATTTATTTTGTTATTCTCCTTGGACGAGGTGCTTAGTTTTCGTTATGTTCAGCGAAATTAGACACTTAGTCACAAGCTTGTCACCAACTGCGATATCGCGGTATTCCCCCAATGTCCGACACACACACACACTGATGTTTTTAATAGTAATTTATTTATTATTTTTATAAACTAAAATTAATAGCTGCTCGTCGCCAGTGTGGCCGCGGATTTATCGATAAAATGTACCACAAGCCCCTCAATAACATACGTTGTCATTTTAAAAATATACCGTTAATCTTAGATCATTTTTCTAATTTTGCGATTCTATTTAAAATCACCAGCTCATTGGGATTCTCAGCGAAAAATCTAGAATTTTATCCGATTGATGAATCAATATTGCACAAGATTGGCTATCATTCGCGACTTCCTTTTATTGGAAAGGTTAACAACGAACGTGATTGGGAATGGAATGTTACGTTTTGCTCTCTAACATTAATAATGACATCTTAGATTGACATGCTTTGGCCTTTTCATATGTGTTCTATGTGAAAGACATCGTGGTGATTTATTTGTTTATATAAAGACTAAAGGTATTGACTATAAAGAAGAATATATAAACAACATTAATTCGCGCTGTTCAACTATTTAAATAGAGGGGCCTAGGTGGGTTAACTTTGTTTTTTTTTCCTTGTTATATTTACGGTATATTTTTATTTATATCAATACAGCCGGGGTCACACTGTACAACAGCTGTTTTCTGAATTTTCCTGAAATAAACACGAAACAATTGAAATTCTCTATTACAAAAGTTATAAATCAAATGTCATATCGTTTCTGAATAGTACACCAAACCGAACGAACGCCGATTCGCCCGACCAGCTGTTCCCTGTCCATATTGAAATCGGCCGCTGTCAAAGAAACGTCAAAACAGTCGCGGGTCGGACGACAAGTGCAGAAAAAATAAAATGTGCATAAATAATCGAAAAAGACATTAAATAACGCGCTGAACAACTAAACAAGTGACCCGCATATATGCACAACGGATGACCAGACCTAGGAGCAATGGGCGATAAAGCAGAGCCGACCACCCCCGCACCCTCCCCAACGGAGGAAGGACTAGCCGACCTCGCGGCATCTGTCGGCCCTGGAGCACCCGGCAACAACAACAGCAGCAACAACAGCAGCTCCGCAGTCAGCACAAATGCAAAGATCCTGATCATTGGGGCAGGAATGGCTGGCCTCTCGGCGGCCAATCATCTACTGCAAAACGGCTGTGACGATTTCCTCATAGTTGAGGCGCGCGGTCGGATGGGTGGGCGCATTGTGTCCATACCGCTCAGCAATAATCAAAAGGTAGAGTTATGTAACAAGTCCAAGAAAGCTCAAGAATGGAGTACAAATGTGGAATACACATTTACAATATGAAAGCGAGAATGCTCGTCGCTGAACTGCTGCCCGTTGTGCTCATGGATTATGGATTTTTCCAAGCCGTGCGCAGTCCGTCCGCTATTTACGCATCTCATTGTTGCTATTTCTAGCGACTGTTACTTCCTCCTAGTTGTAGCATTTCTGGCTGTAGTTATAGAAGAATTTTTATTGTTCCCCACCCTAGAGCATTTTTCTAGTACATCGATTGGCATGCTTAGAACTAGACTTTAGAGTGCAGAAGTTATACGACTGGCCAAAAAGTGTGTTAGATTAGATATGAGCATTCCAGGAGAGTGCTGTTCAGCCCACGCCATAGACACACCCCCACATTTCACTAACCCTCTCGATTTTCTCTCATGTTCTCACAGATTGAGCTGGGCGCCAACTGGATACACGGCGTACTGGGTAATCCCATATTTGAATTGGCAATGCAGCATGGGCTAGTCAGCGTGGTTAATGTACCAAAGCCCCACAAAGTGGTGGCCACCACCGAAGATGGGCATCAAGTTCCTTTCAGCATACTGCAGGAGATTTACGAGGCTTACGTGTGCTTTCTACGGCGCTGCGACGAGTATTTCCTGTGCCAGTACAGCCCTCCGCCGGACATACACAGCGTGGGCGAGCACATCAACTACGAGATTGAGATTTTTCTGAGTTCGGTGCAGGACCCAAAGGAGAAGCGTCTCAAGCAATCCATATTCAACTGCCTGCTGAAGCGAGAGACCTGCATCACGGGCTGCAACAACATGAACGAGGTGGATCTCCTCGAGCTGGGTAGGTTATCAAGTTGATTTCATTGCTTGCCACAAAGATTGACGTGTAAATTACCCTTGCAGGCAGCTACACTGAGCTTCAGGGCGGCAACATAGTTCTGCCCTCTGGCTACAGCTCCATACTACGGCCGCTGAGTGGCCAGATACCGCAGAAGTCCATTTTGACCAAGTGCCCCGTGAAGAGGATTCACTGGAAGCGAAAAAAGACATTTACAGGCCTGGATACCGTCGACGAACACTCGGAGAACGAGGAATCGGATGATTCGGAGAAGACCGTCACAGAAATACCCACGGCTGGCGGAGCACTGCGAGGAGCTTCCGTCGAGTCAAACTCCAGCAGCAATTGTGATTATGCCGAGGGCAATGTGCGCGTGGACTGTGAGGACGGACGCGTCTTTCATGCCGCCCATGTGATATGCACCATACCGCTGGGCGTGCTCAAGCACACGCACAAGACCCTGTTCGATCCGGAGCTGCCGCAGTTCAAGCAGGAGTCGATTGAGAATCTCATGTTTGGGACTGTGGACAAGATATACTTGGAGTATGAGAGGCCGTTCCTCAGTGCGGACGTATCGGAGGTGATGCTGCTGTGGGACGATGACAAGCGTGACATGGACACCACCACAGAGGAGGAGCTGGCCAGCGAGGCGTATCTCAGCAAGAATTGGTTCAAGAAAATCTACTCCTTTGCCAAGATGACGGACACGCTGCTGCTGGGCTGGGTCTCTGGGCGCGAGGCCGAGTATATGGAGACGCTCTCGCACGAGGCTGTGGCGGAGAAGTGCACTGAGATCCTGAGGAGCTTCCTGCAAGATCCGTATGTCCCGAAGCCCAAGCGTTGCGTTTGGTAAGCTCAAAAAAGGTTCTTTTGTTGATTTACTTTTGCTAAATTTGCTTGCAATTTGTAGTACCAGTTGGAAATCGCAGGAATTTACGGGTGGGGCTTATACCTCCATACCAGTGGGAGCCACACAGGAGGACATTGAGAACCTGGCCCAACCGCTGTATGCAACGCCACAGGCCATGAAGGTACTGCACAGTACATGCATCCATTTTAACCCCAATCTGACTCTATTTGTGACTCTATTCAGCCCGCCATTGTGTTTGCTGGAGAGCACACGCATTCCAGCTTCTACTCCACCGTGCACGGGGCTTACTTGAGTGGACGTACAGCGGCGCAGGTTCTGCTGGCGAATGATGAGCCGGATGAGATTATAATGGAGTCTGACGGCAGCGACCTCAGCGCCTGGATTCAAGGCATCGCTTTGGACTGAGCACATCATCAGACAACAAATCGATGTTGTATTATTATAATTTATATTTATTTATTTATGTTACCGATTAGCTTTTAAAATTATTGAATGCTTTTAGCTAGTGATATTCCATTTTCCCGTTCCCGGATATTTTCGATACGAAAGCCGCTAACGTCAAACGGCTGCCTACATTTGTCCATTGACTCTTCCTGTACGTAGTTTTTCAACGCATAGAGCATCTAGTTATTCGGATTGCCTAGGGAATCGTAGCAGAAGAGTGTCTGGTTCTTCATGTGTATAATGGCCATGCGCCAATGCATGCCATTGAAGTGTACCGGCACCACAATGATGTCCTTGCTGATCAAATCAGCAGCCTTGCTGTACACTTCCATGGCATGCATTGGTGCATGGCCATTATACACATGAAGAAGAAGACACTCTTCTACTACGATTCCCTAGGCAATCCGAATAACTTGATCCTCTCGAGGCGTTGAAAAACTACGCACAGGAAGAGTCAATGGACAAATGTAGGCAGCCGTTGGGCGTTAGCGGCTTTCGTAACCATAGAAATTGTAATCTGTGTGCAATTTTTGTTTGCACTTTAGTGTTTTTAGCGTATTATTGTACGTCCTCATTGAACGCATTTGTTATATAATTGTTTTACAATGCAATTTTGTTTATAATTTATATGGAAAGACCCGCTTGTACAAGACTATAAATAAATGTTATGTTAAAGCTGAGCTGATCAATGTGTTGCCAACGCCAACGTGCACTCCAAGCAGCCTTCAATGTACTTGAACGAAGCACGAATACAACAAATGTGTGTGCACAAACATAAAGTTATTTAGTATAAATTACCGAACTATGCATAAGTAAACCTTCTTACATACATATGCCTATTTTTGTAAGCTCATATTAAGGTATCAAAGATTCGCTTTAAGTTAGATTTGGCTCCAGGAACATCGATGGCCACAAGCGTGTAAATTGATTGTAACTATTGTTAATGTTAACTACTTTGCTACACTCATTTGTGCAATGGTTCAAACTTTAAAGGCATACATAAACCTATTTGGTCAGTTGAAATACGAAAATCCAAATGTTTTTATCTTTAAATGTTCGGCAAAGTGAATAAAGAACACGCTAAATATAAACTATTATAGAGAAACTTATCTGTTTACCTTTGCTTAGGTTTTTATATCAAAATTAGTTAAAATTTGTCTTTATTTGAACAACTGCCTGTGCAAAATTCCAGTTTATTCTTTAAAAAGTTATTCATGAACTTCGCAAATTGTATAGCAAAAAGTGGTAAGACACTCACCATTAATACACCTTTAATTGCATTTGTTTAAAGTTTAAACAAAACTGTGTGTAGTTGCCGTGAAGTTTGCTACATAGAAACTACACAGGCATGTAATTATCACCAGAGCAAACTGTTGTTTCTACATGCACTTTTCAAAGTTCTTTTTAAATAATATTAATTCACACTCGTTTCAGCGCAAACTACAAGCATCTTCAAAGCTCAGCGAGTCTCGGCAAATTTGAGCTTTTGGAAGTGTAGAAAAAGTTGCGGCAGCGGCAGCGAGAGCACTTCGTTTCCACACGCCGGCTGCTACGATTCAGTTTTGACTCCACCGCCGCCGCCACGACACTGTTCTTTTTGCCTGTTTGCCAGAAGTCTCTGCGTTTGTTTAACAAATAAAACACTTTCGAGTTTTCTGTCGCCCACAAAAAACATCCGCAACATGTCGTACCACAAGCCAGAAGCTAAGACCGTTCAGGATTTGAAAGACTTGGCCCAGAAGCTGCGAATTCATTCCATCACCTCCACTCAGGCCTCCAAATCTGGGTAAGTGTATGCCTGGTCGAAACATTCACTAGCATTTTGTGTGTATTTAACCATATTAACATGGAATCCAAAAGTTGTGCACCTTGCACTTGTTGCGCGACCGGCAAAGGTGACCCTGCCAGGCTTGAGCTTGCAAGCCACGTGTTTTCGTCACTGGAACGCCGTTCCCTTCTCCATACAATTTCTCGAATATGCGAATTTTTTGCAATGCTTTGCAGAGTGTGTGTGTGTGCTTGCTGATAAGCCCCATTTGTGCTTATTGCTAATTTTTATAACTGACCTTTTTCGACCTTGAAAGTTACTGCCTGTCTGTTACTGCTTTTCGGTAATTTTGTTATTGTTCGCTTTTTTCGTTTTCTGCTTTAAAGCGTCGCCCCAACACACACTTTCGCATGCATATATGTATGTACACAAGTACTCACGTATGTATGTATGTTCATTTGAAAGCAGAGGTTCCAATCTAGTGTTCGAAAACTCCCATTCTCCACTGTCGAGAAAAGAGACAAGGGGATGAAATCCAAATAAACCTAACAAAAACAGATAAATGAAAACTTTTATTGCTGCTCATACTCCACTTTGGTGGCTTCTGCGAGATAAGATGTGCTCTATATATGACCTTTGCCGGCAAGATAACCAGAGTTTTGTTGGTTCGTCACGTCATGACTTACGATATGACCGATTAGACCCTCTTAGAGGTGACCAGCCCATGCCCTGCCCGGTGTGTTTAGCGCATGATGATCGAAAGACAGTGAAAACTGCTGATAAAAGAGCCAAGCCAAGTGACGCGACATTCAGGATCACCTTCATTAGTACTTGGAGTTTGCTGGAGAGGCGGAGAGGACGGACGACATGCAAACGCAGCGTGTAATTTGAGAGTTTTGTTTTTTGAGATTGGTGTATGCTAATGGCAGACCAGATCGATGCCAATGGAGTTCAAGGTCCTCGAAACCGGTGTGGTACAGATGTGTACGTTCACTCAAATATCAGTCTAGGTTGTTTGTGTTGGCGATAAGATTTATTTATACACGAATGTATATATGTATGTATGTATGTGTTTATGTATATAAGTAAATGGTGGGTAAGACGAGCCCCCCTTTTGCAGAGTTGCGTTTTTTGTGTGGTTGGATTTTTGCCAACTCTCAGCACATTTTGTAGATACTTCACCATTCTCTTTATCTGTGTACCTATGCGTGTACATATGATATGTATGTATGTGTTCGTGGCTTTATCTGTTAAATATTTGTTTCTGTCATTTGGATTTCCTTACTGAAGAACAATTCTGGGTCCTTTTCTGTGCTATAAATAAAATATAAAAATAATTATAATTGTTATCTTTTCCCTTCCAACAGACATCCCACATCATGCGCCTCGCTGGCCGAGATCATGTCCGTGCTGTTCTTCCAACAGCTGCGCTTGAACATTAAGCATCCCCGGGATCCATCCAGCGATCGTTTCATCTTGTCCAAGGGACATGCTGCACCCATTCTATACGCTGCCTGGGCCGAGGCTGGTCTGTTCTCCGTGGATGAGCTGAAGAACCTGCGCAAGATCGACAGCGATCTGGAGGGTCATCCCACACCTCGTCTCAATTTCATTGATGTGGGTACCGGATCTCTGGGTCAGGGCGTTGCCGTAGGCGCCGGCATGGCCTATGTGGGCAAGAACCTCGACAAGGCCGACTACCGCACCTACGTGGTTGTGGGCGACGGCGAGTCCGCTGAGGGATCAGTGTGGGAATCGCTGCACTTTGCCGGACACTACAATCTGGACAATCTGTGCGTGATCTTCGATGTCAACAGGCTGGGACAGTCGGAGGCCACCTCGCTGCAGCACAAGATGGATGTGTACAGAGACAGGCTCGAGGCCTTCGGCTTCAATGCACTGGTTGTCGATGGCCACGACATCGACGAGCTGTGCAAGGCCTTCCACTGTGCCGCCAACACCAAGAGCAAGCCAACGGCAATCATTGCCAAGACCTTCAAGGGCAAGGACTTCCCCAACATTGAGAACCTCGACAACTGGCACGGCAAGCCTCTGGGCGATCAGGCCGACAAGGTGATCAAGCACTTGCAGGGCCTGATGGTCAATCCCGACGTTAAGCTTTCGCCCAAGAAGGTGGGCAAGACCGGCCTGGCACCCGAGGTGGACATCACGAACGTAAAGCTCTGCACTCCACCCAACTACAAGCTGGGAGACTCGGTGGCCACGCGTCTAGCCTACGGCACAGCTTTGGCCAAGATCGGAGCTGACAACGATCGTGTGATTGCTCTGGACGGAGACACTAAGAACTCGACCTTCTCCGACAAGCTGAAGAACGTCTTCCCGGAGCGTTACATTGAGTGCTTTATTGCCGAACAGAATCTGGTGGGTGTGGCCGTCGGTGCCGCCTGCCGTCGTCGCACCGTGGCCTTTGTTTCGACCTTCGCCACGTTCTTCACACGCGCCTTTGACCAGATCCGCATGGGCGCCATCTCGCAGACAAATGTGAACTTTGTGGGCTCCCACTGTGGCTGCAGCATCGGCGAGGATGGCCCCTCCCAGATGGGACTCGAGGACATCGCCATGTTCCGCACCATTCCCGGCAGCACGATCTTCTATCCCTCCGACGCTGTCAGCACCGAGCGGGCCGTCGAGCTGGCTGCCAACACCAAGGGCGTCTGCTTTATCCGCACCTCGCGTCCCAACACTGCTGTGATCTACAACAACGACGAGCCCTTCACCATTGGACGCGGCAAGGTGGTGCGCCAGAAGCCTTCCGACGAGGTACTCCTCATCGGAGCTGGCATCACTTTGTACGAGTGCCTGGCCGCCGCCGATCAGCTGGAAAAGGAGTGCATCACAGTCCGTGTCATTGATCCGTTCACCGTGAAACCACTGGATGTGGATCTAATTGTGGAGCATGGCAAGCAGTGCGGTGGCCGTGTGGTTGTCGTCGAGGATCACTACCAGTAAGTAGACGCGACATCCCCTTCCTTCTTCTCTTGCTAATACGAATACGAATTCTCTTGCAGGCAAGGAGGCTTGGGAGAGGCTGTGCTCAGTGCCCTGGCCGAGCACCGGAACTTTGTGGTGAAGCATCTGTATGTGCCCACTGTACCACGCTCGGGTCCACCAGCGGTTCTCATCGATATGTTTGGCATTTCGGCACGCAACGTTGTCCTCGCCGTCAATGCCATCTTGAAGAAGTGAGGAACCGGCTGCCAATCCCTAAGAGCCTTCAGCTTAATTTCCATTCCACATACACCATTCCCCCCACCCTCCCCTTTCACACCTGCCCACTAATTCGAATTCTAATAACATAAATAAATTCGTTTTGATAAAAATTATTCAACAATTACGGTTATCGATTTTTGGATATCGCACTTCGATGCTCCTTATTTATTCGATAGTTATGAACATGTTTTGCATAAAATTATTGCTATAAATTTCTGGGTATTTGTAGATCAAATTCGCGTTCGAAGCGATACACAACAGATGGTGTATCTACCTACCATCTTAGAAATATAACATTGAATGTTAAAGGAAAACTCAAAACGAAACTTCTTAAAAAGAAATAAACAAATAAACAAAAAAGTTACTCGGATTTTCAACCCGAGATTTGCTGGGCCTAGGCTTCGACTCCATTTAAGAACAACTTCTTCAAGTCCTCCAGACTCAGACGTCCACCGGCTGATGATAGTGCGCTTTGGTCTGGCTGAAGCACGACATTGGCAATCTCCAACTTGTACTCCTGCAACGCATTGATACGCTGCTCCATGGTGTCCCGACACATGAAGCGATAAATGAAGGTCTGCTTTTGCTGGCCGTAGCGGTAGATGCGATCCTGCGCCTGTCGCTGCAGCTGCGGATTCCAGTGCAGGTCCACCAGCAGCAAGTGGTTAGCCACATTCAGATTGAGACCAACACCGCCAGCGGTGAGGGAGAGCAGCAGCACCCGCTTGTCGTTGAGAACCATATTGAACTCTCTGAGCACCTCTTCGCGCTCCTTGGCATTCAGCTGGCCATTAAAATCAAGCGTCTTCCAATCCCGCTCATGCAAATAGTCACGAATTATGGATAAAAAAGAGGTCCATGTGGCCACGACAATGACCTTGTCATTTGTCTCTTCGAGTATTGACTCCAGTCTCTGAATAACGGCTTTCAGTTTGGCCGACGGCTGACTGGGATTGAAAATGGGATTGTTAATATTTAGAAGTTCCATGGCTCCGGCCAAGTCACTGAGAACATTTTCCTCCTTTGGTTTCACTTCCTCTGTGTTGGTTTCCATTTCTAGCTGGGCCCCGAAATCTTCCTCCACTGGCTGCATTGGGTCTTCCGTTTTGATTTCAACTTTTTTTTCTTCGCCGTCGGAGCTGCAGTCACGTGCAGCGTAATTCTCCAACTCCTTCAGTGCATCCAACTGCAACGAGCCGCCAATATGCTTGAGATCTAACTTCAGATCACTGTGTGGCATGGCTGCGTCCATGAACAAAAACATCTAGAGAAAGAAGAACGTTAAATGCAACAGCCTCTGGCCTCATATAATCTACTCACATTAACCATAAGACTGGGATGACAGCAAAACTGACGCAGGCGCAGAAGCAGCACCAGGATAACGATTCCCTTTACCTTTTCTTTGGGATTGTATCCCAGCGATCGAAGGAATCGCTCGTATATTTTTGTGTACTTTTCCTCAACATGATTTGTGATGAATTGTGGCTGTCCTTGCAAAGAAGAGTAATTCAAGTCGTTGTTTCCGCGCTCGCGCTGCATCAGGAACTGGGTGAATATTTTTTGAGAGATCGACGACAAGATCTGATAGACGGCCATTTCAGGCTCCGAGAGCTGTACGTGTACCACCTCGACCATCAGTTCAGGCAGTGCTGGCATATCCCCGGAGGCCTGCAGCTGCTGCTTGGTGCGACGCAGCATCAGTGGCTTGATGATGAAGCTCAGGCGAAAGTGAGCTTGCTTGCCATGGTTGAGCATCGTCTTCCACGTATTCAGGTGATTGAAGTGCGGCACGTTCAAGAAGCGCAGCAGGGCAAACACATCGATGGCCCGGTTCTGCACGGGTGTGCCTGTCAGTGCCCAACGACAATGTGCGCGCAGCAGGTAGACCGAATTGAAGCATTTGGTCTTCGTGTTTCGTATTATGTGAGCTTCGTCCAGGATTAGACGCTGCCACTGGACGGCCAGCAGAAGGGAACTGTTGCCAAGTTTCCCAACCTCAGAGGCGACGGTCTGGTACGATGTTATAACCAAGTCGTGGCGTCTGAACATCTCCAAGGAGATGTTTTGCCGATAGGCACCGTGAAAGATCAAAAAATTAATGGTATTTGGGGCCACTTTAGTGGACACTTCCTGGGCCCATTGGCACATCACGCTCATGGGGCAGACCACTAAAGTGCCCGCGTGCGGATAGGGACCACAGTCATCTTCCTCTTCAGATTCGGTTAACTCTTCTGCCTGGGATAACTCGGGGCACAGACGCTTTGGAGGCGTAGGTTCCTCGTCTTCTTCCTCAGAGAATTCGTCTTCAAAGATGTTAAACTTGTACAACTTTTTAAACGGCATCCATTTCGCCGCTTGTGCCTTTTGCCTTTTCTCCATTTTCAGCTTCTTTTTCTCCAGAGAGGACAAGATCAGTGAGATCATGCTCAGAGTCTTGCCCAGTCCCATGTCATCTGCCAGAATGCCACCGCTAATTTCCTGCCGTTCCCGGAACTGCATCCATCGCAGGCCACATTTCTGATGCTTCATCAGGCCCACCAGCAGGAGCGAGGACTGCTCAGCAAACTGATCTCCACTGGGCGTGGGCTCTTTTGGCTCGTAGATTGTCTGTGAAGTACGAACAAATAATACAACTTGCGAAGAAATCATTCAATTGATTGCGTTTTACCTTTAGGCTGGAAATAATGTTCGCCTTGTGCTGGTAAAACTCAGCTGGAGTGGTGCCAGCTTTGTCCCGATGGCGGTTCAGACCCGAGAACAGTTTGGACCATTCGGGCTTCACGTTCGCTTGGGTCTCGGCACTCCCGCGCTGCTCCTCGTCTACACGCAGAGTGTCTAGCAACTTCCCTTTAGCAATCATACGATAATTTTCCTTTTGCAATGTTCCTTGAATGCTCGTCAAATCTTCAATGTCAATAGCTCCTGCTCTAGACGCCACCTCATCAAGCACTCGTTTGCGCTGCTCCAAAGCGAGGACCTTCTTCACATGTTGACCAAACTCCACTCTCCTTGCTTCATATTCCTCACTGCTGACCAATATGACGGCATCCGATTCACTTGCATATTCTGTAGGGTTTACATGTGTTAAATTGCACTGCGTGATGAAATATTTGTGTGTAATTAATAACTTACCGCTGCTAAAATCAAACTTCGTATCCTCCAATTCATCGTACGACAATACTGGCGAGTCTTCGTCCTCTCCGATGCTTTCATCTTCATCGGAGAAGTCTTCTTCACACTTAAATACGTTAAGCGTTTGGTTTTCCATGTCTTTGAGCGTGGAAATTTGGCAGCGATAATCTATGGATTGCCTGCGAGTCGCTTGGGAGAATATCTACAGCTTAAGTTTAATTAAGTAGCTATATATTTTGTTCACGTTTCACACGTTTTGCTGGCATTGCAGCATGACAGGTCAGTTTTAAACCTAATCGCGCGCGAAGCCGGAGGACGATAAATCTGCATTAAGTGATGGAGGTGTCCATATTTTGTTGAGGGTATTTTCGGTGTTGCTATCGATGTTTGTTGATGAGGGCATGCAAGGAGTTGCATTGGAGAAGAGGTGTACAGGTAATTAAACAATATGAAGTTTGAGTTGAAATGTGGTCACCTATATAATTTCATCAAATTATATGTTATAAGATTTAATATCTTGGAATGATATGTAAGTTCAAAGGCAATAGAAGGCATCCTCAAAAGATGATGACATCTCGAAGACTTCCACCAAGTGGCCTTACCTGACGTAAATCAGTGAGATTCGATTCAGAACTCCAAATTAGCCTCATTCTTAAAATATTAGCCCATTCTTTAAAGGAAAGAAGCTTTTTTGTGACTTATAACTCCTTAATGTTGTTGAAAAAATCAACAATTGTAAACTCTTTTCTTATATTTTTTTCAAATATTAACCCTTCTACATAGGAAAAATTACTTTTCGCCGAACATATATACCATTTATGAAAACTAAATGGTTTGTGGTTTTACGTCTTATTATTATTTTTTTGGTATTTAATCGCTGCCGAGAAATTGTAAGGTCGATGAGTCCGCAATGACCAGGTACTTCAGTTCTATGATGGGGCTGTCGATATTTTCTTGCGTCTTATTAAATCGTTTTTTGAAGCAGGCCGCGACACTCTGACCCTCAAAAATATACCGAAATATACTTTCTCCTATTTCAAATATACCGTATATATACCAAATCGGAAATAATTTTCCTCGAGTTTGATATTCTGTTTAATATTACCAGCTAGTTAGGACTCTCGCCGCTGAAACTATAATTTTATTCGATTCATCAATAAATTCTCCACAAGACTAGCTAGTTTTCATGACTAATTCTTCTTGGGTTACCTATTAAATATGGTCAACAAAAAAAACAAACCAAACTAGCGTCCTGTTAATTCATTATTTTAAACAAGCGGTGGTCAGAGTTGGTAAATGGCTAAAAGTCAGAAGTTAATTAACCCACCGAAGATTGCAGCATGCCAAATCTAAATTATTTATTCTTAATATCACATCAGTGAATAGATCGGCACGCAAACATTCACATGATTTTCAGTGCGTTTGTGTGTTTAGACATGTCTGCTGGGTACGTCCGGCTGGGTCGGCTACATAACACAGGTACACGTGCTCTCTCTCTCTCTCTCTCTCACACAAAGCTACACCTTCGTGTGTAGTGTTCATGAAGCTCAAATTCAGGCAGAACGTGAACAAAAGCCATCTCTTGTGCTGACCAACCGACCAAGCTTTCCCCTCCAGCCATCAGCATGACAAGGCAAGTCAAGGCAATCCATATGCAAAGCGTGAACGAGCCAGGGGGCAGGGGGACGGGACAGGAAGAAGGTGCGTATGTATGGGTCTGTAGGCACATGAGATGGCATCGCATGTCGCCAATTACCCGCATAATCTTGTAATACTAACCTCAACCAAATGCCCGTGCCTCTCCGCAGAATAGAGGACCAATTTTGGTTTCACTTACGCCCCACGAATTCCCTTTAACTCCCTTTAAACACTGCATTAAATAGTAGAGATTGTAGCCTTTCCACGTGTGAGTGGTGCAAAAATGGTAATAACCATAACACCCGAGCTATTAAAATTAATTACAAAATTATAAACAGCTGTTAGCCTCCCTACAAGCACTTACAAACACTGGCATTTGTTCTTGACTCGTAGGGCGGAGTTGCAAGTGGCCGAGCCAAATCCTTTTCTAGTGCGGACATCAATTATTTTTTTCCAATTCTTCTGTAACTAAGATCCACACAGTTCTCGATTTGCGGCAGTGCTCAGTTCTCTGTCTGCAGTCCATAACTTTTTCAGCTATCAATCAGAAGCTGTTTTAGCAATCGATTTGTATATGCTCCCATTTGCATGCATGTATGTATGTAATGTATGTGTGTGGGATGGCCTGCAGCAGCTTTATGAGTTATCCAATACTATACAATTAGCCAATGCTTCGATGGACTCTAATTTCAATTGCCTCTTGTGTTCACTTGATCTGCGGTTCAAGACCAAATCATCGTCAGGTGACCCAGTAACCGATCATGTTAGCTGTGATTGCTGTACATTCAATTGCAGCATCAGGTTTTTGCGAAAGGTAAACGAACGAAACGTGAATCAATCAATAAATCTACTCAACAAAGCGAATCCGAAACGAAAGAGTACAAAGCAGTTGCAATTACGGTTGGTTGGAGTATGAACTGAAGAGAAGCTCCGAAAAAGATACTCCAAATTCGAATGGACCACTCAGCTGTCTGCTTTCGTTTAGATGTTTCCGCATTTCCGCATCTCAAGGTTGAGCTAATGCGGCAGAAACACGTTTTACTTTCCGCATTGAATGCAACTCATCGTGATGCACTTTAAGTGTTTTTTTTTTGCTTTTCCAATTGGTCGAACCGGTTGGACGCGCACTTCGACAGAGTGAGAGACAGGCCAGAGGTTTAAGCCACAGTCAGCTTGAACTTGACTTTGGCAGACGCCGAAAGAAGGAAGCAAAGAAAGAAAGAAAGAAAGTATTTGGCCACACGCTGGCACTCACGCTGTCACACACGCTGGAAGAAGGGAAGTCGAACGGGACTTAAAGCTCTCGTCGCTCTAGGGTCCGACTTCACCTGCGAAGCGATTGGAGCATCTGCTGTATTATGAAGCAGTTTGAATCTGGCTATCTATCTGTGAATAGCCAGAGAACTACTCGATTCCCCAGATGTAATTCCACTTAATCGATCGAATGTCATTCAAGTATTGCCAATATAATATATTGCTCTATATGGCGCTCAAGTTCTGTTATTAATTTAATCCCCCCCCCCGCCACCTTAAAGAGATCATAAATCAATGAAGTTGGCTATTGTCCACGCTCATGTTGGCCAACACCAGCGCCGAGTAACGTGTGTGTTCCATTCACCGGCTGACAGGAACATTTCAATTACGTTTTATTGGCGGGGACCACACCTGAATATGCGCCACTCCATTGTCAATCATGTTTATTCAGCTCTGGCTTTTGATTACCTTTTGCCTCCCTCTCCCCTCCAAAGCTGCCAAAGTAGCCAGCGGCTGTTTGTCTAACAAATCGAATAAATTCTTTCTATGCGAGTGCCTTTTATTGGCTGGTTTTAATAATTTAGCACTCTGATTCTTCCCCTGTCAATGTTTAATTAATTAGGCACCTCATGTGCGTCATGTGCAAATATTTACCACCCTTTTGGGGGCCAGTTCTGGGCACTTAACATATATTTAAATCATTATTTTCACTGCTCTCAATGAATATTCATTCATGAAGTGTATGCCAAATGTTTTTTGTTTTTAATTGCATTGATTTCCCGGCAAATCAATTAATCTGCCGCCGCATGCATGCAGATTTTCCGCGTTTCCATTTTACTAATGCACTTCCACCAGCATTGCGGCCTCATTTATTAGCCTAATTATTTTTTGCAACCACCATTTTGAGTGAAACCGAAAGCCAGAAAATACCGAACCCGAATCCTGAACGGGGGAGTCAAGTGGGACCGCGAGAGGAAGAGGCAAAGGAGCGGGAAAACCGCTGTGGCGGCCATAAATTTTCGTACTATCGATCATTGTCAGGCTGTGAGATAATTTGCAATAAATCTGTGCGGCATTTTAGAATCGAATCCAAGTGGATGCTGGGGTACTCTAGCAGATAGTCGGGGCGGGCAGTCACCGAGTCGCTCTGAGACTGCATTAAAGCGAACACCACACAACATAAATTAGGATAATTACAATTGCACCCACAAGTGCCATTCGAGCTCTCTGTCTCTGCCTCTGCCTCTTGCTGTTGCTTGCCGCGGGGACGCCAAGAATTTTGATTGCATAAACAGCTGAAAAAAATAACAAACCAACAACCACAATACTCGGAGTATTGCAAATTGTCCGCAACCGGGCGCACCATTGGAAGTGAAAATGAAAACACAGATCCAATATCCAAATGGTTTGAATATTAGCCAAAACAAAAAGGAATTACAAACGACAAACAACGAACCGTTTGATACCCTGGCATAAGGCACAGCATAAGGCTGACTTGAGTCTAAAATGTGGACTCTAAATTGTGCGCAAAATGCATACAAATATAATTCAATATTATATTTCTGGGAAAGGTATTGGGCAAACCCCATCAGTAGCTAGCTGGCCAAGCGGAATTCTCGGAGCTGTACAATTAGGAGACTCTTAAAATGGCCGCAAACAAAATATTTGGCAACTCCTTTGGCCTGCCCGGCCGCCAGACATGGCCAGCTTCATGTTTGGCCGAAATTAGTTGGCCAAGCGCTGACTTCTTGTGGCCAGCGGGGGCAGGCAGCGGTGCGTATTATGAGCACCGTTCCTGCTGCAAAACCCAAAATCAATTAAAACGAATCGCTGAAGCAAAGTTCCAGCCGCCTGCGAGTGGCTCATTCATCCGTGACTTTGCACTTTTGCCGGCGCCAGCATTGCACTGGCCACCCGCCTGCCTCATTGTCGGACTCAGACTTGGCGGCGTTGCGCATGCGCAGAGGTGTTGCTGCTGCTGCTGTCTGGCATTTGATATGCTTCATATTGTTTTGCATGCCGACTCCAAGTCTGGCTGTCTGTCTGTCTGTCTGTCTGGCTGGCTGTCGCTGGTTTAATTGCAACAGGCCTGGCTTAGAAAATTGATATGGAAATGGATCGGTTAACTAATTTGGAGCTTACGAGAAATGTTTAGCTAAGGACTTGCGGCCAATTAAAGTTAGTTATTGCACGGCAAGCGCATTCCCGAATAGCAGTTATTTATTTGGTAATAGATTATAGGTAGCAAAACGAGTGCCAATGCCCACAGTCTGGGGGGTCAAAGACTCGCTTTGCACTCGCAGATTTCCATTCCAAAGTCAATCGAGTCCGAGGCCACGCATGTTCGAAACTCACGCAACTAGACATTGAATGGGCAGCCCTGGCATTGACTTTCCACTGCCAACGTACACACATTCCCGTTTATCGACTAAACTGCATGGCTGCAACTGGTTTCAGGTCTGTCCCTGAGATTGCGTACACGCAACGTGTGCCCGCGCGACCACGCAGGCGCCCGTCGAGCCGGGTAATTGATGTGTGTTGCAGGCTGCCTGCAATTTGCCACACTTGTCACTAGAGTGGCCAACACATGTTGCACCTCGATTGACCAATTGATAATTTAATTCCATTTGATTTGCTGACAGACTTTCACACTTTACCCGACGGCCAACTTTTATATTGTTGCTGCAGATTATGCAAATGCAAATCGATTACGGCAATTAGTTGGCCGCAACTTGAGCAATCTTTTAATGGCAATTATACGAGCAAAGGATGTGCCAGAATGGCCATGAAGTGGTGCAACTTGCTGCGTGGAAGCTCAATTAGCAGCTGCCTCAAGCGATAAGATGAAGGAGAGAAGGCTCCTTTCCCACTGCCAGCTGTTATCTCTGGCAAACTCATGGAATTCTGCGCTTTCTCTCTGGTTTGCTGACACGCTTTGTGGCTCTGCCTTGGCCTGGACCTGTGCTCGACTTGCACTCCGCTTCACGCGCTCGCCTAATTAGTTTTTAATCCCTTTCAGTGGCACTAAACCGACTTCATGGTTTGCCTCTAACTCCTGCACGGAGCAGGAGCCAGCCAATTCGCTGCAACTCGTGGAAATGTCAGGTCTTTTTCCTATCTAATTAACCTTGAAACCGACCCGATCAATCAATTGAAAAGTTTGTTTCTTCTGACACCAAATGTGACCTTTGTTACTTTGCTGCTTGTTCGGTTGACAGGCACAGGCACAGGCACAGCCACACCCCACACCTCCCCCAATTCCTGCGTGGATTTGAAAGTGAGAAGGTTTCTGTGGCTGTCAAACGTGCGATTTGACAGATGGCTTAAGGTTTGGGGGCTTTGGCACAGACTGTGGCACACACACACACAGAGAGAGAGAGAGAGAGGGAGCCAAATCGAGATAATGCCAGGGGTCAGTCAGCTATCAGCTATCAGCTATCAGCCATCAGCCATTTGACTATCATTTCTTGTGGGCGGCTCTGGCGTGACCTTCATAAGTGGTTCATGAATAATGGAGACGCCCACTACAAAACGCATGACACTGATGGACCGAATTAGGGCCTGGCAAATGGATACGTGAGCCTCGACTGAAATATGACGATTAAAGCTTAATCTTTTGGCAGAGCCTGAAGCTCTAATCCTGCTGTGATAAAATTGTTATGCACACGACAAAGGGAGTCATCAATTATTGTCGCGTCTCACAACTCACCGCTGGCTTTAAGTGATTGCATTTTGGGCTTTAAGTTACATTCGTTTGTCAAAGAAGAGCTCCGCTTTATGACTTTTCACGCGAACGAAGTGTGCGATTGCTGGAGGATATCTGGCGACTAGGGGATGCCATTTGGAAAATTGTAAATGCGAGTGGGTAGAACACTTTCTGGGATATTTCTCGCACTGGAGATGGCACACTTCGCGTGGAACTTTGCTTACTGATAAATCCCATATACCCCGAAACACACACATTTTACTGAGCAGAAAAAACGCAGTAACGTATTCTCTAAGGTTTTATGGTGTTCACATTTAATGCCACGTTACGCTCCAGCATCCTCCGGCGGCGTTGTTTACTTTGTTGGCCAACTTTATTTGCTCTCGGCTGACACCGCACGTAGTGCTCCATCGGACTGGGTCTGGGCCGAAATGGGGCAGTTGTCTACGTGAAGTCGTACCAATACGACTCGATGCCTGTTTGGGTGGTCAGTTGTGCAGTTTTAAGGCCTTTTTTTATGCATGTGGCTTTAGGTTTAGATTTTCGTGTTGCGCTTTATTTCTTTTTCGTTTTTGTGAGTTTTAATATTGCGGCAGAATGGCGAACCTGTGGCAACTCCTCCTGTAATTTTCCTCCATTCGCTTGTGCGCACTTTATGGCCTGGGGTTCCTGGTTTTAGGAACGCGGAAAAGCGGAATGCGGCTTGGGGGGGGTCAGGTTTTTGGTTGTTGGCAAATGAAAATATCGAAATGGTTGGACCCAAACTTCAACTATGTGTGATGCGTGGATTGTGTGACATTTTGTGGCAGGGCATGGAGGAGGTGTGCGCGTTGCAGGGGTGCGGTGGCAGCTGTTGAACCGGCCACAACTTGCTGCTGGCTGCCCAGATGTTGCAAGTGAGCCAAAACTCGTTTATTTTGACCAGTTTTGAACTAGCCCAAGTGCCTGAGAACCAACTCCCACGCCGAACATCTTGGAGCTGGGCAGCCCAGGCCTGGCCGATTGCCATCGATTCGTATTTGTATTCGAAATCGAATTCGAATTCGGCCAGCCCGTAGCCAATCAATCATTTTCCATTTGCACAGCGATCTTGGAAATTTGCAATTTAATTTTGTGCCGGCAACGCCCGCAGATCTGCAGAGCTCTCTGGCTGTGGGGTTTGATGGGTTAACCCGGGCAGCATTCAGCCAATTAGCTTCGGTTGGCAAAAGTGACAAATGCCAGGCCACATACAGGCACAGATAGACCCACCCTCGGTGGACCCCTTGGCCTCGTTCATTCGCCAGCTACACCCTAATGATATGGTGGCAAGCTGCTGGCCCCTCGCGTCTTGGCCATAATTTTCGTAATTTCACGTTGGGGTGGCCCCTGTTGATTGAATTCAATTGTTGGCCCCTCAAAGCCAGAGAGAGAGAGAGAGAGCGAGAGAGTGGCAGGCAGGAGCTGTGTCCCAGGCCAAACAAAAGCATAAACTGCACCGCGATCGTGTGGCTATAACTGCTTGATTATGGTTAGTGATTCAATCAGATTCGAACCGATACTTGCCTGCTGCTGTGGCAATAATTGAAGGCAATTAAATTCATAAACTTTAATGATTTATTTTAGCTCTTGCGCGCTTAGCAGATTGAATTAATTCTTGGATAATGCCCAGACAGGGTGTTCCAGCAGCAGCTGAAATTGAGCAACAAAACGAAACTTTAGCAGCCCAGACTAGATCACCCAGTAAACATGAAACACTTGCACCTCGCACCATAAACTCATTTGTCTAATGGCCAGCCACTGGTCGAGCAATTAAAATAGTTTCTATTTACCACAAATGTTCGATGCAACACTTTTGTGCAAGAACAAAAAGAAGAATAATATTATTTACCATTGCGGAACAGTGGGAAGGGGAAGTTGCACCCTCTCGAGCGCCGATTGCATCCGCCAGCTGGCCCAAAGTCAGTCTCAAACGCTTCACTGCACCGCTGGGCAAAGCAGGGCACACCGCCCGAATGGTCAGCAACAAGTGTCTAAAGAATTTCAATGCCAGCGCAGTACAATGGAATGAAACGAACGGAACGCAGGAAACAAAATGTTGCGAAATATAATTTGGAAACAATTTTAGATCTCATATTTGTGGAATGTTTTTTTGAATATTATTTTATTCTGACCACCCACTGTGCGCTCGTTCGGTGATGCGAAGCGACTCGACGCTGGTGTTGCCATGCTAATTCCGATTCCGATTCCGATTGCAACTGCGATTGGCCAAGAGGCGAGTGGCGGCTGGCGGCTGGCTGCTGGCTAATTGCGTCATGTGGTGGTGGTGCAGGATTTGATTTTATTGTCTTGCTGCAGAGATCTTAATACAAATTACACTTTTAATTGCGATCGCTAAGAGCAGACCAGACGCTGCATTTGCCTAATGACCCCGCCCCCTTAATTATGTTGTTTAACAGCGGTGGCAATTAATTGAACATGATTTACCTGTGTAAGTATCAATGTGCATCAAAACAGAAACTATTCCGCACTTGACACCTGTCCCCCACGCGGTGTGGGTCGCTGCAGATGCAAATGGGCCCCGCCAGTCCGAGAGTGCAAATAACAGTAATTAAGCAAGGTACTGAAACCGACCAGGCCTTCATCGAATGTACGATATCTATTCGGTTTGGCATCTCAATTTGCATATGCTCTATGGCACAGCTCGTACAGCAAACCAAACAAGCCCACAAAGGCCAAACAAATTCTGGGCCAGGCCTACGCCCACTCCAGAGACAGAGTTCCCTACAGACTTGCATTCCGGAAAGGCTCTTGTGTGCAGATTTTGTTGCACACTTTTATTATTTATTTATATTTCTGCTGAAAGACATTTTGGCACTGGCTCGGAGCGTGCTAAAAAAACAATGAGTCGGGCCAAAGTGCTGAGCTTTGTTTGCATTTTCTTTCCTATGCTTTCAATGCGTTTCAAAGTTCCAAGTAAAAAGTCCCTGAATAATGCAATAAATAAACACAGATTTCAGAGTGATTTTCTGTACGAATTTAATGGAAATTTAAATCCTGCGCCAATGTTCTTTCACACCAACTACATTATTCCTAATCAAAATTGATTCTGATTGCATAATGCACGTTATTAAAATGTAATTAGTTAATTTTCGCACAGATTCGGATCTGTGTTCATGCGACTCGCAGCGGAGAGTGTGGCGCAGGCATGGGAAACCGTAATTACGGCTCGCAAATGGAGCTGGAAAGCTGGGATATGGGGCACGGCACTGCAGTGCAGCACAAATGTGTGGATTGCACTTGAGCCAGCCCACTGCTGTCGTCGGCTGCCGAGATGTATGGGAAAAAGCGAGAAAAAAAAACAAACACACAGACAACTGGCACCGACCGGGAATATAATTTATAATGTTGCGCATGCCGTAAAAATGTCAAACACGCCCCAAAATGATCGCCCGCCTCTACACACATCATGGTACATACATAAATGTATGTAAATATGTACAAATGTACATATATGTATGTACACTCGCCCTCGAGGGGGAGAGTTCAAAAGAGCAGTTTGCATTTGGTTTATTCAAATTAAATTGGCGTCGGGCGAAGCAAAACAAATTAAGTTGCCGATATGAATACGAGTGCTGTGTGGTGAAGTGTGCCACAGTGCCACAGTGCCGCATGCAACACTCACACACACACACACACCCACAAGCTGATGGCTGATTCGCTTATCGAATGCAAATAATCGAGCCCAGTTGGAGTGCGCACTCATTACGGCTCTGTGTCTCTGTCTATGTCTGTGCAAAACCATAAATGATTGTCTGTGTGAGTGCAACATCAAGATTGGAGAACTGCAAAGAAATGCTGCAACATGTGGCAACAGAAACAGCAACAGCTAGCTTAGCTAGCTGCCAATACCATTTTCCTCGTCTTTTGTTTTCCGCTGGCTTCTCCGGGCCGTGCTCTTGTTTTTGTTTATTTTTAATTTGCAAACTTTTCGTTTCGTTTTCCGATGCAGTTCAATGATTAAAGAGGCAAGCAAACGCCCAGAAATTGTCTGCCCATTTTTGGATATTTTTCCGATATTTTGTGCTCACTTTTTTGCAGCTCACATTTCGTTATGGCCCCCGTAGGCATGTTGTAAGCTGGTCATAAGAATTTTTTAATTTGATCACTCGGGCAGGTCTTGGGCGGGGCTCGACTCTGCTCTGCTCTGCTGGGCAGTTTTTGTTTTGGAAAGGCAAATCCCCGATAAGATCGTGCTGCCAGCCGTCTCCCAGGTCCAAATCCCGTGCCCAAATAATGATTGCTAATTGCTCAGTGCGCGGAAGTTCCAGCCAAAAGCTTTAGCCACAACTCACAATTGGAATGTCTTAGCCAGGCCG
Source organism: Drosophila guanche (assembly GCF_900245975.1). Taxonomy (NCBI): domain Eukaryota; kingdom Metazoa; phylum Arthropoda; class Insecta; order Diptera; family Drosophilidae; genus Drosophila; species Drosophila guanche. The sequence continues at coordinate 3,294,886 of NW_022995749.1, read as the reverse complement.
AAGCTGGCAATTAAAAATTGGTAACTGAACAGGCACACGCACACGCACACGCACACACACGCATGTACCCATGAAAATCGAAGCCAATTTTGGTCGAAAGCAAGGTCACGGCAGACATTCTTCAGTGACAAACGCAACCAAGGAAACGCAGCTACCGATCGAAGGTTACTCTCTCTCTATCTCTCTCTCTCTCTCTGTTTGAAAATGTTGCCTATGCACAATGGTGGGCAACATGTTGCTGCTCGATTGATACACATTCTGCGGCTGCGGTAGCTGCAGCGACTGCAGCTGCGGCTTCGGCTTTGGACCAGACTTCGGGCCTTGGCCAAAACCCGCTTTAAGCCTCGATTAACGTTGTAATTCGATTACTCTTTTGCCACATTGTTCTGCTCGGCTCTTATTGTGTGTCTTTGTTTTTGTTTTTGTTACAGTTGCGCCGCTGCTGCTGCTGCTGCTGCTGCTGCGCATTCGAATTCGCCGGCGACTCAGCCCGGCCCCCCCGACCCCTGTTCCTTTCTCCCTGTTACTCGGCCACAGTGTTCGTTTCGGCTGCAGTCTCTGGCGGTATATATTAGAGCCGCCAGCCAGCAGTCAGCACAGTTCGTTAACAGTCCTAGTCGTGGTTCTAGGAGGTTCAACCAGCGTCCATCGACCCAGTGCTTAGTGTCGTGTCGTGTGTAGTTCTCCTGCAGTAGTTCACCCCCAGTGTGTCCTGTCCCTCTGCAAAACTCCTTTTTTTCGAAGCTCAACTTTGTGATTAACCATCTGTGAAACGAAAATGAAGCCATTCGTAAGTACCCGATGTAAACGCCAAGCCATGAAAAGGATAAATTCGTGCCAAGGATAAGCGAGTGGTTCAGTGTCTGCTGAAACAGAAGTAGAGTTAGGCACTGTATAGGATATGTGTTGGCAGGACAATAGATCTTTTCCCTGTTAAAACAAATCAAAAACAAACAGAAATCCAATTCACTTTCAATCATTGCTTTAAGCTCTGAATTTTACATTCAATCAAATGCCACCTGGGCTCCATCCGTTGTTTATCCTTCAATTACCTCGGCCATGTCAGGCACACAGCAAACCCACCACACGGCAATCCATCAGTTGCCATCCAAATGCTGCACAAAATCCCGCTGATAAGCCGTTGACATGTTGCATGTCGGACAGCTTAGCCACCCTCCGTCCGCTATCTGCCCCCCACCGAGCTAAACCGTTGCATATCGAGCCGCTCACCTGCTCTCACCTGACACATAATACATAATCGACCCGCATGCAGCATGAGGTAACATCTACGAGTACGAATTGCCTGAACCAGTATCTCGGAATCAAATCAAACGGTTGCGCTTGAGAGCTCCCAAAAGGCGAGGCTAGAGCTGGGCGTGTGTGGGGCTGGGATGGGCTGCCAAGAGGTTGGCCAAAGAAAGCGAAAGCGCAAAACGTAAACCATGTAATTAGGTTAGCAGAGCAACAGCTGGAGAGGAGAGCACTCTCTCTGTGTGTGTGTCACTTGGGCAGTGGAAACGGGAAAGAGGGCGGGGATCTAGAGTAATTATTGTCGCGCCAGGTGGCGATAGTTACGTCTTTGGCTGAGATCAATCATGAGTCATGACATAACACTTCTCTCACCTCTCTCGACAGTTGATTGCCGCCGCTCTGCTCGTCTCGACGGTGTCCGCCTCGTTGCATGGAGCCGTGTCCACACAGTACCAGCACCTGGACCCCCATAGCCATACCTACTCCTACGGCTATGCTGATCCCAACTCACAGAAGCACGAGACGCGCGCCCACGACGGCACCACCCGTGGCTCATACTCCTACGTGGACGGACACGGGCACGTGCAGTCGGTCTCCTACACCGCCGATCCCCATCACGGCTTCAATGCCGTAGGCACCAACCTGCCCCAGGCTCCTCATGCCGCTCCCGTCTACGCTGCCGCCCACGCTCACTCCGCCTATGCGCCCTATGCGCCCTATGCTCATGGCATCCACATCCCCGTGCTGACTCACGGCGGCGTTCCCGTCGACACTCCCGAGGTGCAGCACGCCAAGGCCGCTCATGCCGCCGCTCACGCTGCCGCCGCCCACAATGCCGGAGGCCATCACCTGTACAAGCGCTCGATCTACGGTGGAGGATGGTCCTACGGAGCACCCGCCCATGTCCCACTCACCCACGGCGGAGTGCCCGTCGACACCCCCGATGTGCAGGCCGCCAAGGCTGAGCACTATGCCGCCCATGCCAAGGCTCTGGGTCAAGTGGCGCATGCCCATGGCGCTCCCGTCGAGACTCCTGAGGTGCAGCACGCCAAGGCCGCACACTTCGCCGCCCACGCTGCCGCCCGCTCCGGCCATGTCGGTGCCCCCATTGCCCACGGCAACTACCATGTGCCAGTGATCCACAACGGTGTTCCCGTCGACACACCCGAGGTGCAGCATGCCAAGGCTGCCCACTTCGCCGCCCTCTCGCAGGCCTCCGCCCACGGCAGCAGCGGACACAGCTCCTGGGATGACGGACGCTACGACGGTCGCTGGGAGTCCAGCCAGAGCAGCCACGGCGGCTATGCCGGCGGCTACGCGCACAACGGTCCCATCCACATTCCGGTGATCCACAACGGTGTGCCCGTGGAGCCCGCAGAGGTGCAGCATGCCCGCGCCGCCCACCTGAACGCCGTTGCCGCTGCCAGTCATGGGGGAGCCGGTGCCCATGGTGGCTACTACGGTGGAGCAGCTGGTGGCCACGAGGACGATGGCCAGTACCACAGCCACTACGATCACTACTAAACGGAAGACCGGAGTTTCCGCTGTATTCGTGCCAACGACATTGACGATGACGAGACGAGCATATCTCTACACATTCTGCCTGACATCCTTCGTTTCACTCTAACCGACTACCGAAGCCAGCTAGCATATGCAAATGTAACTGTCACTAACCTCTAGCAGCATTCCAATCTATTCTTTGTCTCTTTCTGTTGCCACTATACGCACACACACACAAACGCAAAATACGGGAGATTGAAGCCACCACCTGCAAGTGGCTTCCTTGCCCGTTAAGCAACGATCGAGCCTGACTTGAGTCCCAGCTAAACTGTATCCAACCTACATCTTACAAGTCTATCAATCTACTCTCCCTTCTAACTCCTGTTCTCCTGTTCTCCTCTTCTATTTGTCTTTACCTTTGTAAACTGTTTTCTGTATATTTCCTTCCTTACAATTTCGTTTGAGAAACGCTGTATGAGTATGTTGTAAATAACTGTTGTAATCTTTATGTATCTGAACAGATATGAATCTATATATTATACGAAACTGCAAACAGACAAATAAACTGCAAAAATGTATTTGATCACAAGTTGCCTGCCTCTATTGATATTTGAAGTGATTGAGTTTGTGTGCGACAATACCGTTCTTCTTATTGCAAATTATCGCCGAGCTTACACTACTCCAAAAAGTAAATCGCTTTACAGTTAGGTGCAGGGCACTTAGGAGAGAGCGAGAGGTTAATAGCAGCTTGGGGTTGCTGCTAAGCTCAGGCGAAAGAAAGAAAGAGCGCGAGAAAAGTGCAGAAACGAAGAAGGTGGGATGGATAGACGAAAGAACGGCCGCCGCCGCCGCGCTTAAGCTTATGCCAGAACAATGTACAGTGAAGTATGTAAATAGCGAACAGCAGTGATGATTTAGTTTGCTGCAATTTATGCATTTTTCTAGTAAATATCTGGCAGGGACTTCAGCAGTGCACTCTTATTCGGATTTATTTAAGCTTGTGGTGCATATTCGTCTTGGTAAATACTAGCATGTGCTTGGTTAAATTTGCTTACAATGTGATTTCTTTGGCTGGTTCATCTTTGAGAAATTCCACTTCTCCCCCTGCTGTGGGAGTTTTAAGCTCTGGCACACATCTCCATCTCCGACGACTTTGCTCGCACACCACACATTGTCGGCATTGACTGCATTGACAGGGGGGGGGGGAGGAAGGAAGTTTGAAAGGAACATAAATATTTGCAATGCAACGATTGAAGTTTGCATACACTCACACAGGCGGGGGCATATATGTATGTATGTATGTATGTACATATTTGTGTAAGTGGTGGGGGGAATGCCTGGAGCGTGGTGCTGCACGGGGCATGTGGCATGACACAGAGAGTGAACAAACAATCAATCAATGCGGTATGAGTCTTGTTTTTCTGCCGTCTGCAATTTGTGTGTCTTATGCGGAGAATGTGTCACTGGACTTGGGGGGAACGGAGCTGCCATCGGGCGAAGCTGGGCAACAAGTTTTTCTCTTTTTTCTTAACATTTGTCAAGGCTGACATGGATTCCCCTCCATTTGGGAAGTGGCATCTGTGGGATATGGAAGGTCGAGTCGAAATGAAATGCCTGCCTGTGGGCCATAAATTCAAGTGCAACCTTTGGCCCAATCAATAGCCTTGGCAGTGGGTAGGAAGGCTACCGGCAACTAATTAAACATTTACAACAACCCACGGCTCACACGCAAAGGTCACATTCACTGCCAACAGAAAGTGAAAATGTGGCCGGCGATTTTCAATTTTCCACGCATAAACCACCGAGCACCCCTGCAAAGAAGGCTTGGCCCCGGCCATCGTAAATTTTGGATGGTGGCCCGCAGGGACATGGGATCGGTCGCTTACTGCCTGCCATTTAATTAAGCATGCATTGGCATTTGAATTTACTGCAGACTGAAACACTAAGTGGAATCAGTTTTGGAAATACTCTAAAATGTGACCTTCAGGGGAGCAGGTGCCAGGGGATGCCAAGACGGCGGTTACTGACCCGGCTGTTAATTTAATTATAGGTAGGCCACCGAAATCGGTAGTTGAAATTGTTTAAATTGCGATTGTGTGGCTCAGAATGTTAGCCAGCAAACGGTAGCCGGTGGTCCAATCGACCAATCGACCAATCGACCGCCCTGCTTGCCACAAGTGTCTGGGCGTGTCCGAATCCAGTCAAAAGTGAATGTGCAGCGGCATTGCTGTTGTAGCTCTTTTTGCCAAATAATATTATTGCAATTTCTGCCGTTGATTTGCACAACACGCTACCCCTGGCATACCACTTCTCCCCCACTCCGCGATTTGAGTCGAATTGAAGAATTTCATTTGCATGCCAAGCAGTTGGCCAAACTGAATCCATTATGGCTGTGGGGGCCAGAACCGTGGCCATTGTGCCATTTGGCCCTCCAGTCAGGGCACCAAACCCCAAACCCAAACCCAATCTGGCAGCCAGCAAAACGCCTTTTAGTCAACAATCTTTAAAATAACAAAATTGGTAAACGATTTCCTGCCCTGCCATTCTTTTGCCGCTGTCTTTATTTTGTTTTGCTTTTATTTTTTTAGCTTTTATGTGGTGGGCGTTCTTTTTGCGGTGCATTTTGTTTTGCATCAATTTAATTTATGGTTGAGGCGTTAATTTATGGCCTAATTGATCGGATTTGAATACGTGTTGCAATCCACAGAGTCTCTGGCAATTTGTACTAGACAATGTATGGATAGAGATATGCCCAAGTGCGGACAGTTAAATTATTTTCTTTCTGCCAAAGTAAAGCGCAGACTTTGTGGTAACTTCATTTTCCAGGATGCTTTGTCACAGCTGCGATATGGCATCAAGCACCTAACAAATGCATTGTACACCCGAGACAATTTTTGGATGGAATCATTGTTGCAAGGCAGATAATGCAAACGGGACAATTCAATTCTCAGCACATTTCGCGCAATTTGTGGCACAAAGTAAGCCAAAGCGGAAGAGCACTCACTCACGTCCTCACGATGGGTTAGATTTATGACACGGATGGCAAAATAGAAGACGCGTTGGTGAAATGTGAACGGAAATGTGTCCTCTTTTGACCTTTCTCCTTTCCGCGAATTTCCCTGCTGCTACAATGTAATACTCGATGCTATATTTTGGCGCTGGCTTTCACCGTTCAAAACGAACAGAATCTCATCTGATTGACGTGCATAATTAGCATTTTGAAATCCCCAGTGTAGGAGGTATGCCACAGCCATGTGTTAATTGCATTTGCCCACTCTGCTGTCAAAGCTTTTGCAGAACAAAACATTTAATTGGCCTTGATGTCGATGTCGTTGTCGATGTCCGTGTAAACCATAAATTCCCTCTCAACACACACTTTTCGTTGCATACGAAAACCCACCTGTGTGCGGTTTTGGCCATGCTTGTGGGCAATTCTTCATTAGAAACAATTTATTTTATTTTATATTGACAGCCAAAATAAATCCTGACGAGAACTTTAGATGCTCGTATTTTTATGGGAAAATCTAAAGCTTTAGCTTGAGGTAATTTGTTTGTTCAGCCAAAAGGCGTGCTTCACTTTTGGTTTATAGATCCATGTAAGGCATGTAGAAGTCAAGTAGAATTGCTGTTTGGAGGTCTATAAGTTCTGACGCGTTTAAACGCTTTAAGCAATGTTCCTTCTCCCCATTTTCTTCACGTGTTAAAATACTTTTACACAAACTTTTCACACCTGACAATGACAAAACACGCGCGCAGCAGCACAAGCATCCAAAATTGAAGCAGCAAAAGAAAACGAAAATGAAACCGGATTTATCCTTGCAAAGTTAGTTGCATGTAGAAGGCATTGAATAAGTAAATATTTCTTCCAATTTTATGCATTTTTTTGAGCAAATTGTTTGGTTTTTTGCACGGTGCGCGTTCTGTGGCAGAAGGACACGAAAAATGTCACAACGTTTGACCTTTTCCTGCGCTTGATTACAAATATTGAAAATTGAAAGGAAAAGCTGTAAGCCTCCACACTGTGTAATCGAATTTTAATATTCGTTTGCTTTCAGCTTAAGGTACTTAAATGTGAGTTCCAAAAACATTGACTAGACCTAAGACTAATTGGATGCTTAATCGGCCATCAAAAAGGTAAGTGGGAAGTGGCAGAGGGGTCGGGATTGCAGCTAGATAACGTGGCTGTAAAAGGAGTAGAGTAGAGAATTGATGAATCATGCACTTGCTCCTGCCTTCCAAAGGTTCTTACACTTACATCAAGTTCACCTCCGGATCGGGCCAGACGGGGGCTGGGACGAGAACGGCGTGAGCTATCGGCAGTGGTGCGGGTTGGGCTGCGGCGCCTCCTGCGCCGGCACCTCCGCCAGCGCCATTGCGTGCTCCCTTTCCACCTTTGCCGCCTTTGCCACCCTTGGAACCATCAGGACCATCTGCTCCGTCGGCTCCATCGGCGCCGTCTTCGCCGTCGGGCTGTGGTCCAGACGGACTGGGCGCGCCCGGCTGTCCAGTCTCTCCGCTCTGACCGGATGTGAGAGTTCCTCCTCCACCGCCGCCGCCTCCAGCACCACCGCCTCCTGCGCTGCCATCGCCCCCCGATCCGCCAGCACCTCCAGCTCCACCAAGAATACCGCCAGCCTGTCCGGCTTGGCCTGCGCCTCCAGCTCCTCCTCCAGCAGCAGCAGCATCACCAGCGGCCGCAGCTTCGCCGGCAGCTGATCCAGAACTGTCCGAGCTCAGGGAACCTCCATCATCTGAGCTGGCGCTTCCATCTTGACTCTGGCTGAGCTCTGGCTCTGGCTCACCCTCCAACCCAGGCTGTGGCTGCCACGAGCCATCTTCTGCGGGTCCGGGAGGCTTGTAGGAGCCATCATCCTCTGGTGGTGGCGGTGGAGGAGGTTGGACTAGCAACAGAACTGGTCCTGCCTGAGAGATCAGGTAGGTACCAGCCAGGGGCACAACATGAGCTGCTCCTTCATCGACGAAATGAATGGCCAGAAGGCCCAGCAGCAGCAACAGCAACTTCTCAGAGGTAAAACCCATTCAATGAATGCTTCTGTTCCCTCTGTAGAACCAATATCAAGCTTACCGCTGTCGTTCGCATCTTATCCAGAGTGTAGAGAACAGATTGTGGCAAATCCCTTTGCGTCCGTGCTAGACGGTTTCTATGGTGGGACTGACTCAATTTTGCAGGCCCTGCTGCAGCTTTTATACGATGACAATGGCTGCTCGGAGCTTCCGAGCGGAGACACTGTCTATACATGGAAGCAGCTCCACTTTGCATGCCTGGCAGCTGGCATAAATCAAGTGCTACCAACGCTAATTGCAGCAACAACAATTACGAGTGAGAATGATATTGTTAATGTGTGTAATGTGCACCAGAGGCCAGCAGCAAGTACGAGCTGGAAAGACGATCAAAAGACGCAGTTGGAATTACACCTGAACTTGGCCTCCCCTGCTGTTCGATTGATAGTCATTGAGGGATTGAGTCGGGGTGCAAAACAGGGAGTTGTCCTGCTACAAGTACAGGATGGACCAGGCTACAACGGATATTTGATTCATTGATTCATGCTTGGGTACTTTTAATGGTGGATTTCTCTTCCTTTCTGTGCATGTTCGTATCTCCATAAACTTCCCGCTTGCAGCGCATTGTGGCGGTCAGCTAGACCGAACCCACAGCATCGAGACCAGACCAGATTCTTGAAATTTCTAAATGTTTAATCTGCTAATAAATAATTGAAATGGGTTTTTAAGTACATCGGGCCGTGGAGCGATGCCATTCATGGCGATGAGGCGTCAGTTGGCACTCCGAGCTCCAAAGGGAGGCTGACCCGTTGGCGGTGCAGACCAAGTTGACTCAATAGCTGGACTGGATTGCATGCGATGCTGTTCAACCGGTTTTGCCCTGTTAGCGCGTGGCAATGTGTAACACAGTGCTGGCGAAAATTAAATGCCTCAGCAAATGAACTGACAGCGTGACAGAGAGAGAGAGAGAGAGATGGAGAGAGGGAGAGAGGGAGAGAGTGAACGACAGCTCCTTGGGGCTCCCTGGATACCTTATAAATGATGTGAAACTATTAAACTCTGCGCAGCTTCAACTAAATCAATTAAGCCAACATCCAGAGGGGGAAACTTAACAAAGTAATGGCAACGAGGCCATTATCATCATCGTCCTGTGACGCGTTCCGGTGCGCAGTCTGCCCCAACCCTTGACTCCCCATCCTAGCATCCTGGCATCGTTAGCATTTAGCAACACAAGCAACAACATTATTCACAGGAGGAGCAGAAGGAGCAGAAGGAGCAGGCCTAGCAGGGTGTGGCTTGGAATGGCGTTCCGGAAAGGAGTCGCCGGGAAGCAAGTTTTATTTGGCTAGCCGTGCGTCGCTCCTGGCATGTGTGTGTCTACGCGTTCCTAAGAAAGTTTCTGCCAATTAGGAGTGCGTCAACTTAGGAGCGCGTGAGGCACGTGGAATTATGCCCAGCAGTTCGTTCGCTGTGATTCATTTTGCGGGCACTGCAGATATGCGAGCCTCGTGTGCGGCGCCACACGATTAATCGATTAATCAACGCGAAGACGCACCACAGATGCAAACAATGCGCTCGAATATGTTGCCCATAAATGGCTCCATTCAGGCTCCATCCATGGCACACACTTCGATGCTAGCCTGGGGCCGCATATAAATAGTTTCTCTGCTGCCGCTTTGGGAGGAGGGAGCTCCTCCATTTGTTAGCTGCCTGACAGACAGGCCAAGTCAAGTCTCTGTCCCCGTCGCCCAGCCATTTGTATGAGCATGCGAAAAGCTCCGGGACAACGACTTGTGTTTGTGTGTGTCCCTCCCCCTACGTGGCCTGAATGATGGCTGGGATGTGGCATGATGACCGCACGAGGCGGAGATCGAAAACAGTTTACAGAAATGATTACCACTGGGCGAATGCGTAATGGGCAATGGGGCGTATGTGTGATGTGCGAAGTTCTACGAGTGCAGTCTCTGACTCAGAGTGTGCAAAGCATGGCCCAGAACGGAACTGAATTAAACTGCCATATACGTGGATTACAGCCATCGTGGCGGTTCGATTCAATTAAAGAAATGAATTGGAATTGCTTGTTCATTAAATATTTGTTGCGATTGGCTGAAGGTTTTCAAATAAATGTGAACGGAAACGGACAGACGCTCTGGCTGTGTGACTATGATTTATGGAGGAGCCAACGGAATCGCTCACTGAAATGGGATTCATCAAGGTGTACCTTGAATGCCTTTGCACCTGTAGCAGCAGAAGGCGGAATCATCAATAATAATACTCCACGCAGAACACACAACCAGACATCCTGGACAAAACCCCGCATTAAATTCACAATAAATCAAAGGAGCTGTTATTACAGTTCTTCCTCTTTTGTGGCAGTGGTGCGGAGTGTGGGCGTGGCTGTTGGCCATCTAACCGCAAGTACATTGACCAACACTCACGGCTGTGATAATAACTCATAAAAGCAAAGCGAAAGACCCCCCACTGACCGCGAGGGAAAGACAAACAAGTGACTGAAGAGCTTACACACAATGTGGCCAAAAATGGTTGGCTTTAATAAAAGTTGCAATATTTTTATTACGTTTATTGAGCGCCACAAATTGGCCCATTGTTGAGGCAGGCTGGTCGGCGTTTATGGCCATATCATAAAGGCATTTGTTTTTGTTTTGTAGTTTTTGATTTCATTGCAATTTTCGCCAGGCGGAGCGGAGTGGCCTCCGCTGTGTTTTGTTGCCTCGTTTTTCCCTCGATTTTTTCTTTATTTCTATGCGCCCGACGCGTTTATTGGTTTTCACGCCATGGGCTAATGACCAAAACATTTACGAGCACAGTTGGCGCCGCCACGGGCCATCCAGCCATCCAGCTAACCAGGAACCAATGGACCAAACACCCGAAAAACGTAACTCGACACTCGTAATGGTGGAGTCGAGCCTGGTTTTGCTTTAAGATTCTGCTATTGCCATAACCAAAGTGAGGCAATTTAAGCGACGTCAAGTGTTAAGCCTGATATTTCGATTGAAATCCCTCGAATATGCCATAAATACTTGTACTGCAGCCCAAGATTAAGGGACTTATGGGCCTTCTGCCTGCCTGCCGCCAGCTGGTCTGGGCTCTATTTTCTCCAGTCCTGAATCCCCTTATCGGGCAGAAATTTCGCCTCTTTGGCGTGCAATTTACGCACAGACCATTGACGCCAACGGAGCAGCCAGGAAGCCAGGGAAGGGTGTGGCAGGAAGTGGCATAAAGGGGGAAGCGAAGTTTTCATAAGTTGAGCTGAAAAGCGGGGGGAAAACCCCACAGGCACGCCTGGACATCATTTCTGGGAATGGAAGCTTACGCGACACTTTCTCAGCCTTCTGCGCTTTTGTCGCGGCATTGTGCGGTGCTGCTGCTGCTCCGAGTACTTGTTCCAGCTTCATCTTGTCATGTTATGTAATTGGTGTTAACAGCCACAGAATCCACAATCTCAGCAGCACTCGGAATCGGGAGAGGCATCGCCATCGCAGTCCCAGTTTCGCCCCGGAACAAAAGTCATTTATGTAAACGGCTGCTGTCTGTGACAGGCAAAAGGAAAAAACTAAAAGTACAGACGAGCTGCCGCTGCTGCTGCTTCTACTTCTTGTCTTGGCGCAGTCCTTGATAATTGAATGTATTGTCCTTGGAGTTTTCTGTGTGTTTTTGTGCTATTCATAGAGCAAAAGATGCTCCGGCTCGTCGCCCATTTGCATAAATGTCTGCCGCGGAGGCAGACAACGAAAGAGACCCAGGCCGTGACCGGGACCCACCCAGAGTCAGTAGACTATTTTATCTATTTGCTCTATTCATAGGGTTTCGCCATTTATGAGCATTGCAGATTATTATTGGGGCTCCTCTCCCATTACGGTTCCAGCTGTCCCGCTCTCTCTCCACTGATGACTCAAATGCCAAAAGAAACTCGATTTCGTCATCGAAAAGGGACAGGGAGTGGGAGTGGGACTGGGACAGGAACAGAACTGAAACCCAACCTGTTGATATGGCGACAACTTAAGTTTCCCGACTGCTTCAGCAGTACTTTCGATGAGTCATCGGGCAAAAAGTTCAAGCAGCCACAAAAACTAGCTTCAATGGGAATCTTTTTTTATATTGAGAAACTTCTACGCATCAGAAAAGGACATTTCGGTCTATATTAATATTTCATTGATGGCCAAATTGTGCCTTGGCATCGATAACTAGGCATAAATTTACTGGGTTCCCATTCCTTTTGGCTTCCTTGTAAGAATATGTATTTTTTTGTTTGCCTGTTTTTTTTCTTTTTCGAGTTGAAAGCTTCCCCTGAACGGCTTGCCTTTATTTACATACATATATTTATGTGCATGCATGTACATACGTATGTATGTATGTAAAAAGTCTGGCTTCAGTAAACAGACGCGGACCATTCCGAGAGAGCAGAGAGCAGAACATAGAGCATAAAGCAACTATATAAGGAGGCCTCATCGGTGGCAGAGTAACTCGCTGCGTTACCCAATTCTCAGTGCACGTTTGCTTGTCGACGCGGAAGGTTGGTTTTTTCAATATTTTTTTAAATGTTTATTTTTTCAGAACACAGGCTACTATTATGTAGCAAACTATTAAAAATTAAACTATGAAACAATTATTAAGTGTTTTCACATTGCCTTCAAATGATTAATCAGCACACTCCATTGTCGTTGCTCTCACACTTACAGCGAGAGCCCTTTCAGTCGCACGTTTCACTCGCACTAGTCCATAATTTTTTCCGACGAGACCTCCTTATATAGTTGTTTTATGAACATAGAGGAGATCGCGAGAACGAGAGCGAAGAGCCTGTCAGAGAGCACGCTCATAATTGCGTACATTTTTTGAGTACTTTCTACGAGCTTAAACGTTTAAGAAGAAGGAATTAAATGGCTCGACCACTAAACAATCTTTTAAATGTAACCATCTCACACTTATGTTTTAAAAGCATTGTATTAATAGCATTCGGCTGGCATTTCAGTAACAAAGTCAACTAGAGCCCACAAGTGACATGCATAAATGGGTGGCCAGGGGGAGAACGATGACGATGTCAACTCAAGATCCACTTTTGGCTTCCTGGTTATTTATTGCCGCATTTGCCTCGCTCATTCACACAAAATGGCTCAATTTCGTTTCGGTTTCATTTCTGGCCTGTTATGCCTGTATGCCGAAGCCGAAGCCGAAGCCGTAGCCGCAGCCCAAACACCAATCATCGAGACCACAAGCAAGGGGCACTCAAAGCCAATTTGCATGCAGCACAGTAAGCCACAAAATGTATCTGTGAGCAAACATCTGGGGAGGCCCCAAGCCGAAGCCACACCTGGCTGATTCGTGCGGGGGTGGTGGCCATGCTGCTTGGCTTTTCTATGTCAGTTGTTGACTTTTCACACTGCTTGGCATATTGTTAACAGGGAGCCACACAAACAACACAAAAAAAGAAACAACAAAAAAAACGAATCATCTTTTATTGTAACGCATTAATCATACCCAAATGTTGTGCCCCCCCCAGGTATTGGCTGTTCCTCCCCGGGCGGAAGTGCAAAGTTTCAGTTCGGGCAGCAGACAGCAGGCAGCCAGCAACAGAATGTACACATAATTTTTCAAATTTCCCCACCGCTCACATAATGGTTTTTTCTTTTCTGTTTTTCCTTTCGGTGAGCTTTTAATTTTTGCGCTGCCTACATTTTTGTGCGCGTCCATAAATTATATCCAGGTGCGAGGGAGCTCTAATTGCGTGATAAGTTTACCAATTCGCCTTTGCTTGGGGGGTTTGCTTTTGGTTTCGTGGTTTCGTCCCCCGACAGGCTGGGCGCCATGGGAGACCAAGAGATTTTTCAATCAGTACTTCAGAACAAAGGAAAATATACAGAGGAGCACCCTGCACAAATAATTGGCAGTACTTCCATCACATTGTTTCGAAAGTTTCCCCGTGCACAATGCACAAATTATGCTGTAAAACAAAGAGTTGACCAAAGAATTGCAACTACATAATACACTCGAAAGTTGCTGGTAAAAACTATCGCTACAACTGGGACAGAGGAGAGCTTTGATAAACTATCCAGTAATTACGAACTTTTGTGGAGCAGCCAATTGATTTATGAGTGAAACTTATTAACAGTCATTTCACGTAATCCCACTCTTGGCAAACAACTTCATTTTCATTTTCCGTGCACAACTTTCGACCCTCTTGCGTTTGCCAGCCCCCGGGGCACAAAAAAAAGCAGTGGCATAGTTTCCGACTTGTCATGCTGCCGTCGAAAAGCAGAAAAAGCCGCAACTGCCAACTTGGGAGATTGCCACAGTTTTTGCTGTTCTGCTACAGCGCCAACAATTGTCAGAGCTCTGCTTAACTGCATACCGAACCCAGGGCCCGGGGCCCAGAGCCCATTGCAATTCTCGTTTTTTTGGGGGAAGCAGCGAGAAAAAAAAAAAAAAAACTCTCGAAAAACGAAAACGATACGGCCGCGCTGAGTGGCATTCAACTGTTTAATGCCAGCCCCAGCAGCCATCGGTGGTCCCAAGCCAGCAGCAGCTTACCCGAGCGACAGGGAGTCTGTTTATCTTGCCACAGTCAGTGGCAATGGGACCCATCCCCACAGCTTAGGGCTGTGCTGACATTTAGGCAGAACCGCGGAGCACACTGTGCGCCGCCATTCAGTCATTTCGCATTCAAAAACCATTCGAGTGACTGGCTCGCACCATGGGAGGGCGAACGAATGCCGTCAGCTTAAGGATGTGGGAGTTTCCACCGCCCAGACAATTGACCGAATTCTCAAAAGGCACACACTGCCTGACTTGAGCTCTATATTTGAATACCCGTCAGCCCGTTCGGTAAATAAATTTGATTTTCAGCCAGAATTTTATTGTATTCATACAAAATGTTTGATTTTCACATTAATCTACGTGAAAGGAAAAGATTTTCTAAGCATTTCAGATCAGAGCCAAAGTATTTTTATGCCGAACTTAATAACTCGAATCTCAGCACTAAACTCTTTCGCTTACACAAAATCAATAAAGCGCTGGCCCTTGCATTTCGGTTTTCCAAGATGAAAGATAAATGCAAGAGTGAAGGAAACAATTTCCAGTGCATAATGTTTTTGATAGCCATCGAAATTATTTTACTGTTGCGTGTTGAATTTCAATTAAAGTTGAGTGCAGACATTTTATAGTAGTTGGAATGTGGACTGTTCCTTTCTGCTTGCACGAGTGCGATACTGAATGAATAAATAAGAGCGCTAATGTGAGTAAAATTGTGGTCATTTTTGGGTTCGTGGCAGTGGAAGGCATTTCAATATCCACAATGCCATGATCTCTCAATAATATTTTGTAAATTTAAGGTTTGTGCGGCATTAATTTAAATTAATTTCAGCCCATTGCCATTGGACGACACACGTGCAGGATTTAAATATCCCTCAGAGATTGCTGTCATAAAAGCACAAAAGGTGCTGGCCAGGTGAGCTGGAGCCCATCTGTGTCCAACAATCCAATTTATGAGGCGGCTATAAATCCGTGCATCGGCAACTCGCGGCCCTACAATAGACAAGGACCAGGGGCCAGCTGGAAATTGAGTTCTTTGTGCATTTTCTGGCCATAAACTGTCAAATAATGGCCACAAACCAAACTTCGACCGTGTGTTGTCTGCATCTGTTGTCATTCGGGAGGCCACTAAATGTTCAATGTGTTGCATTGATTTCAATTTTTATTTATGCTCGTACCCCGTTTCATTCACTTTTTCTATGAACTTGCAGCGAAAGAGTGCAAAATGTTGCCTAAAAGTATGTTATTCATTCAAATCAATATTTTATTTGCGACTATCTTTGGTTTATTTTGTGGCTGAAGTTAACTTTAATACACTTCATTTAGCTCAGAGCTCATTCATGCGAACTAAATCAAGTCAGGCTAAGTGATCTTATCGTTGAAATGAAATTGCGGCCCCGGGTCATCCAGTGTCAGTGTCAGCGCTGGACTCGGATCATAATTGAATCGGACAAAATAAGTTATTGAATTGAGCAGAGCGTATGCTTCCGTCAACAAATTATCAGCAACAATAACGAAACAACTTATCAAGTGACACAAATCCAGGCCACAACAGAGCAGAAAAAAAGGAGAACGGGGGAAAAATAAAGAAAGAGAAAAGGCAAGGCGGCAATCGACTGTGAGTCGTGGGGCCCTTGGGGGCCTCCATGGCGACAGGATGGGGCCGAAATGGCCTGTCTCAAGTATATCCACGCTTTGGCATGTTTTCCTGGCTTTTTGTTTTGCCATAAAAGCAAATTGTTTGCCATTTTTGTGGATTGGGCAGCAAACTCTAACTTCGAATACTTTTGGTGGCAATTTCTTCTCGTTGTTTTTTTTTTTTGTTTTTTTGACGCCAGAGAGGAAATGGGTTATTGAACTGCAAAATGGCCCAGGCAGGTGGCTGACAGCAGGGAGACCGCACCGCACCGCAGAGCGAGGACCCGTCAAGGGTCCTGTAAATGGCATGGCAGCCACGTTGCCGTCTCGTTGGTTCGTTCGTTAAACGTGTCACACTGCTGGACACTTGCCCCAAGGGGGTGTCGACTGTCTGCGTGTTGTTGTTGTTTTCGACTGAAGGTTTTTTTTTGTTCAGCAAAACACTTGCGAGTCCTGGGACAGTCCCTTGATTGCACTTCGGGCGGTCATAACAATTAGGCGTAAATTAATGGAATTAACGCACTGCGCAAATTGTCACCGTACGTCTGTGGTTGTGCCAGCCACACTCGTTAAGGACCCTCAATTGGGTGCGTATGCGTGGGTTGGTCCCATGTGTGGCAATGGCTATGGCTGATCGAACGGAATTCGGGTCTCGTAAAGTTAGCCTAAACTGTTAAATAACCACTTGGCCAACTGAAGCACTTGACAAGGCCAGCTGGAAGCCTCAAGTGAGCCTTGAAGCATTCCCTTTAGACAACACTTCGATACATTGCAAGAACTGGTCTGAGCTGTTCGAATCGAAAACTTTGCCCATCGTTACATCGTTGGAAAAGTGTGCAAACAGTTCGCTGAGTTTGCAGCTCTCTAAGCTGTCTTCACGTTTTTTTCTTGTTCATTGTTTGTTGGCCGCTTGCTCGTATATCTACTCCCAGGGTGGGGTTGTTGCTGCTGGGATCTCGCAAATACTTTTATTATACCCGGTACTCGAAGAGTAAATAGGGTATATTGTATTTGTGCATAAAGCACAGAAGGAAACGTTTCCAACCCCATAAAGTCGATTGAACCATATTTGTCTGTCCGTCTGTCTGTCCGTCTTGTTTGTCGGCTAGTTCTCAGAGACTATAAGAGCTAGAGCCTCCAAATTTTGCAGCCAGACTGCTATATGCTGACACTGAAACCAGTGTATTTCAAAAGTTAGCCCCGCCTCCGCAAAAGGGCGAAAACTTATCAAATTTACAATTTGGAAGATTCTGGTGGGAGTGACCATAGCTATCAGACCACCAAATTGGGATCCGATTGAAACATTATTATGGCCACAATGCAGATAATTAATTTGCAGTGCGTAAACCCACCCCGTCCAGCAGCTTGTATTTGTTTTTGCCACATTCTCTCAC
The DNA here is from genome assembly GCF_900245975.1 of Drosophila guanche. NCBI lineage: Eukaryota > Metazoa > Arthropoda > Insecta > Diptera > Drosophilidae > Drosophila > Drosophila guanche. Next base: position 3,277,535 of record NW_022995749.1, on the reverse strand, counting down.
TCACACTCTGCTTCTGCCTCTCGCGTTCCTCTGCCTCTGCGGGGACTCTGCAGTGTGTGACTCTAGCAAAGGGGGCGAGCTAAAGGAGCGTGTTGGCGTGAGAAGTGTTGTAGACAGATGAAGAAAAAATGTAAAATTTGACACGAAACCGCTAAGGTACAGATGTAGTTGTGGCGCGTAAGAAGCGTCTCACACGTCCCTTCTCGTTTTAATTTCCGCTCCATTTGTCAATCAGCTTTATAGTTTCGCAAGCTGACTTATTTGTTGCTTCTGCTGGTTGTTCGGCAAAGCTTAAAGCTGCCCAAGGGGCAAGCCGTAGAACAACTTTAAACAAAACTTCGAGTAGCTTTAACGGAAATGGTTCTTGGGGCAGGACTGTACATCTGTTGATATTTGTACTGCCATCCACGGTGATGTTAAAGTTCAGTTAACACAATCAAATCGATTACAGAGCCAACTCCCAGTGCCTCTGTGCTCGGCCCCCGTGTGCTCTATCGATTGTCACAAAGCAGTGGATATTTGCATGCCTTTGGCACCATCCGCCTCTGTATCGGCCTCGTCTATCCACCACCTTTGAGTGCAAACAAAGATACCAAGCTGGCCAGATAGGAGAGCGGCAGGACATGCCTGATGTGAACTTTGCACTTAAATGCCTAGCTGCTAGGACCAGCTAGGACCAGCTAGGACCAGCCAGGGTACTGTCTTGGTTGTTTGTCTTGTGTTTATGTGTGGTTGGCATAATGAAATCAAAAACTTTTGTAATTTATGCCATCTACACAGTTTGTACTTCCATTTGCTAGCCCAATTATCGGCTGACTTCCTGCCGCTGGCCCAAACTTTTTGCCACATTTATGCAAATCTGCCAGGTATATGCATAGATATTCATGTGAGGTCCATGGCAATGTCTGCCTGCCGTTTAAATTGTTTTTCCATGGCGCCCTTACCTGGGGCCCTATAACACTTTTGCAACAACTCGAACTGTTATCGAAAGGTAAATTCAATTTGATTAATTAAATCCGAAAAGAGAATCTTGGCTGCAGTACTTCAGGCAACTTGGCGAGACTCTGCAACACCCCAGCACCAGCAAGTGGTAACAATCGACAATATCTGGCAGATACATATATACTTCCGCTGTCTAGCAGTTTTATGGACATGTAATCCGAAACTTTAGCTTCCAGTTAATGCGTTTTATCAATTGATTTCCATCAAATAAAACACTTTCTTGTAGCGAAAAGTGAAGCAAATAAATTGGATTTCTCTCGGAATTGTTGGAGCAGGAGGAGTAGGAGGCCTTGGGGGAGAACCATCAACGCTGGTTAGTTAGTATCAGTCCTGGCCCGGGCATAAATTAGTTTCCTGAATCATTCCATGTAGTCTGGTTTATGTGGGGGCGCATTGTCCAGGCTCCATTCCATTCCTTCGCTCTGTCTTCCTGCCCTAATTCAGTTAGCGAAAGTGCCTCAGGCATTTTAGCTTTTAATTTGGCCTTTGTTACGCGCAGCTTAGCAATTTCTTTATGCTGCAACTCTTGTATCGCACTTACCTCTTGCCTCCAGGGCGCTCCGGTACTTCCGCTTAATTAAAACGATGCCCCCAATCGGACGACAGAGAGACAGAGACACTCGCACTCAAAGTTTGCCGAATAAATTAAACTTTCTTCATTTATTTGTAGCACACACAAAAACTTGTTTAACTTGAGAATCGTATATTGTTTATATGCATATTGGTTTCTAGGACATTTATGTATTTTATTTTGGTATGCAAGGACTTGTTTATTGCATTCAACACACAGATATTTATCGGAATAAGCTCTTCGAGCTGAGAGTACAACATTAACGCTTGACTATTCATGTTTTAGTTTAGGTTTTTGTTTTGAGTACATCTTAGCGGATACGTCTTTAGCACGGTTATGTTTTATTTGCCAGTAGCAACAATTTGGTTTTTACACACGGAAGTTTGAAGGTACAACTCTCAAAGGACAGCGAGGATGTCGCTCAAATATTTACACAACATTTCGCCGCTTGTGGCCAGACTTAGGCTAACGTGGAGTCCACAGGGATGTCTATGTACAGTGGTGGGTCGGACTACAGCTCCTCCGAAGTCAAAACCTAATCCTAATCCCAACTCATGTCAAAGGAGGTTGTGTGTGTTCATGGAGCATACCTAGTGGGATGGATTTACCCATGCTATTCCTCTCATGCTCTCAGACCCTCGCATCGCTGTACTCGATGCGAACCATGCGCCTTGGTCGCTGCCCTGGCCGTGGAACCGCACCAGATCCCAGGCCACGCAGCGCCAGCATCTCTCGTGGCTACAACTGGGTGCGCTTGGACCCGTTCCCCGCAGAGCTGGAGGCATCCCCAGAGGGCTCCACGTAGGAGTAGCAGGCCGTTTCCATGACCAGCGGATGGCAAATCTCGTAGACGGGCACCTTGAGGCTCGTCTTCCGTAACCCACCCAAGCTGCTCTGCGAGCTTGAGCTGGGCCCAAACGAACGTCACCTGGGATCGTTGCTCATCTCGGAGTGATGCAGCTCGCTCTCGTCCCCAAAGCTGTGGGCCGCCGCGCTGGGCGTGATGCTGGGCGTGCGTGCCCGGATGCGGATGGCGGACATGTCGGAGCCGCGACGGGAGCTCTTCAGGGATACGCTCTGCCGCGAGCAGAAGCAGCGGCAGATGATGCGCTTGAAGGCGAAACGAAAGTCCTTCGAGAACAGGGCGTAGATCATGGGATTCACCGCCGAATTGCAGTAGCCCAGCCAGAAGAGCACCGAGAAGAGCAGCGGATCGACGCAGTCCTGGCAGAAGGGCCGAATGATGTACATCGTGAAGAACGGGCACCAGCAGAAGATGAACATGCCCACGATAATGGCCAGCGTCTTGGCAGCCTTGGTCTCCATGCGGAAACGCTTCACCTGGGCCTTGATGTTGCGTCGACCCATCTTCTTGTTGGCCGGACGAGAGTGTCCCGACCCTCCGCCTGATTCGCTGGTGTTGCTCTGCCGCCTGCACAGCTCCGGCAGGGCTTTGCCCACCTGCAGGTAGCAGGAGCTGCCACCTCCATGCTGCTGCCTGTACAGCTGCGACTCCGTGGCCTCGCGGCCACTCGCTCCATTGTAGTGCACGGCGAAGAGCGCGTTGCCCGAGGGCCGCCTGTCCCGCCCGGAGTCGCCGTGCGTCAGCTCGTGGATGTTCTCGGTGGATGGATAGGACACGGAGATCTTTATTTTGTCGTGGTGTTGGTGCAGGCGACGCGTGGCATATTTGGACAGCCGCTCCGGCGAGGGTGTGCCCAGGGTGGTGGTGGTGCTCTGTGTGCTGCCGTTGCTGTGCATGGAGTCGTGCTGGTTGGAGCCCCTGCCCCGATGTATGCGCAGTGTCAGGCGCTGCTCCTCGAAGCGTGAGCCGATGCCCTTCGAGCCTGTTTGGGAATAGACAAGGAGACACTTAAGTATGCATGAATTTAACATAAGGTGTGTTGCGTTTCCCATATTGAATATCGCTCATACGCCCCCATACGTGACACGTCCTGCACGCACGTCAGGCGTCAGGCCTGGCGCTCTGCCAAAAGGGGCAGCCATCGAGCCAGTCAGCCATCGAGCCATCCAGCCTGCACTTTAGCAAATTAAACGCGTAATTATGCAAATGTTTTCCCATAAACGCGACAAGCAAGCACTCAACGATGTTGTCGTAGTTGTAGTCGCCTTTAAGCTGCCTTCAAAGCGAACTTTATTTCATTAACACACACACACACACACACACATTTGCATAATCAACGCTCTCTCAGTTGTGCCATATGCCCGCGCCATCGCTCGCTCTGCATTTATTACTCATACGCACGTTTAACTGCTGAATACATTTTCATTACAAGTGTACTCGAGTCGCGACAAGTAATGAATAATCGGGGGATAGTCTCCGCTCCTGCCCTGCCCTCGGCTGACTCTTAAGCAATTACAAGCTGATTTATTGTCAAGCGATGGCTTTAAAGCCCTTGGCCCATCTGCCGCTCTCTTGAACCTCTGCTGTTGCTGTCCCGCGCAAAAGATGGAGAGCATCATTGAAGTCCAAGAGCAGCAGACCATATGGGGTCAAAAGGGAAGCCACTCACTCATGTGAAAATGCTTGCGGAGGGATAACAAGTCCCTTAACGGCTGACAACTGGACTCCCTACCGAGGGGGCAGTCCAGTTGAATCGTTGGCTTCACTTTTCGCCTCTGACAATTGGGAATGCCTTTGGTCGTGGGTCTTGGGCCTAAGGGCTACCTTTGATTGATCCGATATTTGGTATTTGCCAATTGCTGGTCATTTCGTTTTGTCGGCACTTGTTTTTGGCTTTTTGTATTCTTTATTTGTATTTTATTTCGTTTTGCTTTGTTGAAACTGCAGCTGACTTACACAGCTGCTATATGTATCTGTGTGTATCCAGCTTGATGAGAGTTTTGTCCTTGCGCCTAACAAATGTACACAACAGAACTGAAAACAATAATGGGTCTGGGCTTACGGCTAGTCGACTCGAAAGTGCCTCATATTCGAATTGAATTACTTTCCGAGCAGCTTATGTGTCTGTACGAGATTGTTTAACATTAAGTAGATAGCTTTAACATAGCCTTAGGTCTAGGTAAATACATGAAAATTATTGCCATACAGTTACAACGTCGTTCGAATGCGAATACTGACAATTTGTATAGTGGGACGCTGGCGGGTCTCACATTCAATCCGACGCTGCCTGGTGTCGTAAAGTATCAAAAAAGGAAATGCACTGCCCCGTTCAGAGAACGCGTCCCTTGCAGAAGCCGCCGCGACGTATACGCCGCGTGCTGCCAGAACCCTCGTCGCCCAGTCCTGCATCGCTGGAGTCCTGGGGCAGCGAGGATGTGCGCTGCAGCGGACCCGGACTCGTCTCGTAGCTGCCGATTAGTCAGCTAAAGTCCACGGCATCGCCATCGTCCGAGCAGCCGGAAATGGTCTTGTGGAATGTCGCTGGAGCCATCAGCGCCCGTGCGGCGATCATCTGGAAGTTCTCCGATGCCCTGAAGCCGCTCCTCGTGCACACGCAGCGGCAGACGATGCGCTTGAAGGCGATGCGGAATTCGTGGGAGAAGAGCGCATAGATCACGGGATTGATGGCCGAGTTGCAGTAGCCCAGCCAGAAGAGCACCGAGAAGACCGTCGGCTGGATGCAGCTCTCGCAGAACGCTCGTATCAGATACATCGTGAAGAAGGGCAGCCAGCACACGATGAAGCCGCCCACGATGATGGCCAGCGTCTTGGCCGCTTTGGTCTCCATGCGGAATCGCTTCACCTGGAACTTTGCACTGCGCTTGCCCGCCCGCTTCTTGGCTGCCGTCGAGGCAGCCGCATTTCCGCTCTCCAGGTCCGTGGCCGCCTGGGCCGTGCTGTCCAGATTGAAGGTGGTTTCCCCTATGTCGAAGAGGCTGGTCTTGAAGGAGGCCCGCCGGCCGTTGGAGCTGCTGATGACCGTGAAGTGGGGTGAGTGTGGTGGCTGCTGCTGGCCCGACGCTCGCTGTGACTCCAGAACGTTCTCGGACGAGGGGAAGGACACCTTGATGGCCACCTTCTCGGGTCGCTGGCGACTGACACGCATCGAGGTGGCCCGCTTGGGCGTGCCCAGCTGCGAGGCTGCCTGATGATGATCCTCGCCAGTTCCGCCATCTCCGCCACCGCCACCGCCTCCTCCGTTGCTGTTCACACTCAGAGTCGAGGACATGGAGTGCACGGAGAACGGAGTGCGTTGCGGCGTGCTGCAAGGACGTCCCCGGTGTATGCGCAATATCAGCTGCGACTCATCGACGCGATTGTTCCCCGACTCACGGGGACTGCCTGCAATTAGTGAGTGGAGGAGGAGTTTTTTCGGGAGTCGAAACGAGCCACACGTGAAGGGGAGGGAAGAGGTGTTGGTGTTGGTGTTGGGTGTAAAAACATTCAGTTTGTATGGTACATGGACATGGACGAGTAGATATTAAACACGAATTAAATGCTGTTGATTTGTGAATGGAGTTAGAGACATTCGCATAAATATTTTAGATGCAAGAAACACTCTTTTTCTGCTTGAACACACGCCTGGAGACCGACAGACTTCACAGAGAGCGGATAACTAACTACAAAACTGTTACATTGAAATAGAGTTAAGGTGGAGAAACGTAACTTAATTGGAGTGGTAAGTACGAGTATGTTAAATATGTAATAAGGTTTGCTCTACGTTCATCAATGCAGTTGTATTTATAGCGAAAAGGACGGGTCTCATTCCATTATACAAAAATCTATGTGTATGTAAGAGTAAAAACTTGATACAAATATTCGCAATTCATTAAATGTATTTGGGTTCGCTTTTGTGTGGTTTCCACAGTAATTAATTGCTATTAAAAAACTTTGTTCATTTGCTTTGGGTCTATTTATATTGTTCCGTTTTATAATGGGGATTTGTTTTTCCTACTTTGGTACGTGTCGGCATCGAGGCTACATAATTGTTGGGCCCGAGGGCAGGGCTTGATTGGTCTAATTTTATTTATTAGTCGTGGGTCGTGGTATCGAGCAGGAAGGGCTCTACAAATTATACAGGGACACGAAATGAACTCGACTGAAATGATGTGGATAATGAATGCAAAGAGGAGAAGCTGTTAAATTTATTGATAACTCCCAGACTGATTGCCAGCTTTAAATTCAGGCTCAAGAAGTTCCCTCTTTGTATTATCTTCACTTAAAGCGGAACGTGCAACATTTCAATTTGCATAAACCCCATTAAACTTATTGAAACAAAATTGTGTTTGCCCATGAATATGAGCAAACGAAGGCTCAGGCGCAGGATGGCAAACAGGAAGTCCAGCATATGTGGAGCGACTGTACATAAAAAGGAAACACTATTGATTCCATGTGTATATGCCCCCAAAAAATGAGAGTTAAACAAACAATTTGTATACACACATGAGGAATATGTAAAAAAGAGAAGTTGGAAGAAAGCTACAGCCTAATGTATGTAAATACAGTCGGATATGAAAGCGCAATCCGAGCAAAACGGTCTACAGTCCTGTGTGCGTGTCCATGGCCTGTGGATGTGCCACATCCTGGGGCGTTGTTGATTTAAATAAATGTATATTACTTTTGTTTTCCACTCAGGTTTGTCCCTGCACAGTCCACCTACACAGGGGATTGTGCGCCCACAGGGTCATGCCTGGGAGTCTCGATTTCCCCTTGATTGCCCTCAGGCATTAATCTGACATTTATAATTCAGTCAACAAACATTCAGGTGATGTGGGAGTGCATTACGATTATTCGTCATTTGTTTAAAGGTCATTTAATGAATAGTTTCATATGGAACATGGAGCAATGAGTGGGCAAACCTCTTGTGGATCTGCACCAGAGTGCGGGGGTCTGATTGTCATAAGCTTTTGACCTTTGAACGATGACTCGCCGCGACTGCAAGTCAAGGCAGGCCGAGCTGCAGCTACAGCTACTGCCACGGGCAGCACTCACGAAAGTTCCTCTTGTTCCGTTCTGCTCTTGACACAGGGCCAGGGCCAGGGCCAGCTAAAAACCCTAACAATAACAGAACCCAATCGACCCCTCCCGCCTGGCTCTGGCATCGGGAAGCACATTGTAGTGGTCGACAGTCGACACCGTGAACCTCGCGCAAGTCTCTGAACTTGAAACTTGATTACCTTCAAAAGCCACCTCAGAAAACAAGAAAAAAACATCAGCAACACCCGCATTGTGTCACGAAAGGTTTTTAGACTTTCTCCGTTGCGTTCTGCCGGCAACGGGGGCGGACAAGTGGCCCACCCACACACACACACACACACACACACACACAGAGACAACTTTAGCAAAGCTTTTTCCCATCTGCGTGTGTGTGTGAGACTGTGTGTAGACAAAGCATATTTCAAGGCTGCCTGCCACACGCTGATTTTTTTGACTCTGCCAGTAAGTGGAGGTGCGGCTGTGTGAGTTGTGGGTGTGTGCTGTTGTTGGCCAAATCCATGTGAGCTCTGTGCTCCAAGCGGCGCCAACTAACGACACGACAGTTGCAAAACAAAAACAGCTCAGCAGCCACTAGCCAGCAGCCAGCAGCAGGCATGTTGGCATCAGCCAGGAAGCTGGCCCCGAAATGCATTTGTATACCCTTGAAGCGGGTATTTATATGCAGCACGTACTCAGTCAGTCTCCTTTAGTATTTGGTCGAAAGCGGCCAGAACGAATGGCCAGGAAACACATGGAGCCAGTGCCTTGTAGAAAATTCGGAGGATCAACTTGGGTTCCATATGTGGGACATCGCTTTTGAAGTGCTCAAGAAATGACCCTTGAAAATGTATACCAAAGCTGCAATTACACTTTCTTTAAGTTGCAGCAAACAGAAGGTTTGACACAGGCCAAGAAAATGTATTCAATCTCGGCTGTAGCTGTAGCTTTTTTTCATACAATTCTGGCAAAAACTCTGGATTTTGGGTTCGGTAACAGGAACACAAATCTATTAAGAAGAACATTGACTTTCAGCCAAAAACTTGCACGAAGCTCGGTTATTGATTTTGATGATAAAGTCAGCGGCTCAGCGGGTGGGGCTGGCTAGTTAGCCTGGCTGGCTGGCTGGCTGGCTGGCTGGCTGTTTCTAGATTATGCAGATTATCGTTAAATGCGTGCGCTTGGCTTGCCAGCAAGCTAAAGGGGGGAAATAAACTAGAGCTGTGCCCAATGAGCTGATCAGGCGGAAGAAAGTGCCCGACACGGCCATGGCCCAGTAATGTGCAAGAAATGCGCAATATACTCGTATTAAAATAAACATTTAATGACAGCTTACTGTGTGGCCCCAGCAGCAGCCTCAACTTCAAACGGAATATGTTTGCCTGGGATTATGTCGATGAGGAAGTCAGATGAACAACGAAGCCCAAAATGACAAAAACCCTGGCTCTTGTCTACCAATTCGAGTTTCTTTTATGTCTGCCATCTACCATACACATATGCGTGTTCCAAGAAGCCCTGGCCCCGCTCTAATGGCTGAATTTCTTTCATTTAATCCAGAGGCAGCGGCAGCGGCAGCCTCTAAGCCGATTTGTTTGATGTCCATAGATTTTTTGTTTGGTTTTTGCTCATCACCGGAAATAATGCTAATTATGATGCGTGACTTCTCCTTTGAGCAGCTGATTGATACAATAATGCTGGGATTACTTTAAAGTTTGCCCACAAGGGGACAAGGAACAGGAAACTTTAATGAGTGCCCATCCCGACAGCGGATGATGTGTGTAAGTAATGGCAGTTTGATGACTTCAAGTGGGGGCTTTGTGGTGGCTATTGAAAGGCTCTTAAGCGGGAGATTATTCACAGATTTAAGTTGGGTTTCGTGCCTACTTACACGGGTAGAGACTAAACTAATATTATTATTTTACGAGGTACTTTGGCGTTTGGCCCAATGTTAATTTTCGATTGACATTCACTTGCTTTCAGCGCGGGCAGCCATGTCACTTACAGGAGCTTCAGAGTTAATCCAATTTATACAGACTTCAAAATTGTTGCTGGGGTTCCTTTTTATGTGGGCCGCTTACGTACATATCTACATGTTTTAATCTGATATTGGCAATCGGCTCTAAGGGTCGATTTCCTGCTTCGGGCGGGGGTCTATGGCTATGGCTATATGCATATATATATTTGTATATTTTTGCTTATTTCCATGTTATTTATCATGTTTATTTACGTTGTGAACACAAAAACAAAATGCCGACAATAAATGCAAGTACGTGTGTGTGTGTGTGTGGGTGTCTGCTGTGTGTAGTTATTTATACGGGTATGTAGATGTGTCCATGTCAATTTAGTCGTTTACTTTTTACACACACACACACACACACGTACACGTACAATTGTTATTTACTTCTCTGGCGATTTATGATTTCTGAAGCTTACTCCTTCGGCAGGCACAAGGACGATGGTGTCTGTGATTGTGTCTGTTATGTTCGGTGTTAGTTTGTACACTTTTTGCTTTTGATTTTGATTTTGTTTTCTTATGGGTAGGCAACATAAAATATGGGGACAACGGGGACGTCACACTATTGTCTACACGTTGAGAGATTTTGGAAACTGTTTTTGTTTAGCAATCGATATTAAGCTGAATAAAATGAACTAGCTACGTGATTACGTTACTTATTTGACAGATTATCGAACATACGGGTACGAGTACGAGTACGAGTAAATGGATTGAAATGAGTGGCTAAGCTACGCACACAAGTTAGGACAAATCGTGGATGACAATTCAAACAAACTGTGTCCAGAATGAGAGCTGTTAGCTACAGGTGATTGCTGGCTTACCCTTCGTGGTCTTGAAGCCCTGATTGATGGCCCGCGTGGTGCGCACGGCGGCCCGGTAGATGCGCCAGTAGAAGAACAGCATCACGAACATGGGTATGTAGAACGAGCCCAGAGCTGAGTACAGCACGTAGCCGCGATCGTTCGTCAGCTCACACTTCCAGGGGCAGCTGCCGGGCGTTGTCTGGGCTCTGTTCTGCGGCGGTGCGTTCAGCAGATCGTATTCCATTTCGGTGCTGGACTGACTAGGAGATGATGTGGTGCTGCTGCTGCTGCTGCTGCTGCTCGTGGCCATGGCGGCAATCCGTATCTCGGCGGAGCCATCGATGGGCGCAAAGTCGGGATCGTAGGGATTATAGGCATTGCCTTTGCTAATGTGGGCGGAGCTCTCCGGCTCTCCGCCCTGTTCCTTAATGCTATCTAACTCTAGTTGACCATCCTCTGTGCTTGACATCGTGGTGGCATAGAAAAGCGTATAGTTTCCCCGCGAATACGTCGCCTGTTCAACGGCCTGCAAAGAGCGAGAAAAGGGTCGCCCAGTTATGACACTCGATACTTAGAGGGTTTCCACATTTAAATTCTGTTCACACTGTTCACCCAATCAAAATGCAACTTAAAGCGTGGATGTGGCCTCTACATATTGCGAAATATACTCGGGAACGTGTTGTGCATAAATATATTACACGAAAGGTAGCATACATCTCGGCGTTGTAACAAAGCCAACCGGCAACCTCCCCCTGTCCGAGCCGAACTGAATGCCGCTGGCAATGTGGGCTGGGACTTACTCGTATGTGAAAGCATGTTGCCCCTCCTTCTTGCCGCCTGCTGCAGCTGAATCGAAATTGAATTGAGCAAATGGAGAGAGGGTGTAAGTAATAATCGATGGCTCCAAAAGGTCCATGCAGCAAAAGCAAACCATTCATAATGCCATTCATGCAAAACGCAACACATTCAACTGCATTCAATGGCATTCAGCTGCGGCTGCAGCCCCGTGAATTGAGTCGCACGAATACTCGGATCCCCCAACGGATACATTTCCAGCGGATGTGCACCCATCCGAGGTCCAGTGAGAGTCTGGCAGCTCGAACACCTCTAGATTGATATGTCCGCCCTGGCCAGGCCTTATATCATGCATCAGCTTCCAGCTGAATGTCTTCGTTGGGCTTTAACCTAAGACAATGTAGGGCACAAAATAAACGGAGCCAAAAGGCAGGGCCATCAACTGGAGCTGGCTATCTGCGCTGATCTGATTACCCACTGACAGGATGCTCATAAATTGTGCTCCTTCTCTGACTCTGACTCTGACACACTCTGCTGCTGTTACGTATGAGAAAAAGACATCATTATCATGGCCGTGGCAGGCATGTGTGGCAGCCAAAAATGTTGTCAGAAATTAGAAGGAAGCCCAACAAAAGGGACAAGCTCGTGTCTTGTTTTACGGTAATTTTGGCACAAATGAGCCAGATTGCAGCCAGTCTTTAGCACGGGCTTGTCGTTGCCATTGTCGTTGCCATTGTCGTTGTCGTCGTCGTTGTCGTTGCGGTTTTGGCAACAACTTCCAACCGTAATGGTGTCAATGACAGACAGTTTGGGGCCCCCGAAAAACTTCTAGCTGCGGTCTTTTCTTTGTTCTTTATGAGGATTGGGCGTGCTGAAAACAGTTTACAGTTTACGAACCCCGTCGCACTTTTTTGGCAGAGACAAACCGCGTTCCACTCGTTAATTTATCGGATTGGGTCAGCTGTGGGTCAGCTGTGGGCGGGCCTTGGGTCTGCACTCACCTTTTGATCCTTCCAGCCAACAAGGGGCGGAAAGCAAATAACAAATGAGAGTACCCAAATGCCGGCGATTAAGGACTTGGCCTTCTTCGTTGACATGATGCTTGGGTAGGTGACGGGTCGCGTGACCGCCACATAGCGATCCAGGGATATGGCACAAAGATTCAGAATCGAGGCGGTGCACATCCAGACATCGACAGCCAGCCAAATGCGACACCAAACATCGCCGAATATCCAGACCTGCAAGCCGAAACAAACCATTGGAAAATATGTGTTTATCCTTGGATATTATATTCACCTTGAACACCTCCCAGGTGGCGGAAAAGGGCAGCACCGCCAGGCCCACCAGTAGATCGGCCACAGCCAAATTAACGATGAAGAAATTGGTGACGCTGCGCAACTTGTTTGAACAGAAGACGGCGGCAATCACAAGGCAGTTGCCACCAATGACCAGAACGTTGATGAACTCGAGTATGGCCAGGGAGATCAGATTGGCTGGTTCCGTCCATTTCACAGATTTAATGAGATCCTCGCACTCTGTCTCATTCATGGCGGTACTTTTGTGATCGGTGTATATCCGTGTTCACCACCTGCAATCCAAAGACCAAGGAAGGTTACTCACAATAAAGATACAACCTGTCAGGTGCAGCCTTCGGCCCTCGCTTGCCTAATTAATTTATTAAGGAACTCAGCTGGCCTATAAATACCACAACAAAGAAACAATGAAGGACCCCGCCCAGGGAACGAAATGTGCGTGGGCTCTAAATTACCAACAGACAAACGGCACACACACAAAGACTGTCCCTATTTTTAGAGCGATAAAATTGTCTGGGGTGCAGAGTCGAACCCGGCGGATACAAATTGGTGAACAATCATTTGGGATACTCGCACTTGCAGCGGAACTTCTAATTAGCCGGAAAGGCAATCGGATTCCAGCGGCTCGCTGTTATGTTATTTTCAACTTTTGTGAGGGCCAGCGCCAGCAGGCAAAATCGGAAAATCTCCATCAACCAAAATGGATAAAGAGAAAAAGAAAAATATGTAAAATTACAGAGAAAAGAGATTACAGAGGAGCGGGAGGCGTAATGGCCGCTGGCGTATTTGCTTAATTGTTTTGTAAGACGGCATAAGCCATCTCTGGGTGTTATCCAGCGGCTGACCTGTGCAAATAATTGAAAATTAAATGCGGCCGGAAAGATGAGCAAAGCTGACCAGGATTTTCCACCCCACCACAACCGAAGCCACTTGCTATTCAGACGGCAGCGGCGCATTGCAATTTAATTGCCATAATTAATTGCGGCCACTCACCGTACTCGGTGTTCACGTCGAGTCAATTTGTGAATGAATTGGCATGCGAATCGGCATCATCGCCAGCGGCTGCATTTCAATTGTTATTCCCCACGATGCCTCTCCATTGAGAGTGAGAGTGAGAGTGAGAGGCAGCCGTCGAACATGCGATATTACTCGATAAACTACAAATCCAGCTAAACAAGCAATACTGGCATAAAGCCAACTCGCTGCGCCACACATTTGGCCACTAATCAATATTTGAAATTATTTTTGACTTTAATGGCGCTGCCGACTGCCAGGCACGCACACAGCCCTGCCCATCCCCTGGGTTCGATTTTTGGGGTAACATTCAGAACACGCAACAAATCGATTAAAGTATACATTTCCGTAAGCTCGATCTAAGTACAATCGATGGCTGTTGATTGTGCGAGCATTTTGGCACGTTCCACGTTCTCCTGTGCCTCTGCCAATGAACACCTGTTCGGGCAGGGTAATCTTGTTGTGTGTAGATCTGTTGTGCAGATTGGTGGGAGAAACCATAAGTGGCGAGCGACCACAACACAGTGGACGAACAGCCATGGGAACGAACGAAGCAATCTACACAAAAGTCAAAGACAGCAAACAGTCTGTGTGGCGGAGTCGCATCGGCATCGATTTATAAATTACTCATAGACCTGGAAAAGGCATTGATTACAGTTTAAGTTCAAGGCAACCTCCACACGATACGAGTAATTTTATCCTGGCGAAGGACGGGCCTGGCCTGGCCTGGCCTGCTGTTGCTTTTCCTCTGACATTCAGAGAGAAATTTCACAGAGTTGCCTGAACGGAATATTACCAACACTTGGAAGGGCCTGCTGGCTGGTGGCCTGGTGGCTGCCAACTGGTAGCCAATCAGGGACAGGGAATGCGTGTGCTGAACTCGCATAAATTACTCACATGACAAACAATATGCATGGGTCGAGCCGAGGCCGAGCAGGGCCAAAATGCTGTTCCACGGTTACAAAGTTTAAAAGGCATTCACGCTCCATGCTCACAGCTCCATGGCGGAGAAAGGCACTCGGCACTCGGCACTCCCTCCCTAGTTCATGGCATTCTGTTCTCATATAAAATTTGCATGCCGAAAATTCGCTTTGTGGCAGCTAATAATGGGAAATGCCCAAATTGAGTTGCAGGCCCCGCATTAAGTTGCCGACTGTAATAAATAATTGACATTTAAAGCGAGTTGTGAAAGCTTTTTACACACAACCCATGCGTGGCTTTCACGAACTTGCTTTCACTTGAGTGAATACTCTTTAAAGGATTGAGCAGCTGCAATAAGGTAAATTCCATAAGTATTCAGAGAAGAGCACTCTTCGGTTACCCGCCCACAAATAACAACCGAAAAATATATATAAATATTCCCTTCCCCAGCTGACATGTGGAATCCTGGTAAGGGTATTGCCGTGCCAACGGTTCCCAGACTGTGGCGGCAAGCCTTCGCCTCTTGCCCCATTACGCATACGCCTAGTTGACGATGACATTAAAAAAAGGCGCGCATTTAATGTATGCGAAGCGAGAGGTGGTGCAGCTTTGAAGCAAATTAAATTGAATTACCTCAGCATTAAAAAGTTAACAGAGTTCCTTAGATGAAATTTAATTGTCAAACGGCGTTGAAAAAAACGTCTGAACAACATTTTCAGTAATCATATTTATGGCGGCATAAATTTCAAATGACTTTGCATTATGCTGTGCTAAGTTTGAAGCAAGTTCAAGTTGGGACTTTGCTTAAAGCTAGAAAACATTTCGTTGCACTCAATCGAAACTTTCCCATTGAGGTTTATGTGTGGCAACGTTTGCTTTAGTGCAAGTTGATTGGGAAATTTCACAAAACCGAACAGGAGTAGAACGAAAAGCAGGGTGGATGGTATTGACACAACTAATGGACACTTAACACGTAAAGTCGACAGGTGGAGAGAGAGACTGGGCAACCACTCAACGAAGACAGGGCTCGAAGAATAATTAAGGTTTTCCATTAGAGTGCGCCATTGGCCCGCAAAACTACTTTGCTTCATGTCCTAATTGCAATGTCGGCAGGATCGCCCATATTTATATAGTAGAGAGCAGCACAGGCAAAGCGTTGGGCATTGTTGCACAAAAATGTGCTTGAGGGGCCAAGAACAGAGAGGGGTACAGTGGCATAACTTCAAGGAGGAGAGCCTGCATTTGATTTGTTGCACACGAGCAGAGCGGAAATGGAAAAGCGCCCAAGGGATTGCTGAAAATTTAATTTCAAGGGAAATTACACAAGGCAAAGAAGAAAGGAGAACAGGAAGACCAAAGGATTATGCCAGCGACACGTACATTCAGCAGCAGATTTGAGTGAGTGTTAATAATGCGTACACAGAGTCAGATAGAGCAAATTCAAATCAGTTCTTATACCCAAAACAATTGCCACAAATGGAGTGATTAAATGAAATCTGGCTTTCGCGTTTGAAAGCAGTAAAACTGCATTTTAATTAATTATCCGGAATTAAATCTATTTTGTGGCAGAGTGCAGTCAAAAAAGGGGAATTCAATAACTGCATCAAAAAGGAAACATTTCCGACCAACATTTTTGGTTTCCAGCAATTAGCCAGAAGAGAATTCAAATGCCAAATACGCAACATTTTCCGCCGGCGACCAAAGAGCCGGGCAGGAAGTGGACCATTATACACAGACCCCACACGCAGATAAAACAATTTTGCGGCTTGCTGATTTCTGCCCAACTGCACTTCGCCTGTCGACAGTTGCCCGCAAAAACTTGTAATTTCATTCTGATAATTGGGAGCAAATGGCGCCCAAAACTGTAGCGCAGACAACGCCCAGAGAAGTGAACTTTAGCATTTGAAAACTATCCTCGCCTGGGCAGAAGGAGTTTCACAGCAAAACCTGCCATTTTCCCTGCCATTGTCACTTGCCATCTACGAACACAATTATGGACTACAACACGAGTTCGAATTGCTGCAAACTCAAATGCAAATGACAGGCCGAACGAAGCCTCTCGATGTGTGTTTGCAGGCCTTGTCTTTGGATTAGGATTTCGAGAACTGTTGAAGTGATAACTGAGAAGTCGCCTTCAAGGACACCATCCAGGCCCTTGCTGGGCTCAATTGAATCACTGATTTATGATGTAAATTGCTTAAAATAATTAAAATTGAATTAATGGCTTAGCTGCCTGCCATTGCTAAGTAGTTGGGCCATTAACAGCTCCCATTCCACCCACTCGCATTTATCCGACGCTTCCCCATAGCCATTCGCTGATTTTGTGTGTGTGTTTTACGAGACGCAGTTCGAAACACGAGTTTACGAGCATCTTTCAGTGTAGCATTAAAGTGACAGAGTCGTCTGTGCCGCAAGTGCCATGTAGATTTATTCAGTGCCCAACGGTAGCTCCACTAAACCTCTGATGCTGCTGCACCATCTACAAGACACACACGCGGCAACATGTCAAAGTTGATTGCAACATTCACACAGACACACAGCAAGTAGCACGGGGGACAAATTTTCCATTGGCCAAATGTGCAACTGTCAGCTGTGACAGACAGACATAGAACGTGCCCACTGTCAGCGTAACTTTTGGCGCCCCTGCTCCTGCCGCGATGCTTGGGCACAGTTTAGTGGTACGCCCCTCTGCCGTGCAGGACGTGCGTGCCACAGTGCCACAGTGCCACAACGGAAACGCGCAGCGGAAATAATAACAGGAAATGTTGCCAACTACATTTTTAACACACAGCACAAGTTGAGCCTCAGGCTTGACTAATTGTCCGCGACATGCTTGCCATGCCCGACGACTCCTCTCCTTGGGGCAAATAGAGTCGCATTCGAAATTGTTGTTGATTGATTGCAGCTGGTCCAAAAGGTACAAAGTGGAAAAGGAACACAAAGGAGCAGCCAGATCGAATTTGGATAAGCTGAAACTCTTGTTAGCGCCTCAATCCCTGCTGAATCACTCACCAAGAGCAGCAGTTTGTTGGCTTGTTGTAACCATTCGCAGTTCGTTCGCTGCTGTTCCCTTATGGCCATGTTGTTGTGGTTGACGTTGGGCCTGACAGCCGCTGGCCAAAGGCAAAGCCAAAACCGTTCTCGTCTCGTGGGCCACTGTCTCCATCCAGAACAGCGAATTTGTGTGGCACTCCGCACCGGTTCCGGTTCCGTTGGGTGTGGGGAGGGGTCAATGTCAATATGCACGCCCCCAAATAGTCAAGTCAAACGGAGCACAGCCACCCAATATCGTCGTCTTGTGGAATGTTTACTCTATTGTTTACACGATTCGCGGTTCACATATCAAATATGGGCACTGGAATTCTGGTGGAATTTTGCAAACAAGCTGCAACCAGACAGAGGGCAAGAGAGAGAGGGTGTAGAATGGAGTTAAGGGCTGACAAATATAGATTCTAAATAGATTGTAAAGCTGTCAAATTGTTACCAGCATTACCTGGCGTATACGCAATATTTCATACATTTTCCAACACGAGAGAGAGAGATTGTGTGTCAATTGCTCGAGAGAATTGGGTTTTTTTTACAGCGAATATGTCACGTTGAGGCAACTTACTTGGCACCAAAAACCCATAGAAAATACAATTTAGAATTGTCAGGGAGCTCCTCAGAGACTTTGTCAAGTTTTGCCAGCAACTCTTGGATGACAATCAATAAATCCAATTGTTTTTGCCACTCAATTGTTGCAGTTGTAAGATGACAAAAGCCCATCAGAATTTACTAATTGCCTGACGGCAAAGTTTCCACAGATGGATTGTGCGCAGGTAGCCCCAAAGTTTTGCATGCAATGGAAAAGTTATGCTGAAAATAAATAAAACTGACAAATAACTCGATTTCGATTGAGTATGACAGCAGCAGCGGCAGTTTTTCTTTGGCATTGGAAATGCATTTAAAAGTTTTGGCAAACCTTAAGGAATTTTCCATTCTGATGAAAGGCTGGCTCAGTGCAGCATGGAAGGCCTTCTTGTGCTTCCAATTTATTCCCCTTTTCATTTGCCCTTCGCTCATTTCACGGCCTGTCAGTCCTCCAGGCAGCTTGACATCGGCTTTGCCAGCTGCTGGCAGGGCACAGGAACCGAAAATGAAATGTCAAACTGCGTGGCCACAACTGCGGAGAGATGAGAAATTGCATTTTCACACGTAATTTGCATTTGCTGGCACCTTTTACTTTTTCATTTCCATTTCCATTTCAAGGCACAGCCCACAGAGGCAGACAATGGCTGAATCGATAGGTAATCAATGTTTAATAACTTGAGCGAGCTCCTTGACCGTGGCCAGCCAGACTGCCTGTCAACACGGCAAACATTGAATAAGTCCCAACGCTTTCACGCATTCATAATGGGAAATGCGTATTGTAATGAGGCCACGTGCCACGAAATAGCCAAAATCATCCTGGCCAGCGACTATGAATACAGAGTCCACAGTCCGAATGCGTCATTTAAATTTTTGGCGCGCGTTCTGTGCCCCCAGAAGGTCAAATCATTGTCAGGGCTTGCCAGCCCCTAGCCCCCCCAAAATCAGCTAATAACCATAATTTGTATTTAATGACATACAGAATTCGCTGCCTTTGGCAGCCTTTGGGCTAATTCTTATTCATTTAGAAAGCCATCAGCCATCGGCCACGCCCAGGACAATCTAGACTGGACACCTATTAATATGTTTTTGTTGCCTTATGGCTGCCCAGCACGAGAGCATTGATACACATTTGCATAATAATGTTCCTGCTTGCTACGCATTAGCTTGCACTCTGGCAAGAGAACATGCCCAGATGCCATTTGCTATATGCTAAATTAAATGAACTCAAAGGCTGCAGCTCCAGCTCCAGCTCCAGCGAGGGAAACTGCACAGGGGACGACATGTCATGTGCAGCCATTTTGCTCCTTAGTCGGAAATGAGTGACTGCCAGCAAATTAGAGGGGCGAGACGTACATGCACTGCATACACAATTCCACCTAATTAGATGCTGGAAAAGTTTCTCATTTCTTTGCTGCCACAAGCCACAGGGCAAACCGACATGTCGGCCTTAATTCATGAGTGCTGCTGCCAGTCGAAAGGATTCTGCGGCTTAGATAAGTAATGAGGGATTGTGCGTAGAGGAAACAATGCAATTAGTTTGAATTGTATTAAAGAATATGAATTGTTAGCCACAAGCGAGAACCGCAAAGAGATAAAAAGTTAACAATAGAATCCAGGGATACATTTAGGGTTTCTTTTTTGTCCAAAAATAAATCACTTGAAGGGCCATTAAATATGAATTTAATATTACTCGACCCCAAAATATTAGCATAAGCAAAAATTCTATAAATTACCTAGCCCCTGAATGGCTGTAAGGAAATTCCCTGAACGACAGTTGCCACAGCAACAAAAACTATACCTCTACGAGTATACGTCATCCACGAGGTGGCCAAGTGCGTTGTGTGTGTTGTGTTGTGTTGTGTTGTGTTGTGTTGTGTTGTTAACAAGGCGAAATCACTCGACTGCAAAGAACATCGGGATTGAGATTCAGGGCCACTTAAGTGCCATTACATTTGCCTCCGCTGTAGTTGCCTTGCTCCCTCCCCCCTTCTCGCTTTTCATTCACTCGTTTGTGTGCTTGTTTGTGTTTGCGTTTGTTTTTCCTCCTTTCCTCAATTCATTTCTATTGTGTTGGCAGCGCTGCCAGGAAAAAACACCTGTACCCGAGTTGTTTGCTGTACGAAAAGTTTATGCTGGCTAAATATTATTATTCTTAGCCTAAGTGGGATAATTGAGTTAAGATTTTAAATATTTAAGACGATATTTTTGGAGTGGTTTTCAGCCATGGAAGCCATTTCCTCTTGATGGTGCATCCTTCTTCATTCATTAGCCAGTTCTTTCGGGCAGTGTTTCAGTCGTACGATCGCATGGGGAGCTACACTTTAAGGGTTCATGCAGCCTAGAACTACTTTAAGTGTGTGTGTGTGTCTGTCTTGAATGGCTTTTATGCTTATTCCTGTCCTAAATGTACACAAATACTCATACATAAACACGCCCAGCGAAAGGCAGCGAGGAAGAGAGAGCGTGCCTTTGGCCTTCTCCCCAGAACTAACAAAAGAATTTATGTGCCATGCTCAACAAAATATAAAAATGTACACCAAAACACCCAGCTATAGCCATAGCCAACCCGTTCGCTGGGCACACACATGGCAGGCGTTGTCTTGTCTTTGGCTTTACGTAGAAAATTGACTGTGAAAACGCTTTGGGCACTTTTCCCCCCAACTGTTTGCACACACACACACCCAGTTTTCCTTTCATGCTACTCTGCCTCTGCCTCTGTTGGATTCGTTATGTCTGTGTCGTATTATGTTTTGTTTCCATGTTTTTTTGTTTAGTTTTTAGAATTTGTGTGCATGTTTTTTGCTGGTTTTTATGTGCGAAATAATTTGTGCTCTGAAAATGTTTTCCACTTTTTAAATTTCGGCTAAAAAGTGGTTGAATAAATGAGTGAAAAAATGTATGAATGGTTTCGCATTTCGCCACGGCTGATCAATTAACTAATGAATGTCACTGTAATGAATGCACGAATAGCCACAGACCACCATTCATTCACATTCAGAGATCTGCTCTGGCTGTGGCTCTGAGTTTGGGCCACAAGCCCAGATGTTTCCCAGAAAGGCAAGCTGCAAATTAGATTAATTACAGTCGCACAACATGCTGACACACACCCGGAAACATCCAGGAAACAGAAACCAAAAAGAATTCGATTTTCCACTCATTGCCAACACGGGGTTGCAGGGGGTGAGAGTTCATTGATGATGAATTTAACATCCCAATGCCATAGAGAGAGAGAGACATTTGACTTCGAAAACAGACTAAGCGCAACACAAAACATTGGCAGAGCTGCCAAATGGATGAGTTGTGCTGCCCATTCAGGCTGCCAATCAAAATGACAAAACAATTGAAATCAAATCCATAAATTGCTTTTCTTTTACACATCCAACGGATAGCTGTACAAATACATTTGCGTTTTTATTTTGCATTCGATGCAAATGCAATTTTATTATCGTCTGATGGAATGCAATTTCAACGTTTGCCTGGGCGTGTCCACGGAGGGAGAGGGGAATGGGGATGGGAACGGGAACGGGAACGGGGTGCAGGCACATCCCAAACATGGCTCGTGTCTGGCAATCCGCTTGAATATATCGGACGACTCTCGCTCACCCAGCAAAAGGGCAAATGAAATGGAATTACTTGTGTGGGTGAGCAATTAATTCAAAAGTGTCTGGCAAAGAAAGTTTCAGTCATTAATTAGCATTTCCACTCTGGATACACACACTCGCAGGAGACACTTGAGTCAAGCGAAATGATAGAATGTTGGAGGTTCATGGCTCCAGTTCATTGGGCACGTTTCGGGCCAGCAGGAAGACAGGGCAGGGACAGGAGCCAGAGTAAAGCTCATTTCCGTTTTATATTTAAACACTTGGGGGCTAAAATGTTTGCTCTACAACTGCCACGCACTGCAAAATCATCATAAAAGGCAAGAAGTGAAAAAAATATATATATATCTCCAGCCTAGAAGCCAGTCCCCAGTCCCCAGTCACCAGTGCTCAGTATTCAGTCCCCAGAGTGGCCCAGGATGGACCGTGGAGGTGGGAAACGCTTAGCAAGTGGATTTTTAAATTAGTTTGTCGACTCCTCGCGGCCTCCTCGTTTGGTATCCGACCTCTGCAGATAAAAGCCAAGGCGACCGACTGCAGACTTCTTGAGACGGCAACGTCCTTTTTGGCAAATGGAGTCCGTTCACTTTGCCCGTGGCTCTGACATTCTGGTGCTTATTTAAATGAATTAGGTGATTTTTCAAGAGCTAAGCTCGCCACGAGCAGTGGAACTCATTTCCGTTCCAGTTGCCATTGGCTCTTGGCCGATGGCTGATGCTCGAATGGTCGTTGGTCGCTGGTCGTTGTCTCCTCACGCTTCATTTGGCATCCACTTTGTGGCTGCATCGGAATGAGCTGTTCATTTGCAGGCCACCGCGTGTCAATCAAAACTTTTACGAGATCTTTCTCTTCCCCCCATGGAAGCATCCAAAGGTGTGCAGAAATACATTGAGCAGACATCGCACGCTGGCAGAGCGACCTCTTTGCGAGACTTTCGGTGGCAACTTTTCTGCCCACGCGTCGTATACGTAATGAAGTTTTGGCTCCTTTGTTTCCGGGCGCCCTTTGTCTGTTTTGCGCATATGCCGCTCGTGGAAGCGGGCGTTGTGAGGTGACAACTTTGAAAGCGACAAAGTGGCACGAAAGTGGCGGGGAAGAGTGGCGCTGCTCCTCCAGGCACACATTCAAAAGAAAACCCGTGAAGCGAAAGTGAAAGGGTTGCCCCTCTTCTGTGAGCATTCCCCCCCCCCCCCCTGGCCACTGCCGACCCGTTTTATTGCTGGGTTATTGTTATTTAATGCCAAGTTTAATGCCAACACACTCCGAGCAGCCAAACACCTAAAACAATTTCATTCCCGCCCCATTAATGTATTTCAACTGGTTTGTTGCGTTTCGTTTCGTTTCGTTTCGATGTATGTACGTGTGTGGGTTTGCTCTCCCCCCGTCTGGGAGCCCGCTTTGGGTGTTGCACAATTCCTATGCTGACGCTCTTTTGTGGGTCGAAAGAATCTCAGGTTTCGGTGGCTTATGCACGTAGGCAGAGCCTCGCCTTTGTTGCCACTCTTTGGACTGCTTTCTTTTGGACAAGGAAGCAATTTGAATGCCTTCACAGTGAGCTGCACACAGCACAAAATTATGTTCGAGCTGCTCTAGGAACTTGGTGAAAAACAAAGGTTTCAAGGGCACATTTTAAGCTCCACTTAGACTGAGAAAACTCACCTCTATTGCTGGTTAATTAATGTCGGAAAATCGTGACTTAAGTCGCATTTGGGCGCGAGTGCTGTGGAATGTGTCCAAATTAAAGCCCGGCACTTGCATCTTTACTAATTTAAAATTCAATAAATTAGAAAAACAAAACAACTCTTCAAGTTGTTGTCTTTTCTCTCAATTCTGTTCAACTGCCAGCAACCCGCCATCTGTCCGTATTGTTGGATATTCCTTTAGGTCCGGCCTTTGTGTGGCCTGTCAAAACAACTTCGCTTTCATTGTTTGCCCCCGTTTCACCTGTCAGCGACGCATTGTGTCTGTTAAGCTTCACACTCGGCACAACAAAAGGAGAAAGGACGATGCTCTGGCCGGAATGAGTGGCGGCGGGACAGCGACAGCCGGTCACACTTTGGTTTCCATTGTCAACAGGGCAGCCAATTTAGTTAATTAGGACACTGAAAGTGTGTAAACAAAGTCTGTAACCAAAATGGACGGGCACGTGCTGTGGCTCTGCCTCTAGACAGCAAAGAAAAACCGCACAAATGCACAAAAAACACTTGACGATTGTATTTTGTAATTTTCGCTTGCAATTTGAGTGCCACACGACTCACCCACTCCAACACCTCTCTACCCTGTCCTAGACTGCTAATTACATTGCGCCGTTGATATGGGTTTTGCAATTAACTGAGTCTCGCTTGCCAAATCCACAATCACATCCGATTCGAGTCGCCGTTCCACGCATTTACATAGCAAAACGACGCCAGCGGCCACCATAAACTTTAGCAAGAAAAAGAGTTCTATGCGCTGCTGTACGAAATTCTGTGAATATGAAATACTCCGAAGTCCATAAAGCTGCTTTAACTCTTAGACTTAAAAATACATTCATTTACGGGGAAAAGCAGGTGGAAAATGTTTTGCAAAACTTTTCCCTTTGCCAGGGGGCAAACTTCTGCATAATATTTCGTAAGAGCACTCGCACTCGCACTCTTGCTACCCCGTTGCGTAATTACATAGCTTGGAGAGACTCACCTGCATAAATCATCGCGATTTCGATGGCGATTGTGAACGGAGCTCTCTGGGCGAGATTAGCGACACGGCCGTCGCCGAATTGATTGAAAAATCGGTCAAGTTTTTGTGGCTGCTGCCACTGCCTGGCACTGCCACTGCCACTGCCGCTCTGTTTGCTGTTTGTTGATGCACTTGGGAGGCGCTAACCGGCTCGACGGTTGCGCCTAACTTGTTGCCTCGAGCTGCTCTGTGTGTTTGCTCCGGCTCTCCCGTTCTCACTGCTGGCTGCCTGCCGCACTCTTTGGCCAATTAATTGGTTGTCAGGCGTTGAATAATTGCACGCATTTTGCCTTAATTCGCCATGTTCTATTCCACATTCGGTTGAAATATTCCATTAAGCGTAGCAAAGCTGGGCTCACGAAACGCGAAATGAATAGTTTATTTACGCTAGAATTTGATGGAAATATGTTTTATGTGCTGAGCAAGATTGTGGCCAACGAAACAATTATTTGCTGTCACAGTCACAGTCACAGCTCGACAGCGCCCGAAAGAGTTTGATCTCGCGGGCTCGGCCTGGTCTGACATCATGTTTTGGGTGCATCTATAAACAGATATGTTTGGTGGGGCCACTCTGACAGCGGGACAATTATGAAAATTGCAGTTTGTCAATGCTGTTTGTTCTGTGACAGCAAGTCAAATTGTTTGCTAATGAGCGAAATTACGAAACTAAATGAAACGAGGGGAAAACAATTTGCAAACAAGGAACCGAACCGAACCGAACCGAACAGAACACAACTAACGGCACGGCGCATTGCACTGAAGAAAACACAATAAAATCACATAAAAGGCATTCACGCTCGTTTCACACTCGCGAGTGCATAATGAATGCACTCACAAACACACTTGTCTCGCTTTTTGCGAATATTATAATAGCATTTAATTATTGTTGTTGTTGGCTTTTTGGGTTGTTGTGGAAAGCACGTAGCTGCATTGAGCGCCAGTTTCAAATGTCAGCAGCAGCAGCAGCAGCAGCAACTGTCGCTTATCACCCACATCACGACACATGTTGCGGAATATTCTTCCAATAAATATTTATTGTTTAGGGATAATCCATTTTGCCCTAAGCTAAGAGTCGAAAGTGCAAATGGAAATATTCTTCTTCAGTTGCTGCTGCTGCTGCTGCTGCTGCTGCTGTTGCTGCCTGCGATCACGAGGAACATTTATGACGAGCGAACCACGAGCACAACGCACTTTACTTCGGCAACGCCAGCACACCCACATGGACGCCCACTGTCACGTAGGATGGAAAGGTTAGGAAACCGTTAGGGCTCATGCGTCGCCGTCGGCAAATGTCGGCCTGGAAAGGTACGATACGCTTCGGTACGGTACTCTGTTCGTGCGCCTTGGCACAACCGACGCGGCAGAATTTTCACAACTGAATGCCAGAATGCGAGACAGCGCCAACAGTTGGCCCCCACGTTGGCCTGCCTGCCTGTGCCTGTGTACGTGAGGAATGGAACATTGTGGAAACGGAACAAAGAACACGAAAATATAGCGCACGATAGAACACGATTCCACCATAGGCCAAAGCAGCAACGCAACAGCAACAGACAGACACTCACTCGCGCCGCTTGATGCGTTTTGTTTTGCGTAATTCGAGTACAGAAATCGCATGCGATAAACTCTCACTCGCACTTCAGTCGTGTTTCCTGGCAGAAGCACTGATTAATTATAAGCTTTTGATTCCCTTAATCTGCATTCGGTTGCAGCCAGAGGCGACTCGAGTCAGAACACAAAATTTCCTTTGATTTGTGTCGTTTTTGCGTTTTTGGCTTGTTAACCTCTCGCTCCAGCGCGGCGGCGGAGAGAGACACAGACCAGAATAAAAGAAACCACGCATAATAAATTGGCAAATTCAAAGTCAAACGACGGGACGGCATAAAAAGGACACACTCAGACAGGCAGACACACAGCCAGATGGACGAGGAGCGAGTCGGCCTGCCCCTTTTTGATGGCCCATCGGGCGGGTGGCGGATGGCGGATGGCGGCTGGGGGATGGCCCGTCCTTATTCTGATTATCCCATTCGTTGATTTTTCTTGCAATTTCATTTTATGACAAAGTGGCTCGAGCTCAATTTGGCGAATTTTCCCTTCGATTCTTCGAGTCCCACTTCAGCCAATTTTCCATTAGTCGGGCAATGCGTTGATTGCTTTTACCCAGTTTTGTCTCTTTTTTTTCTTTTAAGTTTTTGGCTTGCAGCAGCGCAAAAAGGATAAGCCAATATTCGATTGCCAAGTCATTATGAGCATCTATAGAGGAAGTGGTGCTGGTGTTGTGCTGGTGCTCGGCTGGTGCGCTGATTAAGAGAATTTGCCATGCAGGAGCCGTTCCAGCTATTACTCACTTGATTTCGGCTCATTTTGGCCCTCTTTCATCTCTCTGCTGACCCGAAGGCTTGTTTGTTGCCAGAATTCTAATAATGATAAATGAAAAGAAAATGCCTCGGGCGCACACCCACACCCGCACAATCCCTGCATATGTATCCGCTGCACGAGGCGTTCATCTCTAATTAGGATAAACAGATGTTGCCGAAAATTAATTACACATCACGAGCACATGAAAAGTTCCTCCAAACTCAACCCACGGGTAGGCTTCCCTCTCCCCCTGCCCCCCATTAACTGTCAGTGGCAAATCGTTACGACTTCTAATCAGAATGACCACCAGAGCAGCTGACGTCCCTGATGGGCAATGGCAATGATGTTCCTCTTTTTTGGTTACCCTAAGCATTTACATTTATGTAAGGACGGGCGGCAATAAATCTCAGATGCTCTGCAAAAACATCTTGGGCTTCCCATTGTCTTGCAGCAAAGTTTCACGCAGATTTGCATACCGAAACAGGGTAAATGCGGGGAGCTGATTGTCTCCTAGCTGTCACCTGTCGAGCTCCCGCTTCTGCCAAGGTGCCTTGAAAAGTGTAAAGTGTAAAAGTGCAATTCTGCATATTTTTCCCTGCACTGTGAAGTGGCTGCGCGGTCCTTGCTCTGCTTTAAATTCCACCTTGCCACAGGCCGAGGCTACACTTTCTTGTTAAATGTGAGTGAAACCCTGCGGTGGTTATTTGTAGATCTCGTGGCGGCAGATTTTCCTGGAATTTCTGTTTGGGTGCTCGAGCCCAAAGCGGATTTCAAGAATTTTCCTTGGGCTGACCGAGCGAACGGAGAATACGGTTTGATGATGCCAAATCAATTTGCGGCCACAATCGAACAAAAGAATCTGCCTGGGAGGTGCTTCAATCTTAAAGTTGAGTTCTCATTCGAGTGCCCAGAACTAAGCCCCACCTCCCTCTCTGCACGCTCTCACAGCTCCCTGCTGTCAGTCAAAGGCAAACACCTGTAATAAATATTCGTTTGTCGTCTTTCGTCTCGTTTCGTTTCGTTTCGTTTTGGGGCTAAGCTTGGTTATCCAGGATTTCTTGCTGCCGCTGTCACAGATACATTTTGTCTGCTTTTCCGTGTGAGCGCACAAGACAGCAGAGGCAGCAGGAAGACGCAGCCGCCAGGAAGGAAAAGAATGCCTAGCTGGCACAATTTTATACATTTCAGTGGAGCTTTTTTGCTGCTTTTCCTGCCAGGACCATAAAGGAAAGCACTTTGAGAGATGCAAACAGGCGGAGCGAAGTGCAGGCGCAGGACCGCCGCGTACTTGATTTCTGCACCACCCAGTGGGACGGGTTCTGCCCTGAAAACCCGCTCCAGTGGCCATTCATTCAGCCATTTATGACTGCGCAAGTTGCGTTTCCAAGCGGCTATAAATTTACGGCACGCAGCTTCAGCTTCAGCTTCAGCTTCAGCGACCTCCCGACCAGATGCTGCTGCATGCGGCTGGGGCTCTTAATTTAGCACGGATGCAGCTGGCTCTTCTGTTGGAGTACACTCCGCACCAAGTGTTACATTTTGCGCCCAGCTGAGCGCTCAGCGCGTGTTATTAATTGCGTAATATGTGTGTGTATTAATACACAGCAGGGGTAGCCACACGTGGAGGCTGTCAGCTGTAGGCTCCATGGTCCAAGGCGGTTTGGCTCAGCCGCAGCCCGTTGAAGGCAGCTTCTAGCCTGTGTTTCCTCATTGCTTATGCAGGCAATCAGAAGATGTTTGCCCTGCTCTGCCGGGCCAATGTAATCAAATTAAATCTCAACTGCATAGCCACATAGCCGGCAACTGTTTGACTTTGACAATTGAAGTGGCAAAACCCACTCTCCGCGCTCCACTCCAGGCCCCGGCAGACCGAGGCATAAATCAGTTTTTATATGTCTCGCTCGTCCTTGCCGCTGTAATTGCACACGAAGAAAATCTAATGGGCAACACGAGCAGGCTTCCACTTACTCAGAGTGTGCAAGGGAGCGCGCTTTCAAGCAATTCAATTATAATTACCAGCGCCTTATTAGCACCATTAAAGCGAAGCCACAACCTCAACCAGTGCTCCCGCCACGTGCACGTCTGCCTTCTGGGCTTTACTTTCATGCCAGGCGGTTCATTGCACGTTGCCAGACACGCTCTCACGCTGCCAGAGACACTTGCAGGCACTCGATTGACAGGGCAAAGCAATCAAAGAATCAATCAAGTAAGCAAATTATTGCACTTCTCTCCAACAGTTGTCAAAAATGTTGTTAAAGGTAAGCCAGGTCATTGCATAAGCAGGGAGCAGCAGCCAAATAAAAACAAGTCCCATTGAAGCTATCCAATATTGCGCATATCCAATGGATATGATTACAATGCTAAGCAGGCAGCAGCCTCCTCCCACGGAGCAGTCAAGTGCAGGTGGCAGCACTCACTTAGCACACCCACTCTGTGCCATTGGGTGCAGCATGCCGCTCATCAGATGCAGCAGCAGCTGCCAGTTGCTGGAAACAACAGCAGGACCAACAGCAGGGCCAAGAAAAATGAAGCTAATACACAATGTGTGCCACTGTAGGGCACCCTACAGGCTGACCCATCACTGGGCCAACAAACACGTCGAGTGCATTAGATGAATATTAAAAGCACTCACCCGCTGGCAGCCTCGTTCATGGACCTGCACTGGGCCATCGTCAGCAGTCTGTTGCGTTGCATAATTTACGGTTATGCCATCAATCGCACAAACATAGTTGAGTACGCAACAAATATGAGCAGAACAGACCACGTCCCGACTGAGTGGCTCTGACAAACTCCAACGAGTGGGCCAATAAATTATGTTTGTTTGCATGTAATCAAATTACATTTACCCACGGCCATTTGCACACCGCACACCGCACACCGAACGCGGCACGCATTCGTGGTCTCGGTCCGAGCTGCAGGATTAGACTTAAACCGAAATGACAGGACCATTGCCTAATTTCCAGCACAGCCACACAGCTGCTTGTTGCCTGAACAATGCCGCATCAAGTGGCAATGTCATTGCCAGAGTCAGCCGAATGTCAACGTCGAATGGAGCCACAGCAGCGAGCACTGACTCCTCTCTCGAGTGCAGCATTATGGCATGGAGATTTCGGACAGCATCTGGTCATGATTACCTGTTTATACTCGCAGCTACATGAATACAGACAAACATCCGTGTGAATAAATTTATCGCATGCTAGACGCTGGATGCTCAGAGATGTCATGCCTCGCTCTCAGTCTGTTTCCTGAGAGTTTCATTTTGTTTTGTGAGCCACCTGTTGGGTCCCTGGGCCAATCAAGGCAGAAAACAATTTATTAAGCACCAAGGACACAGTCGAGCCAAAGACAAAGGCCCGAGCAGACGACAGACCGACTTGACTCGTGGCGACTTCCGGTTGTCCCTAATGGCGGAAGGATGAAATTAATCCGGTTAAGATCGAATTAGAAATGTCACCTGTTAGCGACTAAAACGTGCCAGCAATGCTGCTCAGTCTGTGTTCGCATCTTTAATTGCTCCACGGAGCAACATGTGTGTGCCGTGCCAGAGAGATGCGCAGACATATGCTGCATCCACTCAGAGCAGAACCCAGTCAAGGACCTTCCTTGCATACACTTACTCAAACAAAGTCTACCCATGCTCTCCATGATTACCGTGTATGGAAAATACAGCTCCAGATGGAAGCCGGGTTGGAATTAAAAGTCGTAACAAAGCCAAAATTCGTTCGTTAGAGCAATAAATTCAACACTTTTCGCAAAGTGCGCACGAGCGTGTGTCAGATTTGATGTGCTGGAATCCAGCATGGACATGGAAGCAGGGACTGGGGAGAGTGTGTGTTTTAATCCAACCACAAGACAAACACCAACTGAAGTGTGGCCCCGACCCCCCAGGCAGTGCACGGACACTTAAGGCAAGCCAACACGAGGAGGATTCCTTGGCTTATCAAGGAGCAGAGAAGCCGGAAGCTGTGGGGCAGCACTCATACATACATTTACATGCATCGGCGGTCTGTGCTGGGGCATTGTGTGTTGCGTCTGCCGCTCATCAAATTACATATTCAGCAGCAACGACAGGAAGACAGGAAGGACAATATACACATACAAGCAAAAACAGACAAGTAATACACATTCCCACATTCCCACATTCCATCTGGTGGCTGGTGCCTGGTGCCTGGTGGCTTCCCTTCGCCTGCGTAAATGTCAAAATTTGTCAATTTGGCCAAGGAATATTCTGGCAGCTGCTCGGAGAACTTGCTCCCCTGTGGTGTGGTGGTGCCTGCCAATTGATTGTCAATGCAAATTCAATTGCTACGGAAAATGTCCATTAAAATTCGCAATTAAAACGCTTAATAATTTAATGCAATTGGCCGCCATTTCTCGAGTCGCCTCGTTGCGCCTCGTTCCATGCCCGTTCTCAATTGAGCGCAAAAATCGATCATAATTCGATAAACGCCCAACGCAAAAAGTTTTCGCTTTCGAGTCTCCTCCTGCGACTTGGCACTGGTCCTTGTACCCAGGACGTAGTGTGTCCGAGCCCGTAATTGAAGTTTCACTTTGGAATTTACAGCTCAAATGACTAAGTAGAGTACTGAGTTTTCCTGGAAAATGAAAGCACTTTTTGCCAGCAACCCTTTCCGGTTTGTTGAGGAGGGAATGCTGGAAATACTGCTCCGTCAGCAATGCGAGTAAGTTGCAAATTGCCAAATGAGATTCGAGGAAAACTGCCATAATAGGCACATCAGTTGTGCCCTTCTATCTCTCGGAAAACCAAATCACGCTCGAGATGCTCCCGCTACAATGGCAGACATCTATCAAGCAAATTGAACACGCCCATGTCACATACATTATGGCCAGAAAAAGACTCAGAGAGACCCAACTCTTTACCCTTTTATCAGCAGGACAAAGCAATTGCAAAACCCACCAGCCACGAGCCGTGAGCATAGACTGACAGCACGCCTCTAATATCGCTCCATAAATAAAGTCAAACAATAAGTGCGTCAACCTGGCATCCGTGGGATGCTGGATGCTGTACGAGTATCAGTCATGGTGACAGCTCCAACGGAGCATGGGACGAGAAGTGATGATGAGAGCAACCGCTGCCTGCTGCTCTCTCCGCTGACACGTGTTGAAACGTCAGTTAGGCAAATAAGGGTAGACAGGCAGGATGCCACACAGAAGTCGTGGGAGGACCGTCAAACTAAGCCACAGACGAGGAGTCATTAGCCGAAGGCTTTCCTCTTTCGCCCATAATAAATGCTAACCATTTACCGAACAATTGTGCCCCACCAAATCTGAACTTAGAGACTCAGATTAATCAGTATTTGTCTGCGTATTATCCAGAGGCAGCAGGCTTAGATTTTGTGTTGGATTTAACGACCCATCCATCCTCGGTCACCTTGATCCGACGACCACAATGCCAAACGCCAAACCGAACGCTGAAAAAAAAAGGATGGATGGATGGACTAGGCGGGAGGTGGAGGTAAATGCAAAATAATAAAAATCGATTTGAAACAGGCTCCAATTGAAATTGAATAGACTCGAGCTCGAGCTCGAGCAGCGCCAAGCATCCTTTGGCCGGAGGACTCCTGCCGGCAGGATGTGGCAGTGCTGAGCACTTTGCACGTTGTCATTTGATAACCCATTGTGGCAGACGCAAATTGAAAATACAAAAAAAAAAAACGTTCCCCTTGTGCAAAGAGCAAGTGAGAGCGAGTGGGCGGGAAACGGGAACAAAGCTTCAACTTGACAGCGGACTATGGATGCAAAAGTGGAGGACATTCGACATCTGTCGGATATGTGTGAAAGTAAAGTCCTCTCGCTCTCAGAATTTGTCCAAAAAAGGGTTCTAGCCCGAGAGGTTTCGCCATTCTCCTTCATTCTCCACATCGCTTGGCCTACGAACTTTGAACTTTCCGGGCACCAGCGTCACACAAACCGCAACAGCCAAGCAATTAACATGGAATGACACTTTGATCGAAGTGTCTTATGTGTGTGGGGGTGGTCGGTCGGTCAATCAACTGCCTCTGCCTGCCGGTCAAATGAGTTCGGAATCGTGCCTCATCGGAATCGTCAACGAGGGTCGATGAAACAAAGCAAATCCCTAAATACATTCATTTGGGGGCACCATTCGGCACCAAATGCAATTTACATGCAGGAGCAGTCAGGCAAATAGATAAGACGACTCCAACTTCTGGCCCTGGAGGAGCTGGAGGCGTACTGTGCACAGTCCGTTCGCCAGTGCTTATCAGAGTGCATCTCCATCCGAGGCAAGAGCTAACAGAGGGAGAGACCTTAAAGCCAAGAGCCCACGGGACACGTGTTAAGCATTTGATGGCTCTCGTAAATGCAAAAAAGAGACGGAAAGTGGACCATGAAGGCTCTCTTCCCCTAATCAAACGACTATCTTATACACTCCTAGGCCCAGTCCCCGTTTAAGCAACATCCCCCAAGCGCGCGTACTTGGCGGTGGCTGCCCTGCCGGATGCCAAATCTCGGCGATTAAACTTCAAGTGTAAACCGAGTCGGGGGCTCTGCTTCTAGCTCTGCTTTGATTCCGCAATCTACACAATATTTAAGATTTAATTTAAATATATATATATAGCTATGTAGCAGGATATTCTGGGGAGAAAGCAAAGCAGAAAAGCGGAAAACCCTTGCCCGACTTGGCCCGGGTTGAGGACTTTTGTTTGTGCATAAAATTAAAGGAAGTCGGCTGTGGGGCAACTTTTATGATTGGGTTGGTTATCCGAAGGGCACATCGCGCATCGCACCGCCTGCCGTCTGTTTGGGTTAATAAAATATGCAAAAATGCGGCACGAAAATTAAGTTTCCTTTCCGAGACCTTTCGCATCCGCAGCCGAACTTTTGCCTGCTCTCGCTCTGGTGTCGAGTTGAAAGTGAAAAGCGACACATGTGGAAGCGTTACACATACGCACTGTCTGCCTGTCTGCCTGTCTGCCTCTGGTCGTTAACTACTAATCAAATTATTAATATAACTAAAACTTTTCAGGGCCTGTCACGTTTGCTGCTCCCATGCCTTCCTAATGGGTAAACTGTGTTGCCAGCCCACACATTCCCGCCCACTGTCTGTTGTCGTTATAATTATCATGTTATTGAGTTAATTATACATTTAGAGTGTTTGTGTGTGTTGGTGGAGAGTGTATTTAATGGCAGAGAGCAGAGTTTTAGTCAGGCTTAAGCCCCTTACACAATGGCAAGCAAACAAAGCCTCAGGGCGGTGCAAATTTGTAACTTCGCAACATCATTAGCTGCAAACCGCAATTTCGGGGCCACTCTTGAGCCTCCATTGAATTGGGGAAATTCATTTAACACACAAATAAAGCAATTCTAATGCATAAATCGAATGGGAAGCCTTTCAAACTGATGCACAAAACACCGCAGGAATAAGTCCAGGCAGCAAGTCAAATGCCTTTTCAATTGTGGCACACAAGCGGGCATTAATATTCCCCCAATATCAATGCCAATTCCTACACGTATTGCCTTATACATTATTTACGAGTGTGCGTGTGTGTGTGTTTGTGTGTGTGTGTGTGTGCGTCTTTTAACTAAACAGAAATTCAATTGTTGTTTTTTGGGGTCTGTTTGTTTGCCGCCTGCCTGCACGTTGGCTTTCCCCCCACAGGAGTCAACCATTTGAGTCCCCATATTCCCCATTTTTATTGATAGGTGAGTAAAGTAAAAGCGGAACGTGTTTATGGGACAAATGAGATACTTTAGATTCAATTATGCATTCGTCAACAGAGCCCAAATTGTGTGTTTGTGCGGCAGCAATTTCTGCGTTTGTTTGCGCTGCTTGAATGTTGCCCCCTGAAAAGCTGCTTAAAGAGCCAGAGTCAGAGTCTTGTGTCTCGGACAAGGCCATAAATCAGATTTGTGGTTGGTCAAGTGGTGGTCGAGGAGGCAAAAGGCAAAAGGCCAGCCGCAGTCTGCCAAAAGGATTTGTAACTCCCGAGTGACCTTCGTTTGCACTTGACAAAATCAAAGCAACTGTCAGTAGACCTGCCTGGCAGCAGTGTGTTTATTAATGGACAGTAACTAAATCAATCCATTCAACCCGCTTACAAGTGTAACCACTCCATGAGAAGTTGACCTGCAATGCAATGACCTGGCCAAACCCACCTCACAACTTCCTAATCAAGAGGCAGAGTCAAGCATCTGGCACTTGCTGCAACAAAGAACAACCAAGGACTTTCCCGGATTTAATGAGTTGTCCATTATAAAGCCTTAAAGCAAGAGACGGGAATGCGTCAGAGATTTTTCCAAGGAAGTGCTTCTGGACAGCATTCAGGATGCTTTTGTGGGGCTTTGTTCTGCTTGGTCCAGGCTTTTTGGCAGCCTCTCTCTAAGCAAATGTCATTAGCCGAGGGAGAGTGCTGTGTGGTTCTGCTGCATTTTGCTTTGGCTGTTGGCCATTTGCTGCTGCTGCATTCAAAGAACAGCAGGGAGGCATCAAGTTAACAAGCAAACGCAATTACAAGCGACTAAACAGACTAAAGTTGCAGTCTTAATTCCATTCAGTGTCAGCCACTCGACGGCCTGGCCCTCAGAGCTCTGCCATTGAATGCAGGAAATTAGCGACCCAGACCCAGTCGCAGACACTGACGAGTTTGTGCCCCATGCACAATCAGGCCAATTCCAAGCAGCCTCAAGCAGCTGACTCGATTAGAGACGAACCGGCAAGGGCACGGACTAGCACACTCAAATCAGATCAGATCAGATCAGATCGGATCAGATCAAAAGGCACTGCGCTGGCTTGGCCCTTTATTAAGCCATTAAATTATTAAAGACTTGTGGGAGCCCAAAAAGTCAACACCTGTTGGGGCCTTTAATTTTGTGACGCTGTCCCCAGAGCCTAGACCCTAATTCAATTATCGGCAAGAGGAGCACGGCCCCCACTCGGCCTGTCTCCCATCTGCCGTGTAAACATTTGCTTAAACTTTACAATGAAATTATCTGAGCGTGCCACGGCAGTGCAGAGTAAACGTGCACCCCGGGACATCCGCTCTGGCCCAGCATCTATTGTGGCAGGCGGGTAAATTGGCATCGTAATTGGAGTGTGTTGTGGCCAACACTGAGCCATGACGTAATGAAAGGCAAGCCCAGGCGTGTGACTCCCCGGGGAGCAACGTGGTCCAGTAATCAGGCAGCCCTGAACTGTAACTTTGATTTAAAATTGCTCAACTGCTGACTAAATCGTGGCAAAGTTTGTGTCAACGCTTGGCCTGGCCAATCGTAGTTCGAGTGCGCGTATTTGCAATACAAAATTTGCAGTCTGAATGGAAGGCTGATGAGATGAAGATGATGGAAATTGTGAGCTTGATTGCGAGCATT
Source organism: Drosophila guanche (assembly GCF_900245975.1). Classification (NCBI taxonomy): domain Eukaryota; kingdom Metazoa; phylum Arthropoda; class Insecta; order Diptera; family Drosophilidae; genus Drosophila; species Drosophila guanche. The sequence continues at coordinate 3,241,556 of NW_022995749.1, read as the reverse complement.
CCCTGCACTCCCTCAGCGAAAGATTCTGTCGCATTTAATTAAAGTCTTGCGCATAGTACCCCAAGCTAAAAGTCAAGTGGTCTTTACCACTGGTGCCTTTACCTTTAAACAATTTAAAAAGTGAGCCACAATCTTGAATATTTCATAGCTGGGTACGGGCTGCCGTATGTAGGTTCTGGCTCTGGCTCTGGCTCTGGGGCTGTGGCTGTGGCTGGTGCTGGCTGTGTGGCGCATTGTCACTGGTTTCGCTCTGTGCTCGCACCGTACATAATTTAATTTGCTGCCATAATACGCTGAGCATTAACAAAGTAATTACGGGCATTATGGCAACCGCATCGACGGAGCTGCCTCAATCTGCAGCAGTCCCGCTGCGATTGCCATGGTTGCCATGAGGAACGACCATTGTGGCAGCCACACACACACACACACACACACAGTTGACAGATTTCCGCGCTTCCTAATTAACGAAACACTTTCAGCGGCTGCCTGGCATCACCCAGTGGAAGGAAAATAATTCAACATTTTTTAGATAAGTACAAAAAGTCAGAGCGCCCATCAATCAGCTTGAAAATGGGCAATTAACTCAGTGGAGAGAAAGAACGAATAAATAAAGATATAAAGGTACAAAAAAAAAACTAGTCACGCAGCACAACAAATGCACAGAATTCTGGGGATATTTATAACTTTTGAAGGCATTCCATTCCATTTAATTGAATTAATTTTTACAGAGTGAACCCCTGGAAGGCGAGACAGTCAACAGTCCTTTAAGCCACTGTCGCTGATTTAATTAGCCTCCATCAAGTTGACATTTGTCGCGGGTTGAGTCTAAAATAAATTCCGCGCTGCTTATCTCCTGGCAAATGTAAATAAATAAAACAAAAGGTTCCCCACAATATCGCTCAAAGAGGCACAGAAAATGCAGCCCAAAATGCGAAGACAGCAAATGAATTTCCCCCCCAAAAAAGAGAAAATGTCAGGCGAAAATGAGCCAAATGAAATAAAATGAATTAAAATGAGCAAACAAAATACGTGCACACGCTCTGCCCGTTGTCAGTGGCGACTTTTGATTGTTGCCAACAGAGTTTCTCTGCAGACGGGAATAATCAATTCAAGTAAAGTGAAAGTTAAAAGAATTCCCAACTGCCTTTCGGCAATGCGCCCACACACACACACACACACAGGAGCAACACACGGACACACTCCTGTGCTCCATTGAGTGAACCGCGACAAAGAGTGCATTTTCCAGCCATTATTAATATGAACTTGAGATTGTTTCTGTTCTCTGTTGAGCACACAGAATTAATGCCAAGAAAAATACGCATAATTTCTCATGTGGGGGCGTTAAGCTGGCACTCGACATGGAGTGGGCGTGGTTCATGCGAAGTTGCCATTTGGCAACTGGCGAAAATCCAAAATCCAAAGACGGCACGGCATGATTGATTCCAGGAATCCAGGAATCCAGGCATGTGGTGGCCTCAGGCACAGTGGAATGGAACACAACAGCGCTACAACAATAGGGCCAGGGGCTTGCTTCAGCCGTTGCTGAACTTTAGAAATGGAGATTTATGGGCAAAGTTAAAGTTAAGGGAACCAGGCAGGCCGGCACTAACTCTAAGGATCTTCGACCAAAGCTAGTCTCTGAGCCATTAATTGGCAAAGTCGGCTGTCAACGTCCGGGGCCAGGGCCAGGGGCAGGGCCAGGGCCGGGGCCGGGGCTGCTGCCAGGCAGTCAGTCACCTGTTGATTCCGGCTGCCTTAATTAAAGCCCTCCAGTTGGGCCAACTTTTCTTATCTGTTGCCAGAAAGTTGGACTTGTCTGTGGCTCTAATGAGTGGACAGCAACGGGTACAGAACAGAACAAATTAATCCACTTTGCTGAAATTTGTCAAAGTCAACTAAGACCAGAGAGAGGTGAGATCCAACTGCCAGTAAACTTGTTTGACTCAATGTGACGGGCACAACAAACTTTGGCAATAAAAGATGACTGAAGTCAGAGCAAAAGCAAAGCGAACCAATTGATGGACACCTATTGAAAATATCTAAGCAAAATCGAAGAAGGGAGAAACGAATTAGATACCAATCTGACAGGGCCATGCAGTTGGCTTAAACCTGATGGCGCTGTTCCGGTCCATTTGTGTATTAAATTATGCACGAGACAACACAATAAGGCAAATCAACGACTGATAAACAACAAATGATAGGCATAAATGGCAAAGCAGACCAGTACTCAGCAGCGTATGACATTTCTCGAATTTGTACACGGAAAACCTTTTACTTTTCGCCATGTTACATTTTTTTCTGTTGCTAGCTAGTAGTTGCATGAATTATTGCTGTTCGGTCGTCACTCACTGCTAGTGCAGAGAGCGGGGGAGCAAAGCTGGCAGCAAAAACAAGTTTACAGGACAGGGATTATTACAAGGCTTTAGCGAGGACGCGCTAAGATTCTGACGATGCTGACGGCATGCCCATTGTTGCCGCTAATGACACTTTTATAACTTTTTATAGATTTTCCACACACACACACATGTTTAGTGTGAACTGTGAGGCCATTTATCGTGACAATCCTTTTTGTACACACACGCACACGCTTCCCTTTTCAAAAACTTATTTACGAGAATGTGCGGAAGACGCTGTCGGATTTGTAGAGGCAGCCCGCAACACATCTATTTATCTACTCCTCGGCGTGTATCTATGTGTAGTTGTTGTTGCTATAGTATTTGTCTGTTGTGTCTGTGTGAGGAGGCCTGCCTGGGGCGCGTATACGCAACGTGACGCATACGAAGCAGGGGGCGAAACAAACAAGCCGCAGTATAATTTCGCAACAAAATTTCAAATGCCAGGCATGAACAACTTTTAAACTTGCCCCCAAAACACCACCCAACAACCCTAGTATGTGTTCCCTGGGAAACGCTGATGCGTGGCAAGTTGAGTTTGGAGTTGGATAAATTTAGCTGCGGACTGGGGACTAGGGCATCTGGGGATTGGGCATCTGGGCATCTGGGTATGGGCAAATAGGCAAAATCAAAAGTAATCATCTTCAGCACACACACACACACACAATTTACTTGAGGTATGATTTAGTTTATCACTCGGCAGAGCTAATCTAAGAGATAGAATAAATAGAATGAAATGTAAACGCACATCAATTGGCAACGTCATGGCACCTTCTGGGTGTACAATAACTATTCATTTCTGCATGTGATAAGCACAAGCACAAGACGCTCACGTGTCTATAAAATGGACTGTCACAGGCAGAAAGTGGAGAGTTAAGAGCGAGCAAGAGGCGAATCAACATGGCAACTACCGGCGGCTACGATTCAGTGACAAAAACCTGGAGCTGTGAGGAGCAGAGACCACAGTTTGGGGAGGACCTGTCCATGGGTGAATTGATATTCCAAGAGATGAAACGTCACCCCAAGGATGTAGCGCAAGTAAATAGATGCATACACCTCCTAAGACAAGATCTAACAACCCTCTGCAGATATCAGACTCGGAGAAAACGATCCTCCTGCGGGAAGAGCTACTAATGAATGCGATGCGCATTGCCAGCTACTTGCGCAACCTTGGACTGGAGCAGAGCGACGTTGTGGGCATCATAGCACGGAACACGACACATATCTCGGCTGTGGCCTATGCCTGCTTCTTCAATGGCATCGCGCCCCACTCCCTGAACATTGCCTATCTGCCGGAAATCATCGAAAAGCTCTACAACATCACCAAGCCACGCATTGTCTTCTGCGACGGCGATGAGTACGAGAAAGTGCGTGAGGCCACGGCCAAGTTGAATGTGAAGATTGTGACAATGCGCAACCATCCGACGAACTCCATCAGCATTCAGGATGTGCTGCAGACACCGGTGGAGAAAGGCTTCCAGCCAGCTCGTCTCAAGTTAGGGAATAGCCAACAAATGTTTATACTTAGCTCATCGGGAACCACGGGCACGCCCAAGGCAATCACAATGTCCAACAGCCGCAAGTTGCTCAATGGCATGAAGTAAGTATTGCCCAAGGAATACCATCCAATGTCAGCTAACAGATTTGCTTATTCCCGCAGCATGCTGACCACTGCCGATGTTCAGTATGCAGCCAGCACCCTGGACTGGGCATCGGGAACAGCAGCTGCCATCAGCGCGGGTGTCTTCAGCACGAAACGCATCATTTCCGAGAGAGCGTTCGATCCTGCCGACACTCTGCGCATCATCGAGGAGTACAAGGTCACCTGGCTGATGCAAGCACCGTCGCATGTGGCGGCGATTGTGGGGTGTCCGGCCATTGAGGTGGCAGATCTGCAGAGCTTGAGGTACTTCCTGTACACGGGTGGCCGCTGCACGCTGGAAACACAGCTGGCACTTCGCCGGCGCCTGGGCAGGGATTGCCTGAACTTTGGCTATGGATTCTCAGAGTTGGGCTGCTTCTGCGCTCTCAATTGGAAGTTCGACGAGAAGCCCACTTCCGTGGGTCGATTGACATCGGGCTTGAAGGTGAAGATTCTCGACGAAAGTGGTGGCCCCGTGGGACCCAATGAGGTGGGTGAGGTTTGCGTTAACACGGGAGACCACTGGCCCGGCTACTACGGCAGCCCGGAGGCGACGAAGCAGGTCTACGACGAAGACAACTGGATGCACAGCGGTGACCTGGGCTATATGGATGATGATGGTTTCTTGTACATTGTGGATCGTAAGAAGGATCTGCTGAAGTACCAGAGCAACAAGTATTACCCCCACGAGCTCGAAGAACTCATCGCCCGAATGCCAGCCGTGGCTGATGTCTGCGCCTTTGGCATCTGGACCGAGGCAAATGGGGACGAAGCTGCTGCCGCTGTTGTCAAGAAGCCGCGTGAGCAATTGACTGAGCAGGATGTGGTGGAGCATGTGGCACGGCATGCGAAGACCGAGTTCCTGAGACTGCATGCCGGCGCGCTGATCGTTGACCAGTTGCAGCGAAGTGCCAATGGTAAAACCAATCGAATGGCCACCAAGCAACACTTTCTACAGGCCAAGGGCCAAGTCTCAGTGCAGAGTTCAGGTTGTGCCGAGTCATGACTGACTTGCATTATTTCTGTTTTACCATAACCCAAAACAAGATAAGTTTGGGAAAAAGATAACAATTATTACTACTTGCTTTAAGTTCTTTTTGTGTTAGTCAGTGTGGATTTATCTCTCACTAGATAACATCAAATTGTACCTTGGCCCAAGCGGAGATGGAATCAGATGCCCTCAATTGGAATTAAACTGGACTAGCAGTGAACCTCTCTAGTGAAGATTGCCCTACATTTGTGGGGAAATCAAGGAAATGGGTCGGAGAAAAGGGAACACACATTAATCTGCATGATGTTACACTTGCAGTCCTTACAGTTGCTCCGTGGCTGTCCCACGTGTTGACCACAGTGGGGTCTGCCTCCTACTCTCATATACCATGGAAGGACACAGCGAACATTCATCCACGAGTTCTCGTATAAGCGGCATTTGTAACTGGTTTGCTTTTGTTCAAATTACAAGTTGCATTTTTGCCCCGCCATTTGGTCTTGCTGCTGACAATGGCAGGACCTGCGACCAGCACACTGCTGCTGTTGCTGTAGCTCTTGTGTCAATATCCTGGCAGCATTGTTATTATTGCAGATGGAACATGCGCCTGCTCGTTAGCTGAAAAATCCTTGTTTTCTCCACCAACTTTGACATTTGATCAACGCCATTAAAGGCAGAAAGAGTCCGCAGAGCGAGTTTAAGTTTTTATCCAGCAATTGGCCTCATTTAATGCCATTCCGTGTGGCAGTTCGCTTTCCATTCGCGAAATCCTGTGAACGGGGGAAAATTCTGTCACTTGGGCACTTTAAATTGACCGCAAATCGTTTGCTAACAACGCGCAAATTAATTAATTTCATTTACACTCAATTAGGTAATGTCGATTTCGCGCTGCACCGACTCTGAATACTCATAAATAAATCCCATGCCCATGTGCAGCGGCGGCAAATGAATCTTTTATTCATATTTGTGCGAGTTCATTCAATTGAAATGCGCTTGTTTTTTGTCATTTATTATTAATAACATGTCTGCATATGTATTAATTATGAGTGGTCCAGCGCTCAATGACTGGATTAACTGGCTATCTGTTTGGCAGCTACTCAAAGACAAAGTGAGAGCCGGAGAACCGCGGTGCTTCTTCCTAAATGCTCTCATCGAGGCACTCGTTCCAGCAGTATTTAACGACATTTTGCGACAGTTTGATTTATGAATACAAACAAATTTCAAACTTCATATTGAGTTTGAATGAAAATGCTTTCCTCTGGTTATTTACACAATGTTTCCCCACACCCAACGCCCAAGTGCATAAATCAAAAGGAAAGCTGCTCGCACCTTTGGATTGTCGCCTGCCCCGAAATTGGATACTTTATGCCATTGCTTTCTGCGCTGCTTTCTGCTTTCTGCTTTCTGCTTTTCGGTAAGTGCAGTTTTTCGGCACTTGCTTGGCGCCCAAAGACCGTACGTAAGTAGATATCAGCATTGGAATAAATTATATTTTCGAGGCAACTCCTTATCGAGTGCAAGCAACCGGAGCAGCGAGTCGCAGGAATATGGAAATGGCGCCAACAGCTGCAGCCGTAAATTCTGCTGCGTGCAGTCGGTACGGGGTGGCAAAAGACTTAGTTTGCCATTGAATCACAGCTAATTGCCAACGCACCCCCGCCGACTCCGCAGCTGAAGGGCTCCCATGAAGCCATCACGAAGGGTGCTGCTGTCCAACAGCGTGATTACGCACAAACCAACACCAACGTGGCATGAAATGATTAATGAGCCATAAAATGTGAACTTGGGTTGGCGCACCAAAGACATTCACAGCTCCTCACAGAACACGCAAGAACCGGAGTGAACAGGAGCTGGGCCCACATTTTAATGGCATTTTTATTGCACGTAAAACACAAATTGGGACAGGATTGGCACAGAAGTGCAGAGCGCTTCGAAACACATGCCAATTGTGTGTGTGTGTGTGTGGTGTGGCAATTACATTTTCTTTTAATGCATCGCATAAAATGCACGAAATGGTTTTTTAAACGTTTGCAACATTTCATTTAGAGCTGATATCCAACGCCTTCCACTTCAGTTGTTATCCAGCCGCAGCAGAGAACGGATCGGCAATATGCTCCCATCTGTTTTCCTCTTATTATCTGGCATAACGCTGGGAAGTAAGTTTTGCTTGAGTCATCTGTGAACTATTTCATTTTCAATTCCTATTTGCAGATGCATTGGGCAGCAAATCATTTGGTTGTGTGAATGCAAACAGTGATCAGGAATCTTACTTTTGGCTTGGAACCAAGCCTGCTCCGGCGTTGCCATCACCTCTCGCAACATACTGGCGCCGGCGCACTGTGTGATCTGGCAGCACGAAAAAGACTACAGCTTCAGGACCAGAGGTGAAACCCATCACATCGGGCGGATTTTCATTCATCCGAGATACACTTTCGACCGCTCTGATAACGATATCGCTGTGCTACAGCTGGGAGACGATTCTGTGTTGTCTTCCTGCCTGCCTCTGGCGGAGGAGGTGCAGGCCGTGGCCCTGACTGCCTCTCGCTTCGATGTGGCGACCACCACACTGGGTCCCAAGGGGAAAAACAGGCTTCGAACGAGTAAAATTACGAGCCAAGCCTACTGCCGGCGGAAATTTGAAGGTCTGAAAGCCCAATGTTGGTGGGTTCGGCATTGCTGGACAGGAGCATGGAGAATGGCACTGAGACATGGCAGCTTTTGGGCATCTCCGCGCATGGCCTGCCCGAGGGCAAACGTCACATGCCGACTCTATTTACACTTGTTTCAGCGCACAGGAAGTGGATCAAGGAGATAATTAATTTATAATCCCGCCAAGTGAAAGGTTACAAGAAAATAAATACAAACGAGATAGCAATATGCAGAATTATGCATAAATACTTATGCAAATCCCTCTGGCTGGATGAATCATAATCAGCAAAGCCTGCAGAGACGACTGCGAATGTGTTGTGCGAATCCATGCAGTCTTTGTTGAGTCGACGAGATGCTGGGACAGAGTTTATATTTATTTGTTTTTGTTCTATTCGTGCTGCGCGAGTTTTCCTTCCAAGGTTCGTGCGGGAGGCGACCTCAATTCAATTCTTTCCTCCTGAGCTCACAGTTTTTGCGGCAGTGTGCGGAGAGCGAGCCTGCGGACGACTGGAGGAGAGGCAGCTCTACAACGACAACGCGTACGCCGAGCAGGATGAGCATCCATGGCTGGGTCGTCTTGTCTACAAGAACCAGAGTGAATCGTTCATTTTTCATTGCGTTGCCGTGCTGCTCAGTGTCCGGCATGTTCTGGCACCCGCCAGCTGTTTCAAAGGCAGCAAAGTCTACGAATACACTCCCCATGCGGTGCTGTTCGACACTTCCTCGGACTGCGCACAGGCCAGCAGCCATGCCAGAATGTTCAAGATTGAAAAGATTATTGTGCATCCCGACTACAAGAACAACACCCTTGGGGATGATCTAGCTGTTGTCAGACTAGATCGCGATGTGCCATTCTCTGCCTTTGTTCAGCCCATTTGCATGCCGCACTCCTGGGACGGACCAGCGACCTTTGTTGCAGCAAATGTGGATCTGATTGGCTATGAGATGGGAAACAATACACGCAGCCGGCGCATCAAGGCTTATGCGCACGTCAGCGATCCGCAGTCTTGTGTGCTTCGATACCCGGAAACCCGGAGTCAGCTGTGCGGCTACATCAAAGGCGCGGAACTGCAGCCAGGATCGCCTCTGATAGGTGTTCGTGTGGAGAAAGGTTTGCCAGAAAATTATTATCTCATTGGCAATTTAGTGGGCGGCTACGATCCATCCCTATCAGCGCCATACTTGTTCATTTTTGTTTCCCCATACAGGAATTGGATTTTGGATAATATTCATGCCAATTGATCGCAATATTTCAATTCAACTAAATTAAATTTTGTTCTCTCCTGGTTCTTGCTTTTGTTGACTAAATTAAACGAGGACAAATCTTTCAGTAGACTGATTTGCTGAAGATATTTAAATCCATAAATAATCCCACAAAACCTTTTTTTTTTGGTATTTAATCGCTAAAACGAAATTGGCTGGTCGCACGACGATGAGTCCGCCTTGAACTGGTACTTCAGTTTATGCTTGAGGGAATATTAGAAAAGAAAAATATATATTTTACTGAAAATTTTGAATTTAAAAAGGAGTTGTTTGACGAACGGAGACCAAAAATATAATGCATAACCTTTTTAAATCATCCCTGAACTGCATTGCGCTGCCACATCGCTGCAAAAAGGTACCATCGGTAACGATAGTAACGATAGCACTATAGTTTTTAAACATCTAGAAGGTCATCTCTACTGTGAGTTCATGGTACGTTTTAGGGTATTGAAAACACAATTTTGGCATACATTATATATATGTATGTAGAAGTTTATATCCGTTTACATCATTCATTCCTAATATACTTAAAAAATATATAGGCATAATGAGCCATAAAATGTGAACTTGGTTTGGCGCACCAAAGACGCTCTCTGAACAGGAGAACACAAATTGATACAGGATGAAGATATGTAAAAAGAAAACAGAAAATATATATGTTTAAGTCTTTAAGTCTCTAAGATACTCTATTTCAAAGGCTGGTATCATGAGCCAAAAATATTTGGTTCGACTTTTTGTTTTCTGAGTATCCAGCAACGTTTACAAAATCCACATATTCTTATCGATATATCGATACGCGAAGTGCGTGTGTGGACTGAGAGAACAGTAGACAGGCAAGAATTATATGCCGACAATTATTTCTTTTGTGAAGGAGGGGAGGTGAAGGAAACAAGTGCGCTCAAAAACGTAAAAGAGAGTAATAGATCGTCGGAGTCAAAAAAAAGGTCTCCCATGACTTTAATGAAAATTAAATCATTTTACTGAAGTAAATAAATAAATAATTTATTATTTGAGCTCTTTTGTCAAAAATAGACGTTTGGCAAACCATTTGTATTATTGCCAAATGCCAAATGCACTCTCAATGCAACTACCAGCTCCTTTTGTTGCTTTTTTATTTCCAGTTTGAATTTCAAACTGCCACTAAAGGACACATGTTTACAAAACACCACGCACAAAAGAAATATATAGCAAATTTATGGCTAGAATTTTTTGAGGTGCTGGATACCAGCCTTTGAGATTCATAGGATCACCCACATATTTTTGTAGCAAATGCCGGGGGTACGCATATCGCAAACGGCAACGGCGGCGTCACACATCTATATATACGGTATTGTTAGTGACGCATCTTCTACTTCTTCAACTATTCGGTATGTTTGTGAGGTATGGTAACACCATATTTTCCCTCCATTTTTCCCCATCAATTTAGGCGTCCGTGCAACTCCGAATGATTAAATTAAACTGATGACAACCGTTCTAGATAACTTCCTACGAGCTGAGAAGATCGGAGAAGGCACATACGGCATTGTGTACAAGGCGCGCAGCAACCTAACTGGACAGGATGTGGCGCTCAAGAAAATCCGCCTGGAAGGGTGTGTAAATCAACAATCAAGTGCAGGAACAGGCATCCAGCGTCCTTTCTAGAGTCCAGGAATTGTGGCAACCAGCAGTTGGCAAACGGGGTGCAGTGCAACTACATTTGCATGTGTGTATGGACAGTGAGCATACTGGCTGCTCACGCCATGTCCTTGACGAATGTCAAACAACTCGCAGGAGCCTGCTGCACAACACCGCCAGGATGATGTGCGTGCTGCGCTGTTATTTCGAAATGCGTAGCACCACATGATTCGGCTGCGTGGTCCAGCCACACCTTCAGCATCAAAGTTGCAAGCGTTCCTCATACATTCCGTGACATTTACTGACTTTTTCCTCCTTTTTGCAGAGAGGCGGAAGGTGTGCCTTCCACGGCCATCCGGGAGATATCCCTGCTGAAGAACCTGAGGCATCAGAATGTGGTGCAGCTGTTTGACGTGGTCATTTCTGGCAACAATCTGTATATGATATTTGAGTACCTCAACATGGATCTGAAGAAGCTAATGGACAAGAAGAAGGATGTCTTCACACCGCAGTTGATTAAAGTACGCCGCTCGGCTGCATTTTGTCACATTTAAGCTAAAGCATTTAGTCTTTTCAGAGCTATATGTACCAGATACTCGACGCACTCTGCTTTTGTCACACCAATCGGATACTGCATCGCGATCTCAAGCCCCAGAATCTACTCGTAGACACGGCGGGCAAAATAAAGGTAAGGCAGCAAGCAAGGTTTACAGTCTGTGAGTTCCGTGCTAATTCATCGCTTTAGTTGGCAGATTTCGGACTGGCACGCGCCTTTAATGTGCCCATGCGACCGTACACCCACGAGGTGGTCACGCTGTGGTACCGCGCACCGGAGATATTGCTGGGCACCAAGTTCTACTCGACTGGAGTGGACATCTGGAGCCTGGGCTGCATCTTCGCCGAGATGGTAGGTCATTCGTATAACTCTATAAATTCAGTAAGTCATCAATATGCTGTCTTAGATTATGCGACGCTCATTGTTTCCCGGAGACAGCGAGATCGACCAGCTGTATCGAATCTTTCGCACTTTGAGCACGCCCGACGAAGCCACATGGCCGGGTGTGACACAGCTGCCGGACTTCAAGCCCAACTTCCCCAAATGGGAGGCCAGCAATGTGCCTGCACCCATCCGCGAGCACGAAGCCAACGATCTTATAATGGTGAGCGACACCCAATCAGCATCCAGCAGCTATCTATAATTTTATTCTTCTCTTCTGCATAGTCGATGCTGGCATATAACCCCAACATACGCATCTCCGCCAAGGATGCGCTACAGCATGCCTACTTGCAGAATGTGGAGCACGTGGAGCATGTTGCGCTGCCGCTGGACCCCAATGCGGGCAGTGCTTCTCGTCTCACGAAGCTCGTCTGAGTGTCGCCCAACCCCGGATCAACCCTAGCTAATTTCTTGTGATCTGTTAGTATAGTAAGTCCAACGACTACCTCACTACCACTTATCCACCTAATATATAACTAGAGAAATGACATTCTGACTGTTGTCTTCCTTACAGCGGTGGCAACTTCATATCATCCATTCCTAACGCACACACAACAAATTCTTTAAATACACGTTCATGCTCATCAAGTACTAACTGAGTTTATTCAAGATACATTTGTATATCGGTTCAGTGCACCAGGCGCGCAGTGAGAAAGTAGCGTTTTCTATGCCTAGGCGTAACCTTGGCACCTGCCTCCGAGACTGTAGTGACGCCACCGTTGCGCTCCGAGTGACGTTGCCGCTGGCGACTGCGCTGATCGTCGCGCATGTACGTGCCCAGAGCATTGCGCGTGCTTTCTGAGAGCGGTGCGGGTTTCGGGGCGTCATTATCGCCTTCGCCAATGCTGTGAGTAGTTGCATCGGCCAGTGGTGTACTATCGCTCGAGCTATCATCATCGACCACTTCTTCGCTTTGATTGGCCGAGTCGCTGGCGTCGACTGTGCTTACAGGGGACTGAACTTCTGGTGATGATAGCGGCAACGGCCGCAGAAGAGTGATCTTTTTGGTGTTGATTTTACCCAAAATCGGCTGCTCCTGTGGCTCTATCTCCGGTGAGGGATCGAAGCCATTGTAGTAGTTTGGCTGAAAATCTTGCGGACTGAATCGCTGCACGCCGTAGTAACTGCCGGAGTTGGTGTCGTAGAAGAACATTGGCTGAGCTGGCGGTGCCGGCAACGGCGGTGCATAATATTCGTACGGATCATCATATTCCTGCGAGTCGTAAGAGGGTCTTCGCTTTAGCTGCTTGCGACGCTTTCGTTTGCGTTTCTTGGAGCTCTGCTGCTCTGGAATCGGTTCCTCTAGCTTTAGCTCTTGGTCCTCATCCACAGCCTGAAGGAACACTGGCGTTGTCTCAATTATATTGGTGCTGCCATCGTTGAAGAAGTTAGCCAACGGATTGGTCAAGTTTCGCAAACTAAACGAGGGCTGAACACTTCGAATGAAACTATTCCATACCCGGACCAGCGGACGCTCAGTGGTCGTCGTTGACCTCGCCTTGCCGTAGCCAGTTAGCTGACGCCTCCTGTAGCCACCGCGGGTACTCGGCAACAAGACATACTGATAGTTACTGGAACAAGAGTACAACATAAGTACATAAGTAAATCTTATATTAAGCTGATATTTCCTACTCTTTTCTGCCTGGATGATGTGCCTGTGACAAGATCTGCTGCAGCTCCAAAGCCGGCGTCCTGGCTGATTCAATCTGTGTGGGATAACTCCATGCTACAAAGAGCAACAAAGCTGTCACCAATGGCCAATGCATGGCTGTTTACTGTTGCTGTAATATCCTTAGGTGAAGGCCAAGCTCTGGCTGCGTCTGTTGCCCTTCCTGGTCTCGAGCACACTGCGACAAATCGAAGACGCAAACCTAGTGGTCATGACCATTGTTTTGTGTTCGAGCGCATCTCATTAGACTATTTGATGGTGGTCCACTGAACTGTTGGCGAAACTCTCAATATTCAATATCCATTTTGGTATGAAAATGGCATTGTTCCAAGCCCCAGAAAGGCGGCTGTGTTGGCGACATTAACATTAGCTAACCCAATTCTGATGGTGTCGAAAAGAGGAACATTCTTACTCCGCGGCTTCGAGGCAGCTGCCAATCTCGCCTTCTCTATACATATGCTAATAGATTTTTATAGATTACACAATTAATATGCCATTCGAGGCATCTTCTGTGATTAAGAAACTCGTTTGCCCTGCCTCGCTCTGATCTGGGAATGTTGTCAGTCGTCGAAGATTTCGAAAATTATGCCAAGTCTTTTCGCGAAATGCTTTCTCCTGATGAATTTCTGTTTATGGGAGCAACTTCTTATCGCGAATATATGATGATCTGTCTAAATATGAGTAGGAGCGTATTTATGGGTGCATTTGAGTTGCCATTCTACTTTATGGCATGCAATTCTGAGTTTTTGCGAACTTAAAATGGTGTTTATCATGTGCTGCCTCCATTAAGGCAAGTTTTATAGCCTCGATATGTAGAACAATTTAGAAATTTCATTTAAATTAAGAAATTTATTCATGAAATAGTCGAAAGGGACCGACAGGTCTTAATGAGAAGTCTCATGACGAAGGGAAGGCTGGCTTGAATATCAGCGGCAAACAAAACAAACCAAAGCGTGCAAAAGCAAAGCAAACACAAATGGAAAATCAAAGTAAATTCCTAACAAGTGTTTTTCTTTGCATTGCAGCAGGAGTAAAAGAGAGAGTGCACGAGAGAGCTGTCGGCCGCGGAGAGGGCTTTCGGCTGGAAAAGCTTTGGCTCTGGCTTTTTGGCCAGGAAACGGTTCAGTCTACTTTGAGATTCTTGGCCAGCAACAACGCGACATACGACAGTGAAAGCGGCGCGTGCTCCAAAAAAGAAAAGAGGAAGGCTGGGAAAACGCCAGCAGCAAGGAGCTGTGGCTGTGGCTGTGTCTGTGTCTGTGGCTGTAACAGTTTCCACCAAAGTCTAGGAAAACAAGCCCAGGAGGAGGCGCATTTAAGTGGCAGTTGCTTTTTTGGGCTAAGCTAAGCAAGCGATTCCGTGTGATTTCTATTCATGTATTTGTATGTACGTGTCTCTTGCCTGTGTGCGTGCGCGACTGCCAGTGTGTGTGTGTGTGTTTGTGTGCCTTTTGTGTATCCGTGGAGCATTCTGTTTTTGTGCTGCTGCTCCAAATTTATACAGAGCATATTTTGTGTCCATTTAATTGAATTAAGTAAAGGGCTCCGCCACCGAGCCGAGTGTCGCCATTCCGTTCCATCTTTACATAAGAGCAAGCGTGAGGATACAGATACAGAGAAAGACAGAGCAGAGCAGAGAATGTCAAGAATTGCGTAAAGTTTGTGTGGCTCGTGTGTGCCGTGGCCCGTGTGTGCCGTGGGAAAATGACATTAAGTGCTTAAGTAAATTATATAAAATCATTAAACGCCCCGCCAACGAGCATCCATAACACGGCAAATGTGAAACGACAGCTGCAGCCTAGCCTGGAAACACACACAGTTTCCATCGCTACAAGATAAACCGATTCGCCCAAGCAATTTTCCTTGCCTTTTGGCCAAATGAAAAATTCAAAGCCGTCACAACGAGCCTGTAGCTGGGTGGTGGGGGAGGGCGAACTAGAT
This sequence comes from Drosophila guanche, assembly GCF_900245975.1. Taxonomy (NCBI): domain Eukaryota; kingdom Metazoa; phylum Arthropoda; class Insecta; order Diptera; family Drosophilidae; genus Drosophila; species Drosophila guanche. Next base: position 3,226,400 of record NW_022995749.1, on the reverse strand, counting down.
TTTCGACCTGGGCGGGCTACTGTCAAGGTGTGCGCTACCTCAAGGCCTAGTAGCTAACCCTAAACTCGGCAACCACAGGCACGCACACATCCACACACCTACACACGTGTCCACACACACACGCAGGCAGAGCCATACACTCTCCCAATGGAAACATCTTGGCGGGCGTTTTGTTTTCCATTTTCAAGTGCGCTTATTGGAGGGTGCCGCAGAGCGAAGGAGAGCACCCGCACCCGCACCCGCAACCCGCAACCGCAACCGACCCACCAGGTGTCTGACGGAAACAGTTTTTGGCGTCACTTTCGTTTTCGTTGTTGTGCCCTCGCTCAAGTGCTGTGCTTGACCATAACCACTAAAAGTGTCACAATGCGTACACACCGCGTGTTGTCCTCGAGCGCGCGCTGTGTATTTGTTTTTGTGTGGCGGCCGTGTCCCACGAGCTTACGCTCGTAAGCTCGTTTACTTTGGAGCGACGCCGCCACCCACGCCTGCACGGAGAGCCAGTCAGTCTCTTGCTCCTCCTCTCTTCGCGATTCCATGCTCTCTCTTGCTGCGGCACATTCTCTCTGCTAATCAGCTGTTTGTGTTGTTTTGAATCGCATTCCTCCATTCCGTTATTCCTCCATCCGCAAACAACAAAGGAAAAAGTACCGTATATCCGTGGCTGCCTGTCTGTCTCTCTGTCGGTCATCTGGTCACGTTTTACCCATTCCCCCCAGTCCTATGCTTGGCAATTTAAATTTTATTGTGACTTTTTATTCTTTATGCGAGCGTCTTCGCTCGCTCTCTCTCTCTCTCTCTCTCTCTCTCTCTCTGCTGCCTATAGAGCAATTTAGCGACCAAAAGTATGCTCCGACAAGCCATCAAAATGATGGCTCTACATTAGCCTGACAAGTCTTTGGGGATGGCCAAATGAATGGTATTGGGTGGTACACTAGTGGCCTGGCCTGGGAAAATGACATCGAAGCCACCTGTCGAGTGGCTAAATATTTAATACGTACCTCAGATTTATGGAACGCCAGTGCTTTGTGTACCCCAAAAGACCCCAAAAGTTTACCCGAACAACAGTGCATGGCTTAGTCCAGCAGCAGCCGGAATACTTGTTTCTTCCTTTGGCCAATGTCTTGGCATGCGGCCAAGTTCCCCTTTTGGTTTTCCGTTTCCGTTTTTCATGGAAATTGCAAAACTTTTGGCTGTCTGTCTGAATGGCTGGCTGCCTGGCTGCCTGGCTGGCAGGAGCAGCATTGTCACAGTGATTCGGGGTCCGCTCGGAAAAGCGATGAAATTTCCATATTTCTCGCATTAGCCAACAGTTACACTGGCGGTGGCGGTGCCAGGGGCTTTGCTGAGTGACTGCTCATTAAAATGCTATAAGTGTACGAACAATTTGCATGTTGCACGAGCAGCGGGTGGTGCCGCCGCGCTTCGAGCTGAATAATTAACACGCCAGCCAATACCATACCTGTGGCTTCTGCCGTTTATTGGGTGCTCAGGAGCGTACAATTAGCGAATTGGCATTTTGGTAGATAAAATCAAGGTAGTGCCGTATGGCCAGGAAGCTGGAGAGGATGCGATTGTTCTCCCAGCGCCAGTCGATCATCAGACCCACCAGATAGAAGTTCTGTGTGTTGTCGCCCTTCACCTGCATCCCCACCAGCGGTGCTCCGATGTAGTAGCCATCGGGCTTGGCCTGGTAGCCGCAGACTGTGGTGCTGCTGGTGACAATGGAGCTGACCTTGGACTGGCAGAAGCCACGACTCAGGGTGTTCACCCAGGTCTTCATCTTGAGAGCCTCCTTGACGCGCAGGCCGGCCACAATGAATGTCTGGCCCACAAGTGTCCCATTGACCAGCTGGGGTGGCGGCATGCAGGCGGGCATCACGTTCGGGTTCAGCTTGGCATCCCGCTGCAGGGTGAGCACGGCCAGGCTGTTCTTCAGCGTCAACGGATCGTACTCGGGATGAATGGCGATCTCGGCCAGCTTTATCTCCTGAGCGGGCACCACACAGAATCCATCCCTGTCGCAAGTCGGCTGGCTGATAACCGAGCTCTTGTTCCACACTCCCAGGTGCACGGAGAACGCCTCCGCCTCGCCATTGTACTGCACGAAGCAATGGGCGGGGGCCAGCACATTCCTCTTGGAAATCAATACGCCGAGGCAGCCATCGTTCTGGATCTTTCCCTCGAAGCCTGAAGGTCACATTTGTATCTAGGGTAACTCATTCCTTTCTGCTCCGACTGAAACTCACCTTTGCCGAAGACGATGCGTGCCAGCCACTGGTGCTCCGTGGGTGTGGCAAAGGATCCCTGCTTGAGAAACTGATCCTCATTGAAGTAGCCGCACTCGGTGTCCTCCAATTTGGCAGAGAGGGCGCCAGTCCCAGAAGCCAGCAGCAGCGTGATCAGCGCGATTCCCCAATGCATTGCAGAGCGAGACTCAAAGTCAACTGAAATCCGAGATCTAACGTTGAGCTCTCTTGTTGATGCAATCTTAGTGGGTTTCCCCAGAAGTCTACTGGCTATCAAATCAACAATTCGTTCCACCTGTGGTGGGCTCTGTTCAATGCAATTGACTAATGATAATGAATGTTCTCCGAGATGATTGCATTAGAAACCTGTTCCCAGATACGAGTCTCTGGGCAGTTCCCAGCACGATGCATTGCATTGTTTCCGCATCGTATGAGTTCCATGATTATTTATTGAAAAAACATATGGGAAATACGCAAAAACAAGTTCTATAAACTCCGAACTACTTTGTAGCTGTATTCTCCATTATCCACGGACGAGCACGCCTCAAATCCTGATAGATATGTGTGGTGGATGCACCCACGCTCATGACCCTGGCCAGCAGAGCAACCAAATAGAAACTGTGAGGCACATTTCGCTCCACGCTGATGTCCATCAGGGCCGTGCCCTCGTAGAACTTTGTGCGCTTGACGGGAAAGCCGCAGAGCTGGTTCTCGGGGGGCAGGGTCGACGCGGAGGTCAGTTGCTTGCACTTCTGACGGGACACCGTCATGGCCAGACCCTTGCCCTTGACGTTGTCCGTGTGGGTGAAGCCCGTGAAGTGCAGGTTGCGATTGATCAGCGACTCTGGCTCCGCGTTGCCCTCCATGCAAATGGGTTGAATGTAGTTGGTCCACTCTAGAGGCTCCACGAGGCGCAGGATGGCCATGTCATTGTCGCCCGTGTCCTTATCCGCATCCGGATGCACCTTGATCTCCGCCACATTGTACAGCTTGGGCCCCGGCACGCAGAAGCCCTTGTTGTTGCAGGCGAACTCCTCGTCCGGTGAGTGGCTCTCATCCCACACGCCCACCATCACGACGGCGCTCACATTGCCCGTGCGGTTCTTGAAACGCTTCACACAAGTGGCGGTGGTGAGGACATGCAGCTGGTTCACTATGACCACGGTGCATCTTGTGTTTGTGTAGCCATTGCCTGAGGTAGAACAGGAGTTAGTGTCGAGATCAGAGCTCAGAGCGTGAGTGTTGCACTTACCCGTACTCTGCAGCAGAACTCCTATCCAGGGATACTCCGAGGGCTCTGTTCTTTCGTCTGTTGTGTAGAGCAATCGCTCCTCCAGGCGTCCACACTGGGACTCTGCTCCTACTGTCAGAGCTACGGGGAACAATTAGAAATTACCGTAAACTACAGAGAATATAGATTTGTGTTTGCACTCACCAGCCAGCCAAGCTACAACTAAAAGTTGAACAAGTTTTCCAGCTATAAACATTTTGATCTCCGCTTGTCTCTCTCGTCTGTCCAAGTGCTGGGATCCAACTGAGCAAACCGCATCGCCAACTACTCAGCTTTAGCTCAAGTTTACTGAGTATAAAACGCTCCATGAATCACGCGAAATCTCTCGATAAGATTGAATGTAATTGACTGCCTGTCAGTAGATAATTCTCTAAATGTAATTCTGTAATAAGAAAGATTCATCCAAGAAGCTTGCAAGAACTAATGCAGGAACTGCTCAACTTTTGCTCCCAGTGTACGCTAAAGACAAGACCAGTCAATTACCAGAGAAAAGGACACTCATTATATACCGATTAGATTGTTACAATCCTTCGACCCGCTGTCTCACCAGCACCATTGGGTGCTCCCTCGCTCTCTCGGATATGCATGTGCACAGGCCCGCCCACGCCTACGTCTGGCTCTGAATAATTAATGTTTCAATTAGAATGCTATTATCGAGGGCAAACACAAGCTGCTCAGCAGCCACTGAAGGTGAAGGACACCGAAGGACACTGTAGTGGATCGCAGCAGCGGGGGGGCCTCGACTGGATTTAACACTCGGCACTAAATATGCTTACAAATTGCCCCGGCCAGATCCGGCTGGCAGTTTATTGTCCACTCCGACAGCGCGCTTGCAGCTTGACCTGCTTGAGCCAAGGCGGGGAGGGGCGGGACGGGGCGTGGGGTTCATAACTCGCATTGTTATGAATCCCCCACAACCCCAAATATATCATGCCCACTCCCCCCTGCCCCTTTGTGGCCTAGTGTGTACCGAAGCGGACTTTAATGAACAAGCCGCTCGTTGGTCATTCAGCACTAAAACTTGGCTTTGGCTCTCCCTCTGGCCTTGGTTTTTGCCTAGGCCAGCGAGTACCCCGGAGGGAGCTCCACGAACACAAAGAGAGAGAGAGAGGGGGGGGGGGGGGGGTTTGGGTATGCAAATTGCTTGGACCTGCGTGGGCTTTGGGTGCGCCTTTTGCTTGTAAAAAGGGTCGAGAAATGAGCTGCCTGCTCCTTCGGACACTTGCGTGTCCCTCAATCTTTAATCGCTGCCGGCACGCTAGCTAATGGCGGTGGCTGGAATCGAACTGAATCATTGATTGCGAAACTTCAATTTAAGACTGGGAATTTCTCCATCTTTAAGCTGGCTCGGACCACTGTGAACACAACCATGAGCGAGGTCTGGCAATGATGATAGGATGACGCGTGACGGCGAAATTCCAGCAATTTTCAATCCGAAACGGGTCCGCACACCTGCCGTCGTAGTCACCGGAGACTCATCGACAAATGTTCCCTACAGCAGCAGCAGCAACAATAACAACAACAACAACAACAACAGTGGGACTGGGACTGGGACGGGGACAGGGCCGGGAGCCAGCAGCAGCTCGGCAGGAACAGCAGCAGCAGCAGCAGCAGGGGGAGGAGCTGGAGCTGGAGCGGGCACAGGAGGAGCGACAGGCGGCTGCGGCTTTAGCAATGTCCTCACATCGAGCAATCCGCAAATAACCCACCAAGACTCGATCTCATCGAGCCAGCAGGATCCCAATGAGGTAATCATTATACCAGCGGACACCCCCACGGGGGGTTCCGGCGGCCACAATGCACAACAGCACTTCGGCGGCGACTCGAGTGACACGCAAACCGGACTCGACTCTCAGCAGCAGCAGCCGAATGGCCACGGGGAGGAGCCGGAGTTGCGCTTCAGAAAACTGCAAGCCTGCAAGCAGTCCTGCTGCTCGGAGCTGGCCCGCAAGGTGAGTCCACCACACCCCACAACTACCATTTCCACTTGCCACAGCACCTCTCTCCCCTTGCTTCTTGCAGATGTACTTTGGGGTGTGCGTGACCATCCTGATGACTGCCTCGTGGGTGGGCGCCACGCACTGCATCAAGTACATGTACAAGTACCGGGCGCCCTACGACGACGTGCTGAACGATGACCAGGACACGTCGTCGAGCCGGGCCGAGCTGAGCGCCGAGCTGGAGGAAATCATGGCCATCAGCGACTCGTCGCTGCATCACGTCGAGGACGCCACCGAGATGTTCAATATACCACCGCGGCAGCCTGTCTACTTCAGTGCGCCGTTTTTTGCAGCCTGGTTCTTTACCAACTTCTCGCTGCTCTTCTTCCCCATCTACATCCTGGGCCTCGTGTCCACGCGCAAGTGCGACAAGCTGAGCGAGGTCCTGGGCGATGTGCTGAGAGGATTCCGGGAGCGCGGCTTCACCGTCGGTGAGTTTGTCTCTCTCTGGGGGCACCAGCTCAGCTTTGCAGCTAACTTGATGTTCCCACAGGTCGCTTCCTGAATCGCTGCCTCTCCTTTTGCATTTTGTGGCTGGTCACCACCTATCTGTACACGCTCTCCCTGAACGTGCTCTATGCCACGGATGCCCTGGCCCTGTTTGCCACCAATGTGGCCTGCGTCTATCTGCTCTCTTGGGTGATCCTGCACGAGCAGTTCGTGGGCGTTCGAGTGAGTAGTTCCCAAGTCCATGGTACGCTCAATAATTATCCAATCGTTCCACCCAGATTGTTGCCATCATTCTCTGCGATACGGGCATCGCACTGCTCGCCTACATGGACGGCATCACGGAGAGTCGTACGCTGAGCGGCGTTGTTCTGGCCACACTTGCCGGCGCTGGCTATGCCGTGTTCCGGGTAAGTCACACTCCGATTGTGTGTCGTGCCTTGGGCTCATGTCGCCCTGTCGCCTGTCGCCTGTCGGCTGTCGCTTTTGTAGGTTATGTTCCGCAAGGTGATGGGCGATCCGCCTGTGGGCCAAATCGCGTTCATTTTCACCGCCCTGGGCTTCCTGAATGCCCTGCTGCTGTGGCCAGTGGTGCTGGCGCTCTACCTGACTGGCACGGAGAGCCTGACATCGGAGAGCATACCCTGGAACCTCCTGTTCGCGGCAAGCCTCCTGCTCTTGGGTATGCCAACCTGCCCCTGCCCCTGCCCTTTTTGAAACTTTTATCGTTGTAATTAATTCCGCTTGCAGTTTTCCACGTTCTGATGCAGTTCAGCGCCGCCGTAACGTACAACATGTTTGTGACATTGGGTCTGATTACGGCTGTGCCCGTTTCTGGTGGTATGTACCATGAATGGGTCTTGGGTCTTGGGTCTTGGGTCTTGGGTTTGCTGAAGGAGATTCCGTGACTACAAATTGTTATAAAAAAAAACGCTAGCGGTGGGCACACGACATTGTTTGATCTGACCGACTGTAGCTAAATAAGATCTCAAGTGGGGAGTTGAAACCACTTTGACCCGCCGAACTTATTGAACTTCCCACCCATCATAGCCCTCGATGTCATACTGTACAGTGCTAATTTTGCGGGCATGAAGCTGGCCGGGGTCATACTCATTGGCATTGGGTTCTTCCTCGTAATGTTCCCCGAGAACTGGCCCGACTACATAACGCGACTGCTGCGGTAAGTGGAGAATGTGAATTCACTAATGAATCATAATATTGCTACAAATTACAATTGTTATGCAATTAATACGCTAATTTTCTTTGTCAGAGTACAGAATCGTGCGTGTTTCGTTCAAATATATATTTTACAATTTATTTGTTCAGTGTTTATTTCCTTTGGCTTCATTTCCCTACGTTGTTGCTTTCAATTTAGTGTTCTTTTGTCTTTGTTTATTGCTAAAAGAGTTCGTAACACTAACGACTAAAGCCAATGTATTAAATATCAAAGAATTAAATCATCAACGCATTAATTGAAATTATGATTTGTGTTCAAAACAAAAACAAAAACAAAAACCATGTTGACTTACCAGTGTACTCACATAAACTCTATATATTTAATTTTATATAAACAAACATCTTGCAGAAAGAGCGTTCGAGCCATACTCCGCTACCAATGTTGTTGTGAATTAGCCGAAATTCGCTATGCTCATTCGGTAGGCCAAAAACACAAGCTAAGCCAAACCCCCCAAGCACCCAAAACACCCACACCGAAAACCAAACCAAACCAAACAATTAGTTATATAAAGTAAAACTAGAACCGTAGGCAATCCTAAGATCTGTTTTTTTTTCTTTCTTTGTACCATTAAAGAACCTTCCATCGCTAGTGATATTGTTAAGTGACAGATACTTGGCAGATTTTTTACTGAATACCACTTCTATGCTATAGCTACATGTAATGGGTACAAGTTATAATAATCCTCACATACATGACAAACAATACAAAAAAACCAACACTTTGGCTTCCAACTTTTGCGCTCACCCTTGTTGAATTGAAAGATATGTTTCCTAGCCATGTAACTCTATTTATATGTACACACAACGAACTTACATACATATACATATACATATATTATATGCCTTGTAATACATACTATACATACCAAGTACATACATGTATCATGTATGTATCTATCTGCATATATCGTTATCGTTATAATCCGTTAAACCGACACTTCTTCGGCTGTTGTGCAATTGGTTGACAATCCCGTCTCATTGTTGTTCTAAACGTTACTTTGGCGGTGTTGTTACTCTTTATACACCACCATACCATACCTACATACATATATATTTACTGTCGTTGATCTATTTGATAGTTGAATTTGAAGCTTCCCCATACATGCCATCCCTCAGTTGACCAGAGACCAAACCATTCTTTTGTTTTGTTTCTTTGTGTAAAATATCTTTCTGGTGGTTGGTTGCTGATGCTGAGGATCGGTTATTCCACATCGTAGTAGTTCGTACACCCAAACACAGTCTAACACACCGCTCCAACACACCCACACACACACACACACACACACAACTCTCTACGTAGAAACTTTCCAGAGGAATTGGCTGCTGCTGCTGCTGCTGCCGCTGTTGGTGGTGATGTTTGGCTGATTGTTGTGTGATCTAATCTGAAACGCTTATTTTTGACTTGGCCCAATTTACATATTTACATACTATTTATGTATTTATGTATCTGTAAATACATTCCGATTATTGTTTCGTTCTTTTGTTACTGAAACTGTCTGCACCTTTTAGTGAGGCGAGCGCAAGTAACTATAGATGTTATCCAGATGTTACCAGCATGAACGAATGTACTCGAGCTGTACTCCCCTTATCGTTTCTCGTTAGACCAATTCGAGTGCAAGTTTTCCAATTTCCCTTTGCCCTGTCGTCCCTCAGGTGCCTCCAACTGCAAGAAGGAAACAAACAAAAACCCCTTAAAAAACGAAGTAAATCCTAAATACAGATATACATAAAAATGCATTCGAAAATGTTACTGATTGGCATGTTTAAATTATGAAACCCAGCTTCGTTTTCTCATCGTTTCGTATCGGATTGGAGGCTTTTTCGTTTATTCCAAATTCAACTTCTCTTGAGTTTCTCTTTTCATTTTTCTGTGTGTTCTGTCTGTCTACAAGCCGAACGAATTCTACTCTATGCTACTACTATAACTCTACCTACCTATGTACCTGTCTACTTCTTATATATATATAAACAAACGTGTCGATATTTCAATTGTATTTTTGCAGAAGCATCATAATGCTGGGTCACAACGCGAGGTGAGTTTCGTGAGTAGGCTGAGAGGAGAAATGAGTTTGTTTTCTTTTTTTTGTTTCTTTTGTTCTTTTTGTTCTACAACAACACGGTGGCCAAATCGAATAGGAAATAGAACATACATAATAGCCCAATAAAAACCCGAACTAATACTAAATAATACTTGTACAACATTTATCCAAAATCCAACCGTAAGCGAAGTTTGTTTTCAATTCGATTTCGATTTCGTTTCGTATCCCATAGTCAACTAATCCTTGCCTAGAACTTTTGGTATTTCGGGTTTCATTTGGCTTGTGGGGAGGGTTGGTTTATCGATTCTTCTTACTCCTTACTTAACTCTCTTACTCTCGCATCCCAGTATGATTTCAATATCCTCTCCATAAGCTACAACATATTCCATATTCAGAGTAAAGTAAAAAGTTATCAAATACAGTAGAGCCAGTCCCAGCTGATTTCAATTTGCCAATTCCTTCAAAACTGTTTTGATTCGTACCAAGGTAAGTCGAGGCCTGACCCTCTGCCAGCAACTATTTTGAAGCAACTTCACCCTCACCTCATCCAACGTTTGCCATTCCCGAGCTGTAAATGACAGACACACTCGCTCGCTCGCAAATTCTCACACACCGAAGTACTGTACGTAGCTCTTTTGATCGGTTTCTTGTCTGTTGTTTAATTATTTTGGAGACTGAAATCAACCGAGACTCCTGTACCAGCAGCTCTCTAGTAGAATGACATTTTCTGATTTCTAATTTCTGATTTGTATATAGTAAACACCGCTAATCTGTGCTATTGCTTCTTTTTTCTTCTTGTTTTTCTACTTCACCTATGCCACAAACCTGCCTATCTCTCTCTCTCTCTCTATTTCTCTCTCCCTTTCTCTCTCTCTCTCTCTCTTTGATTACTCGACTATTCTATTCTCTTCGAACTGTTCTCTCTCTCTCTCTCTCCCCTAACTCTTCAAACACTGAACACCTCAACATGTAAACGAATCCGACCCGGCTATAAAAATCGATCAATTGTCATTGCAAAAATTGTACATTGTACACTGCCAACAAAAAAACACACACATGAATACACATTCATGAATACACTCGAACAACACATGTAGCGGTAGGCCAGCGCTTTGTAAACGAGATGCTATAGTCCCCGGACCGTCCACGAGATATGCGCAGCGGCACATCACGCGCACGCACCACATAAGCTAAGAGTCGGACAAGTCACAGAAAATGTACAGAGCAAAAAGACCGCAACCAGAACATATATAAATCTATCCATCTATATTTTGTAAAAAGATTTTCAAACCAAACAAAAACAAAAGCCAAAGAAAGTCCTGTACTCGAATGCACCACTTGCCAGCCCTTGGGGTAAGTACCAACACAATCTTCATTTCTCTTGTATGAAAGTTACGACAAGTGCAAGGTACAGTTGCCCACGCGTAGAGTTAGTCGCCGACTGGGCGGGGCCGGGGCCGGGGCCGGGGGGATCGATGGATCATCGTGAATGCATTGTTTTCTGTTTTCGTTGTACTGTTATGTTTTTGTGCCTTTTGCTGTAATTTTTCCTTTAATATCCTCTTCAAATTATGCGTTCTCTTTCTCTCTCTCTCCTCTCTCTTTTTCTATGGTCTCCACAGATCGCAGCATATTTATGCATCCCATTATAAACACAAGCGAAAGTATTATGCGGTCAACACAAACCCCTATGTGGTTTGAGCCAATCGCATGAATGAATCGCAGATCTCGAGGCGGTCGATCGTGGTGGCCACTGGGCCGTGGGCATTTTTGCTTAGACCCCACGGCCACTGCCACGCATCGCGCCAACAATCTTTTTTGATAACCGTTGTCTGACTGTTGAGAACAATTTTTGTACCAATTACCATTTAGTAGAGTAAAATAGTTTCCCCATAGAGGAAGCTCACATGAAACGAACAACGGTGAGAGCTCCAGATATGCTTTTTTTACATCATTTTTTTCTATTATGAACTTCTCAAACTTTGTAGCCCACTCGATTGTCCTCACTCATGCACAGTCCACCAAGTCACCTCTCGTCACTACATAAAATATTGAATTATTTGTGGTAAACATTTGTTCACTTCTCAGTTATATTCTTATATTGCTTTGTGAGTGTTTGCCTTTGCACTTTGCCTATGTTGTTGTTGGACAGTGTATCTAAATAAATCTTGTATGTGGAAGAGCACAAAAAAGTATATTTGTGGCACTCGTAAATCGAACCACCCCGCTTAAACCCACACAGACATACACTCCACACACACGTACACCTACACCTACACCTACACCAAGACACAATATACAGGAATTTGTGTAAATAACTTCAACCAAAACATCAGTAAAAAATCAGTAAAAAGTCTTAGATCTCTTAGGCCATTGTGCGAGAGTGTCAGTGCACTGCAGACAGCCGCCTCGTGGCTATTCTCTGATCTGCAGTGCACACACGATGCTCAATTCGAAATTAAATAGTCTTGCAAATGATTAATTCATGTAAATGTGAGTGTATGTAGCGCATTAGAGTTGAACACGAAAAGAAATGCCTAGAAACTAAATCAAACTAATGCCATACAAAAGAACTTGCCTCCAAAGAACTCCATAAACCGAGCCAATACTAACATGTACAATTCTTTCTAAAAAAACAAACAAAAAACACCAACAACATGATTGTTTAGATGGGGTCGCGGCCCTCGGAGCGGTACTTCAATAGGTCAGCATCCCACCATTATCGACTATCGGACGGGATACATAAGGTCCCATCTTCGTTCACCCTCTGGCCGTGTGAGATGACTGATCTATCGCCAACAACCAGTGGATTTCTGCATGGCAGCGCCAACGCACAGCATCACCAGCAACTTTTACAGCAGCAGCAGCAACAACAGTCCCATCAGCAGCACCACCGACAGCACCACCATCAGCACCTGCAGCGCCAACACTCGCACACCTCGCTCACCAAGATCCACCGCCAGAGCAGCAGTCACAGTGTCCATGGCGCTGGTCGGTCGGTGGCTGCCGGCGGGACCACGGGTCGACTATTCTCCTACTTTGGCAACGAGCACGAGCATGAGCGAAAGAAGTCCGAGACGTCTTTCTTCAACCTGGGCTTCCGTCGAAAGTCCACGGTGGTCTACTATGCCCCAACCGATTAGGGAGACTCTCAGCTCATGCATATCAAGCAGGAAGCACACGACTAGAAAATACAATCATTCAGTGTTTAAGGATTTAATAGATGTTTGCACCTTTAGGAGATACAACTATGTCGATGTCATATTATTGTCGTTGTTGTTGATGTAAAAGTTTAATCGGAACACAATTTTGCTCAAATATAACAGTTACAGCTACATATACAAGATACAAGATACAGTCAATCCAGAATCCAGGCAACCAAACCACACCAAGACAAACCACGCCACGCCACGCCACGCCTTCAGGAATCGAGCACCCGAAAAGAGCTCAAAAGTGCCCCCAAATGTTAACTATAATCGTGAATGATTATTATTTAATACTCATAATTATTACGAAATTGTGTAAGGAATCGAAGCCAATTGTTTTTAGCAATTATATACATACAAACATACGTTAATTATAACTGAAATTGCATAGTCAAATGTTTTAAAGTGGATCCACGCAATGGCACACCTTTGCGAAGAAGAGAAACCCAGATACTTAAGGCAATTAGTTTATAGACTTCACCAACAACAAATTGAGATTCACTTGGCTAAGGAAAAACCATTTAATTGTAAGCTCATCTAGCCACTATATCCAAAAGGTTTTTCGTTTTAGACTCAACTGTGCATTTTGGATTGGATTTTTGTTAGGGTTGAACTGATTGCGAGTCGAGTCAAAAAACAAATTAAAGTATTAGTATTTTTTAAACGTTTATGTGTTGTTCGTAATTAGTAATTCGAAGTGTTGTAGAGTCGCCCGCAATGAACCAACGAGGAAACTGTTGTATGTATTAACGTGGCCGGCGATCGTGTGGCCCAGTCTCTACCCCTTTGTTGGGGCCTTCAGATCTGAGCTGCGTATATATTGTATTGTACTTTGTTGTGTAGCCACATCCAATAATTGATTTGTGATAGTTTTTAAAAATGTTTGACAACCAACTGCGTACACATACCCCTACTTTTACCCACCCGCCCACACACAGAGAGGCAATGGGTGTAGCTGGGATGTATTTAGAACACACAAAACTGAACACGAAATAAATAGTTGAAAGAAAAGAAACACCGGAATAGTTGATTGAATTATTTTAGGCACTTCGACAACGTTCCTTAGTTGGCTATGAGTTTATTGGGCGATGACAAGCCGTGTGGCAACTGGGAAATTCATCAGTAATACAACATCAACCATTCAAATTACATCTCCCCTTCAAAAAATTATTTTAAAATTCTAAAAGGATCGAAAAATTAATATCAAAGTCCAAATTGGAAATTATTTTCTTTATATTTCGTGGACAGGATATACCGATTTTGGCCAGATATAGTGCGCGATTCAATAACCAATCGAGGCAGGGCCGTCGGGTGATCACGAACTTATAAGATAACGAAATCGGAAGAGAATTTGCGACGCTCGTGCGTAAAATAATTATTTTGGTGTTCCAACTACTTTTGTTATTTGTTTGTCTTTTGTTTTGTGATAAACCAATTCGTGTTGAAAATTACATCAACTATTTTTTGGAAATTCAATTTGTGCACTTTGATCGTAAAATCGTTCAAATTTTAATGCGTGACGTTTGGGTCAATCCGCAAAGACTTTAAAAACAGAATTTCTCTACCGTTGAAGCGGTGTTATTCGACTAACGGAAACGAGCATTCAAAATGAATACATTTGGTAAGTGAAAAGCGATTGTCTTTCTCCATTATTTCACTACAAAATCATATATTTAAACATTCTGCATATATGGATGGATTCATTCCTTTTTGAGTTACAAGACACACTTAAGATTCTATACACTAAACTATGGAAAAATGATAAGATACTTTTGTAAAAATGCTCTGCTTTCTGCTCTCAAGGCACTTAAGATTAAGGTACATAAAACAAAAACAGACTTTGTTCTTGGACGGACATTCGATATAGTCGCTGGTATTACAAGTATTCGAGCTTAAACAGATACAGATTCTTGTCTTTTTTTTTTGTAAGGCACAATTTACACTTTGTATTGTTATACAAATTGATGGGAGGGAATGGGAAAATTCGAGGGACAGTAATAAGACACCCAGAAACAAAACCAAAAGCGGACATTGCCAGCCGCCACTCGTCTCGGAGGCAGCCTCCAGTCGCTGTGGCACATTTGGAAATGGAGGAGTTGCCCAAATGCTGCGACAGTCACTGCCCACCGATCAGAGCAGCTACCGCTACCGCTACTGCTGCTGCTGCTGGCCTGAAATGACTATGAAAAATGTGTGAAAATTATTTTTTGTGCCCATGCCCATGTCCAGCGCTACCTATGGCTATACAGTTTTTAATGAAAAAAGCTGGAGATTTCTTTTTTGCCCTGGCAGGAGACCAAGTGGCTGATAAACTGGTTCCTTGCGGCGCATAGAAAAAGTTCTCAGGGTACAGATAATAAAATTCAAGCGCATATGATAATCAAGGCGCAAAAAACAAAAAACGCTGCGGCAGCGGCATATATTTAATTCAGGCAAAGAGAAAAAAACAGCCAGCAGACCATCGGACGCAATGTCGACGATTTAATATAAGAAAAACACGACGGCAGGCGTTGGATATTTTGTGTGCCATCCGTTGGACCAGGCAGAGCCAAGGAAAAAAGGTGTGCGTGCGGCACAAACAACCCTCAGGCTGGACCTGGACCTCCCCGATGGGGTGTAGGTACGGGGCCTAACTGGGTTTGGATGTTAACAGGTTTGCGATCGGCGCTCTGAGCGAGCGAGCGCACACACGCACACAGCTGGGCGACTTCACGGACATTAGCGAAGAGGCCACAGAAGAGCAGAAATGGCAAAGGCAGCGACGACGACAACGACAAACTCGGAGGACGACGCTTCCGTAATCTGAGCGCAGTAGGCGCGGCTGTTTGCGCTTTTCTGCTGCTGCTGCTGCTGCTGTTGCTGCCTCTGCTACTGCTGCTGCTGCCGCTTTTGATAGAAATGACAAATAACCAGATTCATTGTAATAGATTATGTCTACAACTTAATCGCCTTGCAGATAAATGATGACAATGTTCAAAAGGAGCAGAAGAGCAAACGGATTGCGGAGAACTGGGCTGGCAGTTCATTTTGTTTTTGGGTGTCAATTTTGTGTCTTTGAGATTGCTGTTTGCATTGTAGTTTGTGTCTTTTGTGGAGAGATTTGATGTGAGAGATTCTTTTCGCTTGAACGAAAGTTGGCTGAAAGTTAGTTATTTGGCGTGCGGATCCCTATCTAAATCTATAAAGCATGGTGAGCGTTAGGCCAATGAGCGCAATGACCAGACCCAGGGCCGAGTGCAGGCCCGAGGCGCCAGCCAATCTACACTTGAACATATCGTAGCGCGTCTCCTTGTCAGCCACAATATTCTGATATTCGGCCTCCACCAGCTGTCCATCGTAGTAGGTGATCAGATCCTCAAACGGATACTCGTAGCCCTGCAGGCATTCGCACTTGTAGCCGCCTGTCTCATAGCCACGACCCATTATCGGAACGCACTGGAAATAAGAGCCATTAGTGGGGGTTATACAATGTCAGAAATTGCTCTCACATATGATGACTTCTCGTCGCACTTGTGCGTGCCCTTGTAGGCATTGGGCTCATAGTACCAGTCCGGGCACTGATTGATGTCCAGCTGCAGCATGTCCATGGACACGGCCACCACACCCCTGCGAAGAGCAAACAAATTAGTCAGTTTAATTGCCAAACATTTGCATCACAATGCCCCGTGCTCATGGGAGTCACAAGTCAAAAGTTAGGCCATGTCAACACTCGAAAATTAGACAATCAAATCATAGAAACTACAACAAAGCATTTGCATGAGAATAGGAGTTTGAATAGGATTCCGAATGGGAATGGGACTGAGCCCTAAAAGGGGTTACGGCCCGCGACAGCGGCACGCAAGCGGACCGGCCCAACAAGTACGAATAACAACCCCCCAACCCAACCCAACCCAAATGGGTTCCCTTTTTGCGGCGGTACTCACTTGAATTCCAGTTTCACTTTGAGGCTATCCCAGCCAAAGAAGGGCACCGCATAGGTCACCAGCCACTTCTTCACATAGCCGTTGCAGTCGAACTGAGGCTGGGTCCAGTAGCCATGCTTGATGCTTGCCGCCCTATACGAGTTGGGGTAGTGCTCGTACTTCTGCTGGTATTCACCTGTCTCGTTGTGCCGCAACTTGATCTTCATGTAGAAGGTTTCGAGATCGTCAAAGTTGGTGTTCCAGCGCTGCTTGAGGAACTTAAAGTACTTCCTCTCGGTGTACAGATCGTGCGTTTTGTTGAGGCGCGCCAGATCCTCCACCTTGAACTTGCGTGTGTTCAGCTCCGTTTTGTAGGCATAGGGTGCAAAGTAGGTGCGATTGGTGAACTTATTGCGCTCCCAGAGCGTTGATGCCGACCAGACCTTGCTGTCGCCCATCATAATGGCCAGAGTCTCGCCGATCATTTGATCCTCGGTCAGCGGCTTGTCCGCCACACGCTTGCCCGAGTAGACCTCATTGGGATCCGATACCTGCCGAAGAGAAAGCGAATGGCCAATGTGCATGGTAAGTAAGCGTTTGGGGAGCACAGGCGCAGAGGTCTTTGGGAAATCTTTTCCCCCACAACCGAAGAGGATTTTTGCATTTGAATGCTAAGAACTTGTGCAAATATAGACACAGGGAGAGAGAGATCCAGAGATACAGGGAAACTCTGCCTCTTTCTTGTCTTCTGCGGCTGCTGTGTGCTTGCTGCTTGCTGCTTGCTGTTGGACCTTTAATGAAGACGACGCCTTGTGGCGAACCCGTTTTTCGTGTCCTTTGCGCTCAAACTAATGAATTTAGCATTTGGTAATGGTTTGACACTGAATATTTAATTCACGCCGCGCGGCTCGCAACTCCACACACACATGGAGAATTTCGAGGCTGAAACTGGCATTGCAGGAAAGCAGGAAATTCGAGGAAGTTGAAATACGCGTGGAAAATTATAATTTACACTTGAGAAGTTTTCAAGAGCCGTCGTCGAAGGCTCTTAATAGGTGTCGGGTTATCAATTATTGCTCTTCATTTAGCGTGAAGGCGAAATGATGCTGGGAAGAATCTGTATCAACGCTCCATGTAGACTGCAGGGATCTGCTGCTCTGCTGCTCTGCTGCTTACCTGCAGGAAGGCGCTTATAAAGTTGGCCAGTCGCACGGCCATCTTGGCTTCGTTCTCGAACTGCTCCTTGGCGCCAAAGCTGACATCGCCACGCAGTATGAGATCCTGCGGATGGAAGCTGCCAAGAAAGGGAAAGTCATCAGTTAGGGGGCACCCCTCCCACTTGGCTGTCACTCACTTTTTGCACGTGCGATAGTTGACGCCATGAATGAACTTCAATACTTGATCGATGTTTATGTGCTCCGAGTGCAGAGCCCTCGAGCCTGTCGTGTAGTTCCGGTACTCGGAGTGCATGTCCAAATACTTTTGTCGCACATGGTAGGGCGCCTTATCCCACTGAATTGGCAGCTTTTGTATCCCTGCAAGAGAACGATTATCAATGGGGAAGCTTGACCTGACGGATGGAGTCACTTACAGCCAATGCTGAGACAGTCATACTCGTTGTAGTATTGTTCTGCCGAGGCCCGCTCCACAATCTCTCCGAGGTAGGGTCGGCGCACGACGTTGGGCAGTCGATAGCCCGGCTTACAGCGACATTGGTAGCCGCCCCGCCTAAAGCCCCAGCCATGCAAGGGCTCACACTCTGTCGTCTCCTTTTTACACCTCGCTGTGTCCGCAAAGTGATTCGGCCCCTTGTTGCCTTCGCCAAGCGGACACTGATTTATGTCTATGCGCTCAAAGTCCATTTCCAGCACGGACACTGCGGTGTATCTGTGAAAGACCAGACAGATTAGGTCGAACCTCAGAGCATTCTTGGGATGACTCACTTGGGATATTCGATGTGCCGGAACTGGGTGTGCCTGGGGTAGATATCTGCAATGGGCACAACGGCTGCCACCAGCCACTTGTTCGAGCGGCCACAGTCGAAGTAGGGACGCGTGAACTTAATCGGTCCGGGATTCTCTTCGGAGCCAGGCGGGCCGTGGAAGGTGAACGTTTCGTTTGTGTTGTTGGCATAGCGAATCTCCACCTGGTAGGTGATCTTTGTGTCATGCCGTCCTTCGACATTGTCCGGCAGCCAGGCGCGGTACCATTCGTTTATCTTGTAGAGGTCGTGGCTGTAGTCCTTCGATATGGAGTCCGGATGATGGGCGCCCAAGTCCTGCACGTCGAATGTGTTCCATGTGGAAATCTTTTGTAGATGAATGGGATCATTGAAGTCATCCAGGCGGAAGGTTCGCGGTCCAAAGCGGGGAAATGTCTTGTTGAAGAACCCACGATACGACGAGGAATACGAGCTGTTTGGCGAAAAGTACACGGCCGAGGCGTTGATCGACGGATTGGCCGAGACGTCAGCCACCGTGGAGAGGAAGTAGTACATCATGCCCGGATCGTAGGTGTCGTTGATGGCGGGGCGAATGAATCGCGACTGCAGAATGTAGCTCCAGAAGAAGCTGCGACTCAGCGCCATGTTCTGCAGATGCAGCAGCGCCGTTCGATTGGGGAACACGGGATTCACATTCACCTCCTTGATGTCCGGCTGATGGGACACGGCATCGATGGGCATGAACAGGTCCGAGTGGTGCTGGATGGGACAATTGTCGGCATTGACTTTGTCGAACTGGATCTTGATCTCATCAAAGGCGTCACGGGCCTGCCACTCGTGCTGGGCGAACACGCCCACGGCGAGTACCAGCATAAAAAGCAGGTAGCTACGCCCCAAAATCGTCGAGGGAAACATTCTAGTTATGTTTTCTGTCCACGCGTGCTGCCACGCCCTGCTATCTGTTTCTAGTGCTAACTAAACGCACTTTTGATTGATACAAACACAAAAAACAACTAAAACAAACAATAATTAAGAGATTCTTGGGGCGCGGCACGCAAGCAAATTAGTAATAGTGGGTAATGGTTTAATACCACAAAAATATACCAAAAGATTACAGCTTACTTTTAAGATATACCAAAATATACCGATGAAATCCGTATTCATTAATTTTGATATTCGATTTAAAATTTAATGCAAGTTAGAACTCTCAGCGCTAAACATATAATTCTATCCGATTGATTAATCAAATCTCTACAACATCTCCAAAAAATTGTGTAAATAAGGGGGTGTCGACAACAGGTGCGACGGAAAAGCACCTCGTATTGAAACACGCCATGGGACATATCGATAGGTAGCAGACAGTGCTGCAAGTGTTGTAAGCTGTGAGCTGATGTGAGCGAACCAGCCATGTAAGTGAACTAGTTCTAGTTTCCCGCGAATTGTAATTCAAATTGGTGTACGTTGTGCAATTTTGTTGTTTAACTGCTTAAAATCTTTTCCAATCTTATGCATCCACTTTGAACTTTGCCAATTCTTGGTCGTATATCATTAGAATGAACGAATTGTTGAAATTTAATCTATTATCTAGGGCCTACATCTCTACTGTTACCTGCGTTGTGCCCCAAAGTGAGTTGTCACTGTATTTACATTCACATCCAGTTGCAGTTTCCCGCCCCACCCCATTGACCATTTCTTTGGTGACCCTTCCTCGCATCTGCATTATTGAAGAGTCCATTTGGGCTGCGCTCTCGCCACAGGACACTGAGATGGGGGGGATTAATTTAATACAGAATCGGGTCAGCACCCAAAGCACCTATTTTGGCAAACTGTGCGGCTGTGGTTACGGCTGGCTCCTGCCCGAGGGGCCATGATGCTGTTTGCCAGAGCCATTTCCTGGCGCTATCGTCCAGTGTCAATCTGCTGCTCTGTGCCTCTTCCTCTGTCGCCACCTGCGCTAAATGACACGAATTAGTGGACGAGCCGCCATGTCCCCCTCAGAGCACCGCTCTCCATTACACTTACATTGCAGCAGTTCTGCAGTTTGCAGTTTCGCAGTCCGCAGTCCTGGGCTGGCCATTTCGCTTGGGTTATTTATTACACCTGTCGTTTTATGCTTTACCTTTTGTTTTCTTTTTCTCTCTCTCTCTGTTGTCCATTGTCGTTCCAATCGGCGGGGGTCGAGTGTGTTGTTTTTGCCAGTTGGATTACAGCGGGAGGGTGGGGTGGGGGGGGGGGGGGGGGATATGGTTTTTGGGATCCTCCTTCTGGCCGACAAACTAAAATTTGGCACAAACATAATTTCCAGTTTTTCGACTGACATTTCCGTACGTGTGTGTGCTGTGTGTGTTTCTGGTTATCCTTTGGCAACGGCAGCCGTAATGCAGATAAATCTACGCGCCTCCCGCACACTGTTTTATTTTGCACGTGGGAATTACGGAGTTCCAACTGGCAGTGCCACTGCCACTGCCTGCAACAACTTGCAACACATTTTGCAGCTATTTCGGTCGCTGTGTTGCTTTGTTTTAGTTTTTTGGGCATTCGCTTTTTGCTCTTGTTTCGCCGGCTACCGTAATTGATTGTTGCATAAATTCCGCTCTTGTTGTTGTTCTCCCTCCCCCATCCCCAAACTGGTCATGGCAATTGCTTTCTGGCTCGCTCTGTGCCAGAGAGAGTTTTACGGGGGATTACTGGATGTTGCCCTAAAATACACACACACACACACACACACACACACACACACACACACACACACACAGCAGGGAGTGTGTTGTTTTGGGCAGAATTTGGCAGCCTTGCATGGCAGATAACATTTTCATATGAGAATGTGCCGCCAGGGCATTAAAAGTTTTACAATTCGCGATGGCATCGGATGAGTGTGCAAATGAAGTTTTTTTTTTTGTTTGGAATAGATGGAACGTAGCTGAATTTGTGTGTGGAGCTTTAACAACCGTTAAAGGCAGAAGCTCTGTGAAATATTCGGTAATGAATCCCACATCGGACGGGGCACATTTGTGGCTGCTTATTCCATTAAATTGTTGTATGCTTGCACTCAAGGAAATTATTAATAGCCGCGCTGACTTATTTCTGATAATTTTTATCAGTACGCCAGAGAACCATTCGGGCGAATTGCCTTCTAAATAAACGCAAAAGTTCAAAAACACCAAAGAGCGCAGCAGCGCAAATCACAGCCGAAAATGAACCACAACGAAAAGCGCAACGAGATAAAAAGAGTCTTAGAATGCCAGACAGCGGCGAAGAGGAGGGGAGGGGGAGGGTCAGGGCAACAATTTAAGCAAAATCAAACAGAAATTGTTGGGCAAATATAATAAAACAAAAGCGTGTGCGTAGACAATGCCGGACAATGACAAGAGCAGCAAACAGACAGGCGGCTGGACAGCAGCAGGACACAGACATGGACACAGACACGGCCACGTGTATGTATGCAAATCAGCTCTGTCTGCTCTGTGCTGGTCCTCCTCTGATCTTTGGATTGCATTTTGGCATGGCTCCCAAAAAGAAATGATGAGAAAAATACAACAAGAATAAAGTGAAATAGGGAAAAATAAAAGTCCAAATGTGGATGCCTGTACGTGCGGCAATGGTAGAATCCAGACGGGAATGGAGTGCAGAGCAGAGACCTGGAGGAAGCGGCTGCGGAGCGGGATGAAAGCACAGCAACAAAGCAAATAACAGCAACAGCAACACACAAAAGCGGCCTAACACACAGCGCAAAACATTTTTTTTTGTCAAGGGTGAATGACCCAGAATCAAAATCCACAAAGTCGTCGTCACTGCCTGCCGCTGCCGCTGCCGCTGTTGCTTGCCTTTGCCTCTGCCGTTCCCTTTGCCAGCCAGCCACCTCCTCACCAGCTCATCAGCTCATCCTCATGCAGCGAATCAAGGTATATGCATATATTGAAAAGAAGGTAAGGTTACGTTCGAATGTGCAGTTAAAGGTGAAATTGCTTGCAAGGTGGCGTTGCCCGCTTATTCACCATGCGCACAGAGACGAGCGCTAGAAAGGGATAGAAAGAGACTTGCCCGTGGGGAAGACATTACCTTGTAAGTAAATTAACCTGAGTCCAGACTCTACGCTAAAGAGCTTTACAGCCTTACCCTTTATTTGATACACCTTGGATGGAATCTTCGTGCGTTTCGGCTCGTTTCAGCTTTCGTCATCCTCACCAGCAGCCGCACCCCACTCCACACACAGCACACAGTTTCTGCATCATTTTGTGCGGTTCGGGCTTTGCTCCTCCTCGGGCTCTTATGATTGCCACAGCCAGACGATAACCCAAACCACCAGCAGCAGCAGCAGCAGCAGCAGCAGCATCAGCCACCAGAAAGCGGAGAAACAACAAAAAAAGATAAAGAAGAGTATTTGAACATTTTTGCAGCATTGCACACGCGACTCTCGCGCGCCGCCCAGTCAGACAGTCTGCGGTCCACTCACAGATACAGTTACACAGCCACTGCTCTCTCTCTCTCTCTTCGCTCTTCGCTCTTCGCTCTTCTCACCGAATTCTCAATGGGCCACGAGTGTTATCGGGCAAACCGAGAAGCGTTAATTGCATCCCATTGTGCGCTTGCCAGAGATACAGTTGGAAATACTCTTTTGGTTCTGCTGGCTGGCCGTCAAATCAATCTTCATTTGCCACAAAGCGAAACTTTATTTCGTGCAGCCGCAAAAACCTCTGACAGGCCAACAACTTCCTCGACAACACACAGAGAGACACATCCACAAAGCAGCAATTAAAGTTTGACCCAAGGAGCAGCTTGTGTCCGCTCTCCGCGTCCTGTCACCTAATTTCCGTTCTAGAAAACATGTCCTCTCTCTCTCTCTCTCTCTCTGCCCCAGCCAAGTGGCACTTGAGCTTCAGCCCCTGCCACAGACCCAGCAATGTCCTGTGTCGTCGAGACACAACTAGTTCTTCAAGTCAGCAAAGGACATGAACGTGGACGTGGACAACAACAATGAGGACGACGACAGCAGCAGCAGCAAATAATTTTGTAATTCAATTGTTGTCCTTCTTCGCATATGGCGTGTCCTACGGCAGGTTTCAACGGCAAGTGGCCGCCTAGCCAGAGCAGGCCAGACCAGACGTCCGACTCGTCTGACTTGTGCTCCCTGGCATCGAGGACCTACGACAATAGCAAAAGTTGCCAGGCCCAAGCCCAGACCGGAAACGGAATGGCCGGCCAGCGAGGACCTCACTTCGGCAGAAGTTCTGCAAATTGCAGTCTATTTCCCCTTTCTTATGCCTCCCTACCTTTAGCTGTGTCAAGGTGGCAACATTTCAGGCCCCACCTTTTGCATAATGTGAAAGGGAATAAGTTGGAAAATGTTTTGGATTTGTATGTGGAGAGTTTTAATCAGGCTTTGGCTCATCCTGAACACCAACTTTGGGTGTCAGTTAGCCATGTCTGCCGTTGGAAGTTCATTCTGCTGCTCCAATGGTAATTAAATAAATTTTTTAGCAATGCATAAATTGTTTTCTTGTGTGACATTTACATGGAATAATAATTAAATTAAATTAAATTGATTTTGGCTTGGCCATTTATTAGCCATGAGGGACAGAAACATGCGGCAAATATTCGCTCTGGATTTATGGCAAAAAAGTTGTTCCCATGGTCGCATCTTCGCTTTATCTGGCATGTAATTCATGCGTATTAATTTCATCTTTGGCCTATCCTGCTTCCTGTCTGTCAGTCGGATTGCACAATGGAAATCTGCTCCTGGCTGCTCGGTTCGTTATGCGTTTTGCGTTTTGAATTGAAAGTTGTCGGTCTCCGCTTTGGTCCGGTCATTGCATCGCAACGTTCTCTCTCTCTCTCTCTCTCTATATTTTCAATGGCACAAAAGATATGCAAGGATTAAAAAAGGATTCATTCTGTGTGTGTAGGGGAATGCAGGGGACAAGGCAAGCGATTGCAGTCTTCGCCATTATTCGCATTATAATGCCATTTTGATATGTAAATACTCGTAAACAACAAAATGAAACGAACCCTGCCCATCGGCAAGGACCTGCCTGGCATCGACTGGCATCCTGGCATCCTGCTAGGCTGGACATGCAATTGCATTGCATTCGCGCTGGCATTGTTCCAGCATCGAGCATCGACAATCCAGCATCCCCAGTCCCCAGAGACTTCTCGCTTCTCCTCTCGTGGTCTTAAGGGTTGAGTTTCAAGTTCTGCAGTCGCGTCGGGGTTATCGGACGATTACAAAAGATTTCCTACTCTCTGGTCAGCAGAGTACAGAAATCCAAAAAGCAAGAGCTTGCAGCGGAAGTTGAGCGTACATTTCATCAGCTGCCTGTACCCTCGACTCTGGACTGCTGCTGCAGGAGCAGAAATTAACTTTTATCTAGGAGATACTCTGGCAGCAGCTGCCGTGCATCTGTGGGGGGATATTAATCACTTGCAGTTGCTTCTCCTTCTCTTCTCGCTTCAAACTTTGTCGGCGTGCGAAATCGAAGTCGTATGTCAGCGATATCCTGGCATAGTCCTCATCCTAGGGAACCCCACTACTCCGTGCGTTCGCTTGACCTTCTGCGCTGTCATTGACCTCGGGCAGCAGGCAACTGCATCGCCTGGTCATGGTGTGGCATGGCTATGGCTAGTACATATTATGGATAGCAAAAGCGAAAGGGGTTGCGGCTTGCGGTGCACATAAGGTACATGCATGCGGCACTTACATGTGCACAGATGTGTTGTATGTGGCAGCAGCCAGTCGCGCTCCCATTTTGCTTTTGTTTTAACTCACAAACCGATTACAACACGAAACACACACTTCAAAACTTAGAATGCATTCACTCTCGCACTCATGCACTCACCCAAACACTCACTCACTCGGCCGTACTGACCTATTCCTCTGAATACGCTGGTAGGCCAGCCGCCTGCCTCTGTCTGGCAACTGAAAAATTCCAAATGGCTCAAGTAAAGTAGAACGACACACACACAAAGCGCGAGTCTTGAGGCCAAGCCAAGCGTAAAAATGTAAAAGTTCTCATTTGATGTTTAAGGATTAAATGTGGGAGCAGATGTTTAGTTACAGAATCAATTCTAGAGTTTGAAGTCCTAGTTTCTCCTATACGCCTCTCCGAACACTGCTTATATTTCATCAATATTCAACGATCCTAAGGATTAAATATGCACCATCCATTAGAGCACAGAAATATCCATTGCAATCCTTACATTTGGTAACGATTCATCAGAGTTCTAGCACTTATCTATACCCTATAAAGCCATGCAACTTCTTGTGGATCATTTGTGGTGTGCCTTTTGCCTGAACTGCAGCTTGGCCGAGAGTGCAGCGCCCGCAAAATATGATCCTCCCGATCGCGATTAGTGACACTTGAATGCATTGCAGGCCACAGTCTTGGCTTTTACAAAATGTTTTAACACCTCGTTGGCCTTTACAGCGGCTGGCGATTGGTAAGAGCCAGAGCCAGAGCCAAAGCTGACTGAAAATCGATATTTGGGCAGAAGGTTAAAGATGGAGTGGAGTGGAGGCGACAAATGAGAGCGAGGAGCAAATGGCAGAGGGGCAACTGCCTGCCAACACCTTTGCCAGACGGACGGACGGACAACTGTGGCCGGGGGTATTGAATGTAATTAAAAGGAGTTGGATTACACGTGTCGGCTCCAAGGCGACAGCAGGGACAGCGGCAGGACTCGACACAAAAGGAGTTGGCTTGGCAAACAACGAGGAGGAGCATAAAAACAAAACGACAAGCCAAAAGCCAGAGAGAGAGAGAGAGGCCAAAGACGTGACAGAGAGGTGCAGGCAGCGGGGCAAAGTTCTTTCTTTCACTTGGGACACAAGTGAAGCTCGTTCCTGAGAGAGACTCCGACTCCGACTACGACTCCTCTCCAAAATGCACTTTAAATGGCAGTTTCCGGTCACACATACACACACCAACACACACACACACATGCATAGAAATGTATGAGAAAAGGAAACACAATGCAAAGGAGTCGCGCTGTGCCAGGAGCCGCAATGCACCGCACGCCGCTTGGTACAGGCTGTACTCCTCCCCACGACCCTACTGCTGGCACTCCTCGCTCTCTCGCTGTCATTCTTCACTCAAGTCTTGCCCTGCCCTGCCTTTCGATTCAGCCTGCCTGAATGCAGTCTAAGCTTTTTCATAGGCCTACCCCTGCAGCTTGCATCTGCATCTGCATTTGCATCTGCATTGGTGCGACGAGCGTGAGACAGCGTCGCTGCGGGAAAGGATTCGGGGCACAGATCAAAAAGGACTCTCTCTCTCTGCATGCAGCCAGCTTTATTAATCATTTTCCACACATTTGCATAACGAAATATTAATCAGCACGAGCATAGGGACGGGGGCATTAGAATTTGCGAAACTTCTTCAGGACCTTCTTGCCTCTGTCGGCCAGCCGCTTGGCCTCCGCTGCAATTTTCTCCTTGGCCTGTCTAGCCTCTCGCTCGGCATTCTCCTTCACTCTGCGGGCCTCCTGCGCGGCCTGCTCGAGTGCTAGTTTCGCCTCCCGCTCGGCATTCTCCTTCAGTCTCCGTGCCTCGCGTTCCGCATCCTCCTTCAGTCTCCGAGTCTCCCGCTCGGCATCCCTTTCGGCCCGTCTTGTCTCCCGCTCGGCATCGTGAGCCGCTCTGGCGACTTCGTGGCCAGCGTCCTCAGCAGCTCGAACCGTCTCCCGGCTGACATTCCGAGCCGCCCTGATGGTCTCCCGTTCCGTTTGCTTCGCCACTCGCTCTGCCTCCCGCTCGGCAATGGGAAAGCTCAGCCTTGCGCTCGCAAAGCGCTTACGCCAGAAGGATATGTGAACAACACGACGCCTGCTCGTGCCGTGTTTCTGCAAGAAGTACAACGAAAGATTAGCCGAAAGATTAGTCAACCCTTTTGGGGGCTACCTCTTTGCGTACGGTGACCACGGCCACAGTGTCCTGATCGAGGATATACACAAAGTCCTTGTAATCAGAGGAGACGCCCATTTCGTTGAGAACCGCGACAACCTGTTGCATGGAGCATCGTTCCAGGGGCTCCTGCCTCCAGCAACGTCTGATCAACTGCTTGATGGCCTCGGGACAATCGGATCTCACAGCATCCATGTCGGGACGAGCGCCTGTGGAGCAAAAGAGGAGCACGAGTAGCAGTAGCTGGAGATTTGATGCTGCAGAAACCTACCCATTCCCGCAGCCAGCATCACTGCAACTTGGTTGGGATTCTCCATGTGACTGAAGGGCGGCCGGCGGGACATTAGCTCCCAGAGCATGACGCCCCAGCTGTACACATCGCACTTGTCTGTGTACCTTCTGCCCTTGATCACCTGCAAAGGGAAACAATAATTCTGTGTCCTTGTTTGTGCTGAGACCCCGCACCTCTGGTGCCATGTAGGCCGGTGTCCCGCGGGCATTCGACATGTAGCTGTGCAGGTCCGTCACAGTGCCAAAGTCGCAGATCTTCAGCCTGCCCGGGATGCCCGTCAGCAGCATGTTGTGGGGCTTGATATCCCGATGCAGCATTGCCCTTGGGGTCATGGCATGAAGATACGCCACAGCCTAAGGGGAGCAGAATTAGAGTTACTCCCTGAGTACTCCCAGACCCATGCATACCTCTGCGCACTGAAGCGCCCAATTGGTGGCCTCCGGCACGGTGTACTCCCTGCGCACCGCCCCATAGAGGAAGTCGTGCAGGGAGCCACCTTCGACGTACTCCATCAGCAGGTAGGTCTCATCGTTGTAGGTGGCCATGCCGAACAGCTTGACAATGTTCTCATGTGCCACTCTCGCCAGTTGTGCGATTTCCCGTGCTATGCTCTCCTCGATCACCTCGTAAAACTTTTTCACGGCGATCTTTTGGTTCCGGATGCGACCGCTGTACACCGCACCAAAGCCCCCAAAGCCGAGTCGCTGTGCATTTATTACAGATAGTTTGAGTTGTTAAACAAAATGCAGTTGATGTGCCCACCTGGCTGATTTGCAGTTCTGAGAAATCGAATTTCGTTGCCATCTCTGCAGTTGGCTCTACGCTTTCGGAGTGAGTCAAGAGCTGTGGCGGTGGCGGTTCTCCTCGCATTTGTTTATGGCTCGTTTTTGTGATAAGCCCTCTTATCTGGTGTTTGGTGTGACCCCCAACCGTAGCTGCGAAAATCACAAACTTCTATTATCGATTACCCACAACAGCAATTCTCTTTTTTGTATCTTTTCAGCTGCCAAAAACTTGGCCCGCGGCTCATATCGGCCCTGCAACCAGGACATGTTCAGCTCTCTGTCCAGACAACATGACTTTGCCGGTGAGTGAGATTATTTTCATTAATTTATTGCAAGTATTTTATTCCATAATCCCATCCCTCTATGATGCACATTCCTTCTATGAGTCTTTTGGGAGGTAGAAATTGTTGCCAGAGCTGTTAGCCTGGGATGCTGCCAAGATTGAAGCTTACAGCATTTAAGTGCTGCTTATATTGGCTGTCCTGGCCCATTCTGTAGCTCGCATTACACCCTGAGATGACGTTGCACTCCACTCGTGTGCAGCTCTTCGTAGTCTTCTGCTTGGATTACACAAATGTCTATCGTTACATAAAGCGACTGACAGCAGTTGCTCTTCACTAAGTTATGCCATCGTATCCCGTTCCTTGCACTCCTCTCATTTTCAGCCTGGCTGTCCTACGACTGTTGGTGTAGGTCCAGTCCTGGCTTATGTAAACCACATTCCAACCTCAACCCCGACTGGCTGCGTTTACATAATGCAAATGCAAGTACATGGCACTCGAGCACATGCTCTTCGCGCCACGTTTCACATATTTGCCGGCTGCATGTGGTTCCTGCCACTGCAGCAGCGCCTGGCTAGAGCCCTTTGCCATGTCAGCAGCTCGCTTCATATTTCTCATTTTCAACTGCAGCATTAATGGGCTAAGTAAATAGCCCTGTAATATGTTGCCCCGAGGAGAGCTTGGCAATCGAATTACTCTGCCGATTGAAAGGTCTGGCAGAGTTCCAGAGAGAGAAATAAAAGGGATATTGCGATCATCTTTGTGGCAAAACATCATCTTTGATGATGCCCCGAACTATAGGTGAAATTTACCGCATTTCTTATTCATTTCGCGTCGCACGTTCTAACCATGTACAAGAGAACAAGAACAGCAGAAAAAGCAAACAAATATCCGTAAAAATGTGGTTGCCATCGTCGCCATTTGTGCGCAGATTGCATTTCAATGGGCTCTCCAGCTCCCCAGCCCTAGTCCTGGCCTGCATCTTTCCCAGGCTGCAGTCAGCCACTTCTTGTTGCCAGTCGCTGGCAAGGGTCCGCGTTTGCCGTTGTGCCTTTGTTTTAGGAACAGACGAGAACCGAGAACCGAGCACCCCTCGCCCCATGTGGATGTGGATGTGGATATGGATGGCAGCGGAAAGTAGGCCAAGTTAAAATTGATTTAATGCGTTGATTGCGTGGATGTCGGGCAGCGGTACCGCAGCTGCAATTGCAGTTTGCTGTTGCTGTTGCAACTGCCCAGATTTATGCGTTGCTCCCTCTACCTCTACCTCTACCTCTACCCTTTTCGCGCACATGTCAGCTGTGGCTTGTTTTACTTTCAATGGATCTTAATCTGCATCACGATCCGGCTGCCTGAGACCGCTTTGACCCACACAGAGAGAGAGAGAGGGAGGGACGGACTCGGGGCGTATGCGCGATATTGCCGCCGCTTGGCATCTGTCGAACATTGACCCAGGACCAAGCTCTTGGGGAGAAGTTCGTTAAAAATAATTGCCAGCAACACCCAAAAATCCCCCGCCCCAGCCATCGCTTTAGTTTGTTGATTTTCCCTCTGCATCCCTCCCCCCGAGGCATGTTGAGCGTCAAGTGGCTGCGCGTTTGCTCGTTCTCTCTTTTTTTTTTTGACAGCTAATTGGAAAACTGTTGGGAAAACTGGCGCGCTTTCCCCGCCTTCTGTTTGTTTGCCAGCTCAAGTTTGGAGCGGTTTAGGCGTTGCCCCGGCAATCGCTGCCAAATCGCACCCCACAGGATGCGGCACAAGGGCGCATTATATTTTAACACCTTCATCCAATTGGCAGCGCTTTGTTGTTCCACTTCCTCGCATCGATCGCCTGGGTCGCCTGTCAGTTGCGTGTCCCCTCCTGATCCTGCCCCGGGGCTTAATTTATGGACTGGCGCATCGCTCTTTTTTTGCTGCATCCTTTTTTCAGTCCAAAAGTGACGACAAAACATTCCACAATATGACACAAAAAATAAATACAGAAAAAAAACAACTCAAAGAAAGATAAATCCTTTTTGCAAAAGAATCAAATTCAAAAAAAAAAAAAAAAAACAGAACGCCATCGACAATTTAGATAAATTTTCCCACCAGCCATGGCCATAAGACAAAGACAAAGACCACGACCCAAGACGATCAGCGAGGGCTGCTGCTCTTTCTCTTTCTCCCTCTCTCTTGCGAGAGAGATCTTTTGGGTGTGCGAGGGGTGCACAGTCTGTCCAGGCCACGGGTGCGGTCATCGGGCTCATCCTTAGCCTCAGCCTCAGCCTCAGCCTCAGTCTCAGCCCTTGCCCATTTTATTTCATCCACAATATAATCACGCTGTGCTCGATATCAAATGATAAACTCCAAGCCAGCCAGCTTCGAATGATGACCGTCTCCTCCCCTGTATGTGTGTGTGTGTGTGTGTGTGTTCGTGTGTGTGCTCAATGGCTCAGCGCATCCTTCAGGTACAACTTACTCATATATCACAAAAGGATACTGCTTGCTCCTTCCTCGGTGTGTACTTTTCTGCTTAGCTTTTTGTGTCTTGTCTCTGCTCTGGCTATTGCTCCTTGGCAGCTCGAAGGTGACACCGCGGCACAGACAATGGCCAAGGCAAGGAGCAGGAGATGGTCAAGCGACCGCCTTTCTTTTGCCAAAAACCCATACAAAAAAACCACCGGGCAAAAAAAGGAACCATCGGCAAAGAAAAAAACTTAGACGCTACGAACCAGTCCGACAAAAAACCTAAATACAAAGATAGAGAAAAAGAAGTACGCAAATCAAAATCAACTTATAAAAAAGCAACGTTCCATCCAATGCAAATGTCGCATTGAGTTTCCTCCCTTTTTGTGGGCTCGCTGCGGCTGGTCAGCCACTTCCTGTGTTCCTGCGAGGACCTCAGAGAAAACTATGCTTACAGCTTGAGCCAGCACCAAAATGGCTTAAGGAGAGGTGCACTCAGATTTATCTCTGGGCAGAGATTCACCATGGTCGCACCCACGCGGCTTATAGCCCCCTAGAAGATTTCTAAACTCACTCGAACCATCAAAGATCTCCACAATCAAAAGTTGGTACAGCAACAGGAGCAGTAAGTAGACCGCCGAGCAACCACCAGCAATAAAAAGTGCGACAGGGGGGGAGAGTGCAGAGAGAGGGTTAACAAAAGCAAAGGAAACAAGAAGAGCTGAAAATATCAGCGGAGCTCAATAAGTTTCGGCCCCTGGACATTGTCCATCCTCCGCTCGAGAGTCGGGGAGAGGTTCAGGTACATTCGAGGACGAGGATGGGGATGAGTACTTGGACTCGTAGCTCGTACCTCGTACCTTGTACCTCTACCTACATTCATTTGAATGCAGACAAGTCCTTGCGTCGCCGTCAGAGGTGATCTTCCTTTGTGTGGCAGCCAAGTGCTGCTGTCTGCGTCGCTGCTGTTGTTGCTTCTCCTGGCATCTCGAAGGAAACGAAAAGCATGCAGAAAAAGTTTTATTATGCGAGCCAAAAAAATGGGAATATTTTTTTGATATAAAAATATTTGGAACGGACTGCGGCTGGCAGCAGCAGCAGCAGCAGCAGCAACGGCGGCGGTGGCGACAGCAGCTTGGCAGGGGGTTGCAAGGGGAACGGCAGCAGCAGCACATATGGGGGTAAGGCTAGGGGAGGGCCAGGCCAGGCCATTGCCGAGCGACGAGCTGCTGTGTGCCCCTTGCCTCAGTCTCAGTCTCAGCCGCAGCCGCAGCAGCACAGAAGTGTTGGATGTCATCTTATTATTTTGAGACCAAGGCAGCGACGCGGGCAGAGCGATCGCCTTGATGATGACCATGCGCCCGTGATTGCCCCTGCCACCGCTGCTGCCACATCGTGGCTACGGGGCCGCCACGTCCCCCGTCAGATGTAAGCCTCGCAAAACTGTGGGAATAAAAACAGGATTCAACATAAAAATTGCGTTATCGCCACAGATACGGACATTGTTGTTGGTTGCCGCTGCTGCTGCTGATGCTGCTCCTGATGTTGGACCATCGTGGCTGATGATGCCACCGATTCCTTGATGATGCTCCTGATGCTGATGCTCATCGGCAGCCAGCGGTTTCCTCGCTTCGTTCTCTCTTTCAGCCTCTCCTGCCCAGCATTCACTTCGTTTTGGCTTTCGTTTTCTGCCCTACAAATGAAGGAAAGCAAAGCCTTTCGATCCCTTTGAAGTTACGCTTGACCTTAGAAATATTTATAGAACGAACTCAGATTTTGGTAGAGTTTTTGGAGCACATAAGGACTGCTTTTTATCATTTATAAGCTCAGCTTTTGGAAGTTCCCAAATGCCATCTTCGTCTCAAATCAAATCTATTCCCAAATGTATGCACAACATTATCGCCCGTTGAGGGTCATCGCACCTGCTGGCTGGCAAATTGAGTTGGCAAAATGCGATTCTACGAGAGAGAGCGAGAACAGAATAGATCTTATCGGTGGCATCTAGATACGCTTTACTTGTCGCTCGGCATTGTCCGTGACTCCCGAGTTAATTAAACTTGGGCGGCACAGGCAGGGGGCAGGAGGCAATCAGAGTCGAGTGAAGCGAGTGGATCATAAAAACGGATTGGCCATTGCCCGGCGTTATGCTATGGGAGCAGAAGAATCGCACTTAATTGAAATGTTCCTCAAACATGCCTCACACACACACACACACTATAGAGAGAAAGAGAGAGAGAGCCCCGGAGAGTGAGAGGGCGACAAAACGCATCGGCGGTCGCGACTTTGTTCAGCATCTTGTGGCATCCATTCAGCCCGGCTCTGGAGGGGTCAATCGGAATGACAAAAAATGTGTAAAAATCCAAGAGAGACAGTGGAATCCACAGAGAGAGAGAGAGAGAGAGAGAGAGCGAGAGCGAGAGAGCGGCGACGGAAGGCAACTAAGGCTGTGGCTGTGACTGTGACTGTGGCTGGGTGGTTGCTGGGGCGAAGAACTACAAAAAGCAGACTCTCCCATGCACAAGCTGGCCCTGCTGTATGTGTGTGTGGAGATGCGAGAGAAGTTGCAATACAAATGCAATTGCCTGCCGCTGCGAATGCGAAAAACAAAACAAAAAGGAAGGCTCTTCGCTCTTCGCTCTTGCTCTCTCTCTCCGTGTGTGTGTGTGTGTGTGTGTGTTGTGCGCTCTCTCTCTCCCTCTCCGTGCTGGAGAGTAATTTGCATTTGTGTGCGTGTAGCTGCAAGCTTTTTTGTGGCTGTAGCTGTAGCTGTAGCCTGGCGACGACGGAGACGGAGACGGTGACTGAGAACAAACTGAGACTGAGACAGAGACAGAGACTGCGACTGCGACCTAGGCTGAGTGACTACCCAGCCGGGTATCTGTATCTGTATCTCAACGCCACTCCACTCGCAAGTATCGCGGACGCGCAAACGACCATGCGAAAATATTGCAATTACAAATCTGGAACTTTTTACACCAACGGTTAAAGCAACCGGCCATCAGCAGTAGTTCAGAACAAAATCAACCGAAATTCAACTCAAATTCAGTTCAAATTTTTGGAAAATTATTATTACTTTTGGCAAAAAAACGAAAACGATTTAAAACACGGAGTCCGCGCATACAACGTCTTCACACACTTTTGGATTAACATCAGCAATAGAGCCGGCAACCATCAACCTTCAACCTTCAACCTTCAACCATCATCAACATCAGCGACCAACCCCATCAAAAATTGCAAAAGAAATCGAAATCTAACAATAGAAATTTGAAATTATTACAGTCACAGTCTCTACCACAAAACTTCTTGTTATAAGTGTTTAAAGATTTAAGCAAACATTTGCCAGTTTTTGTTTAAGTTTTTTCTTTATTTGCTGCATTGAATAATAACGGTAATAGCGGTAAATCTTTTCCAATAATCTAATATTCTAATATGATTAAGTGCACCAGTGAGAGAAGAAGGATCACAAGCAAACGACGCTTCTAATTACGATAATCCCTGATAAATAATAAATTATAAAAAGTAAATAAATACTAATACGCAGTCATAGGCTAATAATCAACTGACGGATAAGCTACGAGTGTGTCTATGGGCGAGCGTGTCAAACTGTAAAATCACGCGAAAATGCAGCGACATGTCTGGAAATGCATTAAAATTAAATACAAAACCTATCAATTTCTAACAAGTGAACAAACACAAGCAAACACAACCTGAACACAAAGAAGGCATCGAAATCGAAATCGAAATCGCAATCGAATGAAGACAACGAATTTCAACCTAAAAGTGCATATTGAATACTATTCCGTGCCAAGTGGAAACTATGATCATCAAGTGAAGAAGCCCACGAAATAAACAACAAAAAAACAATCAAAGTTATATAATTAAATATTTAACCAGTGAGAGCAAACGACTTTTGCTACCAACACACACACACACACACACAAGTGGAGACTGCGTTTACACACACACACTACAGTCGAGAAACTGCATTTGCAAATCAACTTTCGGATTGGATTGTACCAGGGATTGGATCGGTGCCAGTCTTCAGTCAACCACCCCAAAACGCAGTCAGCAGCCAAAAGCAACGAAGCAAATTGAAACTAAATTAAATTTCCATCAAAATTAAGCCCCAAAGCAAAACGTAACGAAACAGTTCAATTGCAATTGAAGCTGCAATTTAATGTCAATGTGATGTGCCTACACCTTCTCCTTCATATCATACAAAAGCTTTAAACGCAACTCCTGAACACGCTTTACGTAACGCGCGAACCCGATCGAGTGCCAGCGAAAGTGCAGCTCGAAAGCTTTTGAAACGACTCGGCACGGCTCTGGACCAACTGCAACGTTCGCTCAAGCCCCCTCCCTCCCCCCACAAGCTCAAGCTCCCCTCGCACACAAGCGGGGTACACGCCCCAGTAAAGCATAAAGCAAGAAGCAAAAAAAGAGGGAGAGCAACGCACTGCAAATCTCAGAGCAGTAGAGTGGAGAGAGAGAGAGAGCAACTGCAGCCGATTGCAGAACGGGAAACGATCGCGAGTGCAGAGAGCTCGTAACTTGTTCTCCGGCCGACGACGCAGCTTCGTCGTGCACTTCCTGCACCGAGCTGCAGCGGGCAGAAGACAGCGATCGTCGCAGCAGCAGCAGCCCCCAGCAACAAGGCCACAAGAGAGTCGCGTCGGCGATCAGTTTGGCGGCGAATGCAACGCTGATTGCAATTACTGCAGGCAGGCAGACGAAAAGGAACGACTGCATTCTTTAGCAAAAAGTGAAAGAGAGAGAGAGAACTGAGTGCGGTGACTGATCATTGTCGTCATAATCATCATCATCATCAGTCTTGTCGTCGTACTGGCGCTCTACTGTACACAGAACAGCAGCAGCACCTTAGCGCTGCACTCTGCATCACTCTCACTCTCCCGGCGATCACAGATCGCGCAACGTGTCGGCGGTCTAGCGCGAAAGTTGTGTTGTGAAAATATCTTTTAGCGCGCACACGTCAAACCGAACTAGATATTGTAATTATAAGTGCACCAAAGTGAATCCAGTGAAGTTCTTTGCATAGTGCAAAAAGAAACAGAAACAGCACACACACACACACACACACTAACTAAATAAATATAGAAATTCCCATAAATATAGCTTAGCACATTTTCGGATTAAATATCTAACACACACACACCTACAGCGCCAATTGGATACTCTACACATTTGGATACACCAAGCCAGAGATACCTCGACACTCGACTGGAAGCTACATCACAAAACAAATTCCTTTGAGTAAGTGTTAACAAACCAATTTAAAGAGATAAACGATGCCAGACAGCCCTCTGGTTGACACACCTTTTCAGTAAATAGACAGCTATAGATCTTTATTCCATGTTTATTGTGCGGTCTTAAAGATATGAGATCTAGAATATCTGCCAATTCTTTTCAAATGAAGACTGGTTGAGAGACTTTTGGTATGGTATATTCTCCTATAATATTCCTTTAGCCTGGCTTTAAGGTATTGAAATTGCAATTTTGGCACACGTACGCTTTAGATGCACTTTTTGAGATCGATTGTTTCTACCGGAACTTTTAAAAACTTATTTAAAATCACCAATCGGGTTTCTGAGAAGCGCTGGGCTAAGCTGGCTTTCCAAGCCTGGCTAGCGGTTCATATTTTCCTGGAATAATCCGTAAATTGGCACACAAATTCCCTCGATACTTCTAAGGTTACTCAGCTGTTTTACTGTTAGCACCCACTGTGTCTGTTTCTTCTCAGGGTTTCCATTTCCATTTCCAAACTCGTACCGGCTCTTCTGTGTAACCTGAGAGCTCCTCTAACTTTTTGCGCAAAGTAAATAAATTCTGCATATTTTCGCCACACAGTTTCGATTGAAAGGCAAATGCTGCTACTCAGCAGAGTGCTGAAGAGAATTGCTCTTATTTAATTTTTATTTTTTTGTTAACTATAGCAGAGAGAGAACTGAATGAAAAAGCATTTGAGATGTTCACGTGCAAGCCCTGCACTGTGCTTACCTTGGTGCTTGACGTGTGATGTGGGAAGCGGGAGGCGTTGTGGATACACTCTGTGTGTGTGGGGGGGCTTGGTGGAGAGTAAGCCCACAAGTTCATGACCAAAAAGCCGGATAACGATGGCCATAACGACGACGACGACAAAAACAGCAACATTGGGCGAGCCCACTAGTCGGCTCCGGCCGCAGAGATACGCCGCGTGGGCGCTGGTTTCGGCCCTGGCTCTGTCCTTAACCCCTACCCACTCCCCACTATCGCTCAACTGTCTGAGCCCCTCTCTCTCTCGCTCTCGCTCTCGTCCCTGTCCCACTGTCCAGTTCGGTCAATCTCTCTGCAGTTTTGTCCGTGTGTCCGCTGTGTCCGTGTATCTGTATCGGCATCTGTGTATGCCCCGTGTATCTGTGTGTGGCGGCCCTGCTGCTGCAACTGTATGCGTTTATTTTAGTTACCGATTCGACGGTTTGCCTTGTACAAAAATTTACAGACAGCATCTACATTTTACACACAGCCCTTGGGCATGGCATGGCATGGCATGGCATGGCGTTCATGCCTTTGCTGTTTTTCGCTCATTTTAACCCCTTTGAAGGAATGTTCGGCCAAAGTTTGTGTTGTATTTTTTTCCTCGCTTTTGTCTGCCTCTCTGGTTCTGTGTTCCTAATGTGTTTGTGTGTGCGTGTGTGTGTGTGGATGGCATTGTGGAACGTCGCCAGAGTATCTTTCAGTTACTTTATGGGGCCAAAACTGTGCATTCTTTAGCCTATTTCTTAGCAATTGAACCTTTTGTTTGGCTTAGTCTCAGGTCCAGCTTTTACTTTTTTTTCATGGCAAAAGATTCAAGATTGTAACGCGTTCCACAGCGCAGAAAAAAAAAACAGCATAAAGAACACAATTATACTTGGCTTCCACACGCGACAAAACTTGCTCGTGGTTTTTTTTCTTCGCATTTTATGCCTACACACCGGAGTGACGACGGCGATCTTTCGCAGGGAGAGAGAGAGCAAGCTTGCATGCCTGTGTGTGCTTGTGAGAGAGAACATCATGTTTTTTCGCCATTCGCTTTGTTGTGCAAATTCTGCTGCCACTCGCGCTGCTTATTTTTCTCCCGCTCTCGCGCTCTCTTGAAGCTTACGCTCTCTCTCAATTCCTGCTTTTTTTTTTTGCGAAACTTTTTGCCCGTCTGTCGGGCTGTGTGTGTGCGCGTCTGTGTGCGAGAGAGAGTGTCTGTGGGCTCTCTTTCTGCCTCTGTGTGTGCATTTTTGTCGCCGCCACCGTCGTCGCTGCTGCAGCTTTCGTTACGACTTGCGGCTGCTGCTGCTGCTGCGACTGCGACTCCACAAAGTTGTTTGTGGGCTTTGTTGTGCGACGGACGGGGCAAGTGACGACGGAAGACCAGCAGCAGCAGCGCACAGAGCAGCAGCGAGCGTCAGACGAAGAACCGAACCGAGGAGAACCGGTGACGTAGCCGTCCGCCGCCATTATTACAACGCGGCTGCCACACGCAGGAATTATTGGCCAAATCCAAGTCCAAGACCCCAAAAACACAAACAAAAAAATATCTAAAATCAAACACTCGGAAGCGGTTAGTGCAGTGGCTGCAGCAGCAATCGGAATCGGAATCGGAATTCAAGTGCTTGCCAAAATATCCAAAATAATAGAAATTCCCATATAGCGTCGAGCGCACCGCGAAATTTATTAATATGTTGGCGGTAAGCGCGCGCGGCATGCGAAACGAAACGTAACGGAACGGCAACGGCAACGGCAACGCGGCCAATTGTGATCTCATAAAAGTACATAGATACATTTGTATCTAGCTCGTAAATATAAATATTTTATGTAGAAAATGCAAGAAATCTAGGAACAAATTGTGCAACGCAAATATTACAACAATAACCCAAGAAATCCAATTCAATCCAATCCAATCCAACCAATATAAATAGTAGTTCAACTCTGAGCGAAAACCAAATCAACGAAGGGAATTAATATTGTGAATATTGTAGTGCAACCCCACACAAAAAAAGGTAACGTCGGCCTGTGTATCTTTGAGATACACTTGGCAAAAAGAAACTGCAGTTTGCGATTAGTGCGAATATACTATATGTATGTATGCACATACAGACTTGCGACAGCAATAGCAATCCCATCAAGTGCCAGTATCTGTATGAGTGACTGTGTTCGTTTGCGTGAGTGTGAGAGTGAGTGCGAGTGAGTGTTTAGTACGTTCCGATGTGTGTGGTGGGGAACTAAAAGCGACGGCATTTTATATACTTTTTGTTCCTCTTTGCGCTGCTGATTCTCTTGAATGCAGCCAGGCCCCAACATACAATATATGTATGGCTGTATGTTTGTACATATGCATGCCGCCTCTCTCGCTCTGTATATTTGTGTGAGTGCAAAAATTAGAAATTGCGCCCAGTATATATTCTACATTTAAATATGTATTGTATATAGAATTCCAAAGGCGAGAAACAGCTGACGCATGGCATGAAATGAAACGAAATTCATTTTATGTGCGTTCAGGTGTTTTCTGATATTTCTGATGCGGATATTTTATAAAAACAGACGACAACAACGCCCACGGTATCGGCTGGCAGCGTTGTTCAACACTGCAGCGCGCACACACACTTACAGTGGGCCCCCTCTTCCAATACACTGAAGTTAGAGCCCCACACACAGATGCAGCAATGAGGTTTTTTTGCTTCTTCCTCTTTGTGAGTGCCGCGTGCTAGTGTGTGTGTGTGTGTGTGTGTGTGTGTGTGGCAATGCATTTAACGTCGTCACAATCGCATTAAACGCTGCTGCTAGCGTCGTCGTCGTAGTCTACCTCTTAGCGGTGCCCGCCCGCCCCTCTTCTCTTTGGCAACCAGCCCCACTGCTGGCACCCGCCAGCCGCCTCCTTTGGTCCTCATGCTGCCATGCCTGTCCACCATTTTGATTTTTGCCTTTTGCATCGTGTTCGTTCTCCCTTCAGCCTCTCTCTTGCTCCAACGCCGACGCCGCTGACTGACGCCGACGCCGCTGCTTAAATCATTAAAAAGTGAACTTAAAATAAAGAAAAGTCCAGACAAAGTCGGAACCGAACCGCTTCTCCCCTCTCTCTACTCTACTCTGTGCATGTGCGAGAGCATTGCTGCCTGCGAGTAGCTGTGTGTGCGAGAGTGGCAAACCGGTTTGTTCTGCCTCTGGAACTGTGCGAATTTCGGTTCGTGTGCTTATTCTGTTGTTGTTTGTTTGTTGCCTTGCTTTGGCATTTGTGGGATTCGCATTCGCGTTCGCATCTTCTTCAGCTTCAACTTCTTGTGGCTCTTCCTTTGATTTGTTTTAGCACTGCATTCGGTATGGAAGCGAAAGCTTGCTCCTCTTCCTGGGCTCCATTTCGGCCACGTGTCAGCCAAATGGCGTCCACACACAAACATTCGCACTTGCACAACTTAAACTCTCACACAGTTACAGCTTTGAAAACCGGCCGGCGAGCATTGCAGGCATGGGGGCCGCAAAAGCTTTGCTGCTGCTGCTGCTGCTGCTGCTGCTACTGCAGTAAGCGCCAAAAGCTCTCGAGTGCAATGCGCTCTCTTTTTTGGTGAGGTGAGAGGCAGAGGAAAAAAGAGAGGAATAAGGAAAATCAGTAGAAAAGCAGAGAGAGAGAGAGAGAGAGAGCCACACTCTCACACAACTACAAACAAACACACACAGCACACACGTTGCTGCAATTATTTGCAGTTCTTGTCTTGCTTCCGTTTCTTCTTCTGTTGTCTGTCTCCTCCTCCTCCTCCCACTCCGCAGCAACCCCGCCTGCTGGTGCATGTGCGCATAATTTGGCGCTTCGCCATGTTTTCTCCGCCGCCTGCCTTTGTATTTTCATGTTGTCGCTCCATGTCGCGCTATGCGGCTGCTTCTGCTGCTGTTGCCCCCAAAAGCCGCATGGAGTCGTCGACTTTCATTTCGTTTGGGTGTTGCATGATGCATGACTCTTGCTCAGCAAGAACACGCTCGCACTGCCAGGGGGGGCAAGAGGAGGCAAGAAGCGAGCAGGCAAGCAGGTTGGGTCTTTTGGCCTGAGGAGCGACTTGACAGTCGCCGGCAAACACGTTTTGGCTTTTGCATTCGACTTTTGCGCTTTGTTAAGTAATTTCAATTTAGATTTTTCTTCACATTTTGCTAGTCTAAAGCATAAATAAATTTAGGATAAAGTTAGAAAATCTTTAGTTATTTTTACTAATTATTTGTTTAATTTTCTACTCGTCCCTACCCTTTGAATATTTTCCTTTCTTGCATATTTTTTTTCTCCTTACTTCCCATCTTGGCAATTAGTTTTTAGCGCTGCACACAATTTATGCAACATTCAGGCCACAGCCAACGGGTGCTCTGCCACAGGCAAAGGCATTTCCAAGCGCTAGGATATTCTTCCATTTAGTAGTCCTGGGTGTCGTCTCTCCTGCCCCACCCAAAACCACTGGGTTGACACTCGCACCACAGCGGGAGGCCACTGGGAGCAGCCTATTTTTGAAAATAATAAAATATGCTAAAGAACAACTAAAAGATGCAAACGTGCCCTGCTGGCTTGCCACCCGACCAATGCAATTGAGAGGCGCCTGCAGCCGGCACTTTTCTAATTCGGGAAAAACTATGGGGAACCTGCCACTTTGGGGCATGGCACAGCCCGACTCGGTTCTGCTCGGCTTGTGTTGGACTTGGATTTGGATTTAGTTGGGGGTTGGGTTCGAGTCCGGGCGGCACGTTGCGCACACAAAAGCGCAGTTTAGTTTCCGGAGGATCGTGTGGAATGTGCCTTGCCTTTTTGGCCAACTCTCCAAATTCCACTCTTTGTATTCTCCTTGCTTGCCACTGCTCCTGCAACGGCATTGGCTCCTGGGGGGGGGCATCTTTGACAGCCATAAAAAAGCACGCCATTCTCTTCTTTTGGAAAACTTTTGTGTAATTTTCATTTTGCGCTTGTCGCGTGTGTCTTTCCCTGCCCGCCACCTCTGTTCGCTGTTGCAGGCAACGAACAACGTTGTTTTTCCCACTCCTGCAGATATTTTGGCAAGTGGAACAGCACATAAATATGTACACACACAATACTACTCGTGCTTCAGACAATGTTTGCACATACAACTGTCCGTCCGGATGTTCCCTTGCCGCAATGCAGTGAATCCGGTAGGGCCCCATTTGGACAAACACGTGACTGACCCTCCAGTGGCCGGAAGAGACCAAGACCCAATCGGAGCCGCCATTTTCATTTGTGCAGTGCACTTTTGCGGCCACAAAATGTGAGCATCAAATATTGAAAACATTTTCTTTTGCCACCGCCACCCCGAATTTACGGCGGCGCCTGGTGTGCCCCTGTTGACGTGGCCAACAAAATAGCGTCTGATTGGTTTCTTGGCAACACTGCCGCGCCTGCCACGTTGTTTATTCGGCCCAACTCGACTTGCAACTTATTGCAACGATAGCTTTGATTTTGGCAACAGACAACAGCAATTGGGCGCAACTGTGTCTGTGTCTCGGATTACCTTGCAGGACCAAGTGACTGAGTGTCTGCTCTGTTTTTCGTGATACTCAAACCAACAGATTTACTAGTAGCTTTGATAACATTTAACGATAATTTAAGGAGTCCAGCGTGTGGCGGAAGCTCTCTCCATAGCAATCTTTAAATTCCTAAAAAAATCTTTCACTTTAATTTGTACCATAAATTATATTGAATTTCTTCCCTTTTAATATCCATCTAAATTGCCTCAATCTAGTTTTCTTAGTTTTCCTGCACTTTTGCCGGCAGAGTTTGTTCGTTGTCGCAGTGCCATAAATTCTGCAACTTATGCGGCCAACTGGCCGTCCCAGAACCCACTCTCCCCACTCCGTCTGGGGCTATAAATTACAAGAAGCATTTGCCACACTTCCGTTCGGCACCTGCTCCCGCTCCTGCTCCAGGCTTGGACTTCCAGTTACTCTTCGAGATACACATTTGTGTGCCTTAAATCGGCTTAGCTGAAGGAGTTACTAGCCGTGTCGGTTCATCTGCCCCCAAAGAAGGGGCTGCTCAAAATCAATAACTACACAAAGCAATGCTGTACATATCCCCCCGACAACTGTTCCGGTTCTCTGGTCTGTCTCTTCCTCTCCACATTGTTGTCGCCGTTCGCCATGGCAATAACATTTAAATAGCCACGAAAGCCCACTCCGCCCACTCGTTGGGGGAAAGTTGGTGTGCCCTTGTGCAGCTTCTTGAAACTCACCTTTCAAAAAGCCTGAAACTTTAACACTTCAAACAGCACTTCGATGGCATGGCTAGCAACCCCAGACTTGGGGTTGACTCCAACTCCGCCAACTCCAGACAGCGCCCATGTAGTTTCTGTCGTCTGGCTTCGGTCTTTGGTGCGTGGAAAGTGGTGGGGAAGGGTAGAGGTTGAGGCGTAGACTCGTGCAGGAATGGGAATTGTAATTCTAGCCCAGACATCCACTGGCGACGCTTTGTCTGTCAGACGACGAGCCGCCCGGTCGCACAGAGCAAATGTGGCAAAACCGATTTATTTGGCTTTATCAGCAATTTTTGATTTTCTTTTGTCTCCTATTCAAAGAGAGTCAGAATTCCAGTCGCATTAAATCGGTCTTCCTCTTTACGATCGGGTTTTTTCTGGCTGCGGCTGCGGCTGCGGCTGCGGCTACGGCGATTTGTCATATCGCTGATTTACTAACCTTACACCAGGCATTATCTCTTGGCAAAGGAGCCAAGAATGTCCCATCCATACCCCAATGCTGGAATCCACCCCTGCAAAGTGAGCAAAAAAAACAGGACAAAAAAAAACACCGACTAGCGGAGGGTGGTTTGTTCGTTCCGCAGAGTGTGCTGAGGGTGTAACTAACCGGCACAAGTGCAGGGCAGGGCAGGGCAGGGTATGTACATTTGTATGAGTGTCTCTTCCCTGTGTTTGTGTGTTTGCGCATATCGCCGGCATCAACATACAATTTATTGAGGTAGTTACCAAGCCAAGCGAGCGGGTCCCTTACTTTACTGCCTGCAAACAGCAAACACAACGAACAAAAAAAAAATAACCCCCCCCCCCCCCCCCCCCCCACCACCCACACCCCCAAAAAAAAAACAACAACCAAAAAACAAAAACAACTAAATTATATTTTTACGAAAAAGAAAAGGAGCCA